>NW_024080640.1:5477388-5912031 GCF_003009895.1 Hyaena hyaena
CCCCCCCAACACCCATCAGTCCTCAGTTTGTTCTCAGCATTCAACAGTCTCTCATGGTTTGCCTCTCTCCCTCTCCCCAACTATTTCCCCCCTACTTCTCCCCCATGGTTCTCCGTTAAGTTCCTCCTAATCCTCCTATACGTGCAAACATATGGTATTTGTCCTTCTCTGCCTGACTTATTTTGCTCAGCATAACACCCTCAAGGTCCATCCACGTTGCTACACATGGCCAGATTTCATTGTTTCTCATTGCCATGTAGTATTCCATGGTATAGATAAACCACATCTTCTTGATCCATTCGTCCGTTGATGGACACTTAAGCTCTTTCCATGTTTTGACTATTGTTGAGAGTGCTGCCATGAACATTGGGGTATATGTGCCCCTATGCATCAGCACTCCAGTATCCCTTGGGTAAATTCCTAGCAGTGCTATTGTTTTTGTTTTTATTTTTAATGTGTATCATTTTCTACAATAGGGGGTAAAAATATGATCCACCTGGATAAGAATCCAACCCCATACATTGAGACAAGCATCTTCAGGTCTTTCTCCTCACCCTGGATAGATAGACTTCAGTGAAGTCGTCTCTGCATCCTCTGGGGGCCACTGTGGACAGGTTGTAGTCCAGGTGATCTCAGTGGGCCTCGCCGTCCTCCTGCTGCCACACTGGGTGGCCACGCACTCACCCTTGGAAGCTGACCCTTCCTCCTCTATTCCCCTCCCCCTACATTACCACAGAGATTCATTGAAGGCAATCAATACAAATGAGAAACAATTGATTTTCTTCCCCCCTCCCCAATTACTTTCTCTGAATGATTCTGTCTGCCAGGCATACCGGGAATCACAGCAGAAAGGAAGTACTCTGGCTCCCCAGTTGGGACCCCAGCCCTCCCCACCCTCCGCTCCCTCCCTCCTTCCACACTTGATTTCAAGATCAGTGGCAGTGCTCTTTATCAACTTGGCAGATGCTACTGCCTTTTCCGGGGGCTTTGGCTCGCCTGCTGGGCTCCCCCTGTCTATTACTTCCCCCCTGCTAAGGTCCCCATGCTAGGACCCCTCTCAGAGCCAGGGAGACTCATGCTGCAGCTGAACTACCTTGTCCCAGAAGGATAGAGAACGACATAGCAGCTGGCTCACCAGCCTGGATCGTGTACCCCAGAGCCTAAAGAAAGGAGAATTTTCAGATAGATTCACGACTCTGTGAAGAACCTCCTTCGCTTCATCTCAGAACAGATTAGCTCAGAGCTTTAAATGGATCCGAGTCTAGTGGGAACCACCCCCCCAACACCACCAAAGCACTTCACAGGAGAGCCTACTGCCATACTGTAGACAGAACCTTGGCATTTACAGGTTTAACCTTCACTATTTTGACCCAGAGAGCCCGTCATCCTATGTGATGTACACTTTTATTAAGGCAGGAATTTGAACTGTTTGTGCTATATAGATGATATGGCTAAGCAAAATTGAGGGTGCAACCATAAAATACTCATCTGGGAGAGAAACTGAGGTACTAAGAGATGAAAGTATAGGTCTGACATGCCTTTAAATGTCTGATTTCAGAGTCATACAGGAGCGCTTGGCATGGTTGGAACAGAAGTTGATATGAATTTATTAAAAATATAATAGTTTCTTGATATTATGGGGTCTTTAACAAAGTCTCAATAGCTAGCCTCACATCAAGTTGGAAAACACACACACACACACACACACACACACACACACAAGGTTTATTCATATCCTTAAACTACACTGCTTGTCCTCAACCATCATCATATTCAGTGGAATTCAAAGTTTTCCCATTGGGTCCCAATTGCCTGCTCCCAGAACACCAAAATAGGAACCTTTCTAGGTGCCCCCCCGCTCTTTGGCTCTTTGTAGACACCTGCAAGTGTCTGTCGATATCTAATCCCTTTGGCCAGATGGCCCCATTCTCATCCTGTTAACTTTCCTCTCTTTCTTCTTCTTCTATCCACTTCAATCCATCCCCATGCGGCTCTTCTTTATTCTTTTTCCCTAAAATTTTCTACTGTGGTGTGGGTCTCTGACACAGATGAACACTAGTTACATCTCAAGAAAGGAGGTCATGCTACACTGGGCCCTAAGCACCATCCACTTATCCCAAGAGCAGGCCCAGTTGACTCTGAGAGGAGCCCCTTATACGCTGCATGAACAGTACACACCCCCTTTGAATGAAGCAAACCCCTTCTATGTGTGAGTGTATGCTTGCTACTAAAATTTCTTCAAGCCTGGCTCAGCAGTCAGGTGGTAAGCAGCAGGAAACTGGACAGATGGATGACAAGGCATGCCCAGGTGTCTGGAGGAGGGCTGAGTCAAGAAGTAGGAAGAGGACGGATGTCTGGGAAAAAGCAGGAAGAAGCCAGAGAGAGTCATTCTGTAAGATTCATTTCAGGGGACCAAGCAAAACCTTGCCAATCCTCTGGCTGATGATCTTAGTTCCATCACTACAAACTCAGTCCTGTAGACCAAGATTTAAATCTGTTAAGACATAAAAGTCTTGGTAAAAACTTTAAAAAAGCATCAGTGCTTTATTCGGTTTTGGAAGTGTCTCCACCAGGAGACTGGTTTTGATCTAGAACAGGAGAGAATGAGGTGCCCTGGACAAGGAGGGAAGCTGAAAGGCAAGTTGGATGGAAGGAGCCCAGCGGTGCCAAGAGCACAGCACACTCCATGCCCGGTGCCACTATTTCTCCAGAGTCAAGGTCAATCTCTTCACTTTTGTTTTAGTTTGATTTCTCTTTTCCCTCTTTGTGTGTCTGCTCTGCATCTTCTCCACTCCCTGTAGATTAGACCCCACTTCAGCCACAGTGGTGACAGGTTTGTCAACTTGTGCTCATCAATACACCTGGGCATGTGTCCCAAGGACTTCATAGGACAGTTTTCAACAGAGCACTCCTTTCATGGCCCCCGACTGGCAGCATGCAGACTTTCTTCCCTCCTCCCTCCCTGTCCTCCTCTTCTTCCCTCCCTCCATTCTTCTTTCCTTCCCTTTGATATTTATTAGGCACCTGTTTGTGTGCTAGGCCCTGGGAGAATAAAGATAAATAATACACAAACTAAACCTCCTTTCTCCTCTTGTTCAAAATACATTTCACAAGCTAAGCCCAAGCTTTGAGACCAGCAAACACACGAATTTCCATTCTGCTGCATCCCTTGACTCCACCTCTGCCTCCCCTCAGTGGATCTCGAGCGCTTAAATGTGCTCAGTGCTTTGGTTTCCCTATTGATAAATCAGGGACAGTAGTAAAATAGAAATTTTATTTTTTTTCCCTCATAACCTTGAAGAGAAGCATCTTCATTTGTCTATAGAGCAGTGATTTGCATCCCTCCAGGAACTCAGAAAACAAAGTGGTATTATTAAACATGCCAGTGAAAGATATTTCAAAATTCAGAGAATGTCTCTCTATTTTCTATATTAATGCTTTGGTAAATCTACCCTAGAGATCATGTTATAATAATATCTCATTTTAAAGTAAACTGAATTTGGGGCACCTGGGTGGCTTAGTCGGTTAAGCCTCCAACTTTCACTTAGGTCATGATCTTGCTGTTCGTGGGTTCGAGCTCCGCGTCCGGCTCTGTGCTGACTGCCAGCTCAGAGCCTGGAGCCTGTTTCAGAGTCTGTCACTCCCTCTCTCTCTGACCCTCCCCTGCTCACGCTGTCTCTCTCTCTCTCCTAGAAATAAATAAAACATTAAAAAAAAATAAAGTAAACTGAATCCATTATTACAGTTTAATGCAATAGAGTATTTAGGTATATATGTGATTTTGGTTTTCTCTAACTTGTCTATTTTTTTCCAAATGAGTTTTCAGTAAAGATTCCCAGAAAAGTCTCTTTTTTCCCCTAGAACTTCCAGTGTCCAATAATTATTGTATCACCCAAAGCAGGAGCTTTACCAAGGATTTATAGATTATTATTTGAGTGGCAACATGCTATACAAGAAAGAGCATTAGAATAAAAGCCCTGAGATCTGGGTTCTAACGCCAATATTGCTATTTACTAATCCTGTGTCTCTTATAATTAAGGTTCTTGTGGTTGCCAGCAACAGAAATCAATTTTAAGTGATCTTTACATGTTTTAGGAAGAATATTTTTTAGGACATTGGGGTATCTCATGAAACAGAAGGCAAAGCTGAACAAGACACATAAAGAGAAGACACAAGAGTGACTGTAGTCACATAGTATCAGGAAAATATGGAATTCCTTCCAACCATGCTTCCCTTCATGGACTTGACCTCTAAAATCCTTCAGGCTCTGTTTTGTAAGCCATACTCTTAAGAAAGAGAGGGATAAGCCCGGTGTTAGACCAGGATCAAGAGCCACCCATCTCTAAGGTCTAACACAGGAGGGATCCACCAGAATAGGACAATAGCCCAGACATAGCCCTGGGGCTTCCCTCTGGACTGCAGCCATTTCCAGTAAAGAGGGACACTGATGGGGTTGGGAGGCACCACCACAGGTCTCTGCCAGGGTCTTTGGGCAAGTGACCAAACCTCTGGGCCTCAGTTCCTTCTATAAAGTTAGAAATTGGACTCTATTATTCCCAAGCTCTCTTCTGCTTCTTTATCCTATAGTTAGTGGTGGTAGGCCCTAGTGTTTCTTGAAAATAGTACTGGACATTTTTAGACTATTCTCAATGTTTACGAGAATGCAACAGAATTTTTTTTGAAGACAAGCCTACACACACACACACACTCAAAAAAAAAAAAAAATGTTTCAACTTATGACCCAGAATTATTTTAACACAATGGGACAGCCATGATCTTATACAGGTCAGAAGTTCTGACTGACAGTTAATACTGATTACTGTAAAATAGGTAAATAATCATTCTTTCATCAATGTAACTTGATTTAAAAAAAAAACAAAAACTATGTGATTCTTTAGAAGCCAAAAGCATTGACACCCTTAATCTATGTTGTCAGAGGAAGCTTATTTTATTTTGGGGAAGCTGGGATAAATGTTCTCACCCATCCCTAAAAGAGAACTTTCTAGAATAGGGAACTCGTGGCTGCCCCTAGTCAGCCCACACAAGAAAAACCCATATACACTTAGCCACCAGTGTCAACATCCAAAGTGAGCAAGAAGACAAACTCACCAGGAGGCCTTTGAAAGAAGATGTCATGTTTCATCTCAGAAAATCTGTCATAAAAGCCTTACCTTCTCTTAAGGAACTCCAGAGGAAACTTTGAAACCAAATAGACTTGGGATTACTTTTTCTCAGTGTGTGGACATTAATCATTAAAACACATTAAAATAACAAGTAACTCTAATGTAACAAGTAACCTTCAATATTCTGGATGAATTTTTGTCCAGAAAATCACACCTTTGCTTGAGAAACTAAACAACAGAAAACCGGTCGATCTCCCCATGGAGATCCCCATAGATCTCCCCATCCACCAAGTTGGATGTCAGAAGAACTGGCTTGTAGTTAGCCCTATTCTCCTGGTGACTAGATTTGTGCCCATGGATCAGCCACCTTTCCCTCTGAGCTTCAGCTTCCTCCTCTGTAGACTGAGTTGCTCAGTATGAGGCTCTCTAAGATTCCTGCTCAAATTTTCTGTTATTAAAATGTCATATAGGGGCGCCTGGGTGGCTCAGTGGGTTAAGTATCCAACTCTTAATTTCAGCTCAGGTCATGATCTCATGATTTGTGGGATGAAGCCCCACAATGAAAGCTTGGACCCTGGTTTGGATTCTCTCTCTCTCCTTCTCTCTCTCTGCCCCTCCCTCCCTCACACTTGCTCTCCTCTCTCTCTCTCAAAATGAATAAATAACTTATTTTTTCTTTAACGGCATAAATCTCTCAAACTCCTTCCGAGTGGCAGGTACTTCTCTAAGTGATTAACATGAACTGTGTCCCTTAATCCCCAACAAGAATATACCATTTTCATTCTAGCCTCATAAAAAGAGGGGACTGGGGCATAGAGAAGTCAAGCTAGGGGAACAGAGTCAGAGGTCTGTATCTAGAAAGATATGCTTAGCCTTGTACAGTGGGGCACTGGATGTTTCTCCCACATCACTTTCCACCAATTTCTTCAGCACAAGTCTGAGCAGACGATTGCATATGCACTTCTTTTCATCTTCCCTCCTGACATCACCCCTAATCACCTAAGTTACTTGTCTCTAAATTGCCTGCAATTTGTCTTCATCTTTCTGGACCTGAAGAACTAAAGAGATGATGGCAATGTGTCTTCCAGGTGCAGTTTCCTTGGGACTCCCTAAACAAGGAGGTACATTTCCTTCATGGAAGTCCCCAGGAAGTCCCCTACAGGAGAGTATCCAGTCTGTCTGGATGGCGCCGTCCCAGAGGGTAGAAAATCACAGAACTCAAAGATAGTAAGAGCCTGAGTAGGAATGAATGCCTAACAAATGAAGGGATTGGGAGATAGAACCCAGGCCAAAAGGTTAAAGAACCTGGAATTTGCTCACCTAAACATAATAAAACTGATACGTTTGGGAAGACCATGCTCCATAGGAGTCTGATATTGTTGCATGTCTTGCAAGCAGGATGCAGACTGCCCTTTGTTCCAGACCACCTTTTTAAGAATGTTTACATAGCAAACAGCCCTAGAAGATAGAGATAGGGTCTTACTCCAGAGCAAAGGGTGGCACATTTACTGTCTGTTATAAAAGATTTGGGTTCCTGAAGCTCAGGGTTCCTCCCCTATCATGGAACTTCCGTGTGTACAGTGCCAGCTAGCCACCTTCATTCCCACCCTGGGGGAAATGGGGCTCAGGGGCCAACAAAAATATTGACAAAGCAGCTACTGCTTTTGTGTAGTAACACCTTTCATCTTTAATCTAGGAATCTTATGTCTTCTGCCAACTTGAAACCGTAACAGGTGAATTTACTAGGTTGCAAGTAGGGCATAATCTCTACAAGCTCTCCATGGTTTTTGTTTTTGTTTTTTATTCAAGTCAATTAACACACAGTGAAGTTTTGGCTTCAGAAGTAGAACCCAGTGATTCGCCTCTTACACATGACAACCAGTGCTCATCCCCAAAAGTGCCCTCCTTAATGCCCATCACTCATTTATCCCATCCCTCCCACCACCCTTCCAGCAACCCTCAGTTTGTTCTCTGCATTTAAGAGTCGCTTATGGTTTGTCTCCCTCTCTTTTTATCTTATTGTTCCTCCCCTTCCCTTATGTTATCTGTTGTATTTCTCAAATTCCACACTAATAAGCTTGAGAACAAGTTTCAATAAAAAAATAGTGTATCTTCAAGGAGAGGACAACAAACTATTTTCTCCTTCCTGAGAATCCAAGAATATCTCTTTTTTTAAAAAAAAAATGTTTATTTTTGTTTCGGGAGAGAGAGAGAGGGGCGGGGGGGCAGAGGGAGGGAGAAAAAGAATCCAAAGCAGGCTCTATGTTATCAGTGCAGAGCCTGACACAGGGCTCAATCTCATGAACTGAGATCACAACCTGAGTCTAAATCAAGAGTCAGATGCTTATGTATAGGAGGATTAGGAGGAACTTAACTGAGGAACAAGGGGGAGAAGAAGGGGGGAAATGGTGGGGGAAAGGGAGAGAGGCAAACCATGAGAGACTCTTGAATGCTGACAAAAACTGAGGACTGATGGATGTGGGGGGGAGGAGGGATGGGCATGGAGGAGGGCACTTGTGGGGATGAGCACTGAGTGTTATGTGGAAACTAATTTGACAATAAACTATTTGTAAATAAAAAATAAATAAATATAAAATGTAAAAATAAAAAAAAAAGAGTCAGATGCTTAACCAACTGAGCCACCCAGGCACCCCCAAGAATATCTGTTAAACATGAGAAAGAATCCAGGATTTAGATTTGCTAGTGCTTATATGTCTTGCCTTCAGCAATTCTGGACTCTCTCAGATTATTTTAAAGGACAGCCTAGATATCTATCCATGTGACACGTAAGGCCTAGACATACCCAAATGCAAAGGCAAAGGCAGGTGCCAACATGGCCTTCATAATGCCAATAATAGCCTAAAAAGCAACTCTGTCCATGCACAGGTCCTCAGCCTGGTTCTTTGGATATTCATATGAAATATCCACATCATGTAAATTTTCTCAGAGTTGGTCAACCCTAGGGCAAAGTCTCCATGATTCCCCTGACTCAGTTAGGACCCACGAGCCAGTGTTGAGGACCCAACCCTAAAACAAGCCTTTTATAAAGCATGTCCTGCCACTGTAGCCTTTGCCGTACTTCTGGAGAATTCAGAAGATCACCAGGGTGGGACGTGATCCCCCAGAACCAGTAGTTTGGAAGGCTCCTATCATCTTTGCTTTACTCTCCTCTCTTCTGTCCTGCCCCAAAGGTCCTCCCTCCCAATGGCTTGGTGAAGAACTAGGTAAGAGTCTGGGCAGTCCTAATGACTCACTGATTCCCAGATGCCAGTAGACATTGAAGGGGATGATAATGATAGTACAGAGCCCTGAGCACCATGGAAGGCCTAAAATGCTTACTTCCTTGCTGAACATGGAACTTCCCATGACCACAACGTTATACATGTCCTTTCTGATAAAGAACTCAAAGCCTTGCACACAAAATTTCCTTTACATACCTATGCCATTAGCACTACTTTACCTTTGTATGGGACCTTTCCTCTTTCAAAGCACTGTTATCTCATTTGATTCAAACAAAACCCTACTGTCGTGGCAAATATTATTAAACCCATCTTAGAGATGAATACATTGAAGCTTTTCAAGGTTAAAAGTGATGCCCAGGGTCACAAGATGGTTATGTGACAGAGCTGAAACTGGAACCCACCTGCCTGATTCCAGGTCTGTGATCCTTTATTCTACACCATGCAGAAAGGGGATGCAGTCTATAGCCAGAGGAGAGATGTTATTTCCATTTTGTAGAAAGACAAGAATCAACTGACTTGTCGAAGGTCACACATTGTGTGAGTTTCAGTGAAACCAGAAGTAGACACAAGGTCTCTAGAATCTGTGGTTCCAACTCTTTTCCAGTGATGCCTTGCTAGAAAAGGTGGGGATATATCTTTAAAAGATTATATATATATAATCTTTGAGAGGCTCAATATGTGGCTGAGCTAAGCAATGAGTGCCCAAAGTGTAGTTACTAGGAACCCACAGAGGGATGGATATTTGTCCTTGGTCTCTTGGTCTCTTGCAATGCAGGTTCCCATCTTTGCTATACTGTGGTGGCAAAGGCGTGGTTTTGGCATCTGACCAACTGGAGTTTGAGTCCTATCTCTGCTATTTGTTCTCTTTGAAACCTGGGTCAAATGACAACATTTTCTGATCCTCGGCATCCTCTTCTGTTAGACAGGATAATAATAATGACTATCTAATAGAGATACTGTGAAGAAAAGCAATCAGGGACATAAAGCAATAAGTAAGTTGGCACTAGTATTATCAACCATGAGCTGGGGAGCTGGCAGATGGCAGGAAGTTCCAAGGGAAAAGGAGAGGGAAGGCAAATAAAATTGGTGACACAGGCAAAGAAGTTTACCCTAAGAATCCTGAACCATTATACCCAGAACAGTCCACTGGAGTGGGTCACCCTCAGCTCTCTGGTCAGTCCTTTCTCCTGACATACCACAGATCTGGCTCAGCTGCTAGGAAATCTATAGCTCTGGGAAACAGCCAGAGCCAACCTGTTCTCTCTTCTGCCTTTGTCCCTGGGGTAGGTTTCAGATTTGCAGCACTGCTTACTACTATCTGGTAAGATGCAGGGCTCCAAGCCTGTTCCAGTCTCCATCATTAGGGGGAAAAAAAAAAGCTGCATTTTCTCTGAATTGAAAGCTGTGGGCTGAGCCTAGGAGGGATGGGGGGCAGGGAGATGAGCCTAATGCAGTGGACACTCTGCTCATCAAGGTCCAAGATATTAAAGCATCGAACCATGTCAAAGAAGGTGATGGGAAAGTGTTTTTACAGACACAGAAAATAGGGTCTTGATCCTTTTTCAAATCACTCCAGCTCCTGTATCTATATGCACCACCTACATAACATTAAGAGAGAAAAAGCAGTGGAAAATATTGGTTGTTGGATCTTTTGGTTAGGAAAGGCTGTCTTGGAGCTGGCTAGTTTTTATTCTCTGCAAGATGAGCCCAGTCCTTAGATAGAGACATGTGATCTAGAGGGTAGAGTGACTTGTTCCAGCTAGACCTAAGAGAACTGGACCTAGAACCCAAGCATCCTGGATACAAACCCAGTATTCTTTTTCCACAGCCCCACCTCCTCTGGAAAGTTGTCTTTCATGAACCTAAGATGGGAGAACTGGCTTCTGGAAATCTGTACTGCCACTAAGCCTATACCCCTCTGCCTTGCCCTTAAGAAAAGAAAAAAAAATGAACCATAAAGAATGTCTGCCCATCCTTCAACTCTAGAAAGAAAGCTTGAGAGAACAAGAACCACTCTTTAAGTATTTAGCCCAGCCCCCAGAACTGCGTGGGCCATTATAAATAGAAGCTTGACCACCCACATTTTTAAAGTCTTACACAGAAATTGGACAGCATCTAAAGGAAGTCACTCATATGCATAAATAAAGGGCAGTAAAGTCAAGCTGAGGAGAGCTGAGTAAAGGAAATCTGTCTGGCTTTTCAGTTACATGATTCTATATCTCTTGGGATTAGGACAATTTGACCTGGAGAACAGAAGACCAAGGGAGGTGAAATAAGACTTTCATAACTGCCTTCAAGTTTAAAGAATTATAGAGACAACCAGGCAAGGATGAACCAAAGAGAAACAGGGTTCTCTTATATAAGGAAGATTTCGATCAGACATCGCTGAGAACTTCCAGACTGTAAAAACAGTAAGTCAAGAAGTGAAGAAAAACCACAGGACAGATAAACCAGTTGCCTTGACCTCAGAGATTTTCTTTCAGCCCAAGGGTACCGAGACAAGTTGGTCTTATGAGGACAGTGTTGATGGTAGGGGGGAAGTAAATGATTACTGTTTTAGTTCATCACGCAGTTGACTCTGTAGTCCTGCTCAGATGACCACATTGGGGCCAATTCTCCCCTAACCAAGCTCCATCTCCTCCCTGGGAGAGAGAAAAACAAAATCAGATAAAGTGTCTCCTCCTTCACACATGACTGTGCTGGAAAGGAGCACAGGTGTAGGATATCCTTCCCATCACAGACTTAAGTCGCAAATGTAATGGGAGTGAGTGATCTATACTAGTAAGAATCAGGACCTCAGCAGAAGGTCAGGCACTCCAGAGTGGCCCGTTGCCTACATGGAAGGGAAAATTTGTGTGTGGACGACCTGGGGGTGGGGGGGGATGGATGGGGGCAAGGGCAGAGAAAACTCTGGCAACAGAGTCTTCTCTCCATTTTTCCTCTTCTCTCCCTCAGTCCCTACTCAGTGTCCACACTAATGAAAATAAGCCTGCACAGCTTCTTCTGCAGCCCAAGAATTCGTTCAGAGCAATTTAGAGCCAATTGAATGAAGAGGAATAAACGAGCAGATATTGCAGTTTATGGCTGGCTGCTCCAAGGCCCCAGGCAGTGATTAGAGGCCCATGGTCCTTTTTATGCCCACAGCAAGAAGACGGGTGAAATTGGGTCCAGTTAAGAGCTCTAAACAGGAGGTGCAGTGGTGAGGAATAGGATGGGTAATTATACTCTGGGTTAATACTGGGGTGGTGACCATGCCACCCAGACCTGAGAAATAATTAAGTGACTGAGTAAAAGAATGAAACAGTAGGAGGCACTGATTGCTTTGTTAGGCCCATGGATATACAGAGATGAAGTATCCTCGTGGGAGGGAAAGCCAATTGCTGCTCTTGGTAGACCTTATCTGCTGTTGGACTCTGTCCCAACACTGATTCACTCTCCCTGAGCAGCAGGGAAAACAAGTGTGTGACACACACACACACACACACACACACACAAAGACTTCTTTGAAATGGCACTTACTCTCTGTCCCCCTTCCTCCATCACTATTGCTGGGAAGCAGACAGTGACACTGAATTTTCTATGTGTCCTCCACTGCAGAAAGGATGGGTTTGAACTCTCCATGATCTTTCACCAGCTTTTTCTCATGGTCAAGGAAACAGATTTCCAAGATGGCTCTCCAGTGTCATGGGAACACTTGCAGCTTTGGGACAGACATTTTCACTAAGCCAAGTACACATCTCCTTTGGGGAGTGGACTCAACAATCTTGAACTCAGGACCAGAGAAACTCTTGAGCAGATCTGGTTGACTTGACAGAGCATCTGCATCTCAGTAAAGCATTTAAGGAAAGACCCTTGGGATCAGCACAAAGAAGCATTCCATCTTCATGAGGTTACTTTACCTCTTTGGGCATTTTGCTTCCCATCACTATTCTGAGTGTAAAAGCAAGCATCATGTTTTCTCTAAAACCCCCACCACACACATACTCTTTTCTACTTTGTAGTAGCAGGACCGAAGCTATAAAAATGAACAAGATGTGGTTCTTGCTCTCAAGAAGTTAAAGTCTTCTAATGGAAATAGATATACAAACATCATGTTGGAGGAAGGTAGGGGATATTACGTGAACAAAGAAGAGTGGCACCTAATCCAGCCATGGGGTGTGTAAGGGTGTCATTGTGTAATGGCAGCTAAGTCTTGAAAGACAAGGGCAGGAAACAGCCAAGAAAAGAAGAGGACTGCATTGGTTGCTCTAGGCAGAGAAAACAGCATGAACAAAATCACTGAGGTAAAAAATTATGTGGCTCAAATGGAGAATGACCATTGACCCGGTATTATTAAAACATAAGGTATGGTGCAGATAAGTGTCCAAGGTGAAGTTAGCAGCTCCTAGGCACTATGCTAGGAAACACAGATTTTATCTAATAAAAAATCAGTGCCACTGAAAGGTTTCAAGCTCTGTATGGTGGGGGATGGGTGGGTGGGAAGGTGGGATGTAGCCAGGTTTAAACTTTTGCAGAATGAATTTGAGGGAAGAAGACCGAGGGCAAAGAGACCAGTTAGGAAGCTATGGGAAAAGTCCAGTCTGGATGAGATGTGGTGGAGGTCTGACCCAGGGCAGCTGCCTTTAGAGGGGAGAGGAGGACTTGGAAAATTCCCAGAGGAGTAAGCTGGTGCTTGTTTGGATGCAGGCCATGATGCAGGTACAGAAACAAGGATGGTTACCAGACTTCTGGCCTGGATGACACTGGAGTGGGGGAGTGGTCAGCAGGAAGAAAAGACTAGAGATGGGTACCATTTGACCATGTGAAGCCTAAGGGCTTGGCAGGGTATCCTAATAGAGAAATTCCCAGGAAACATAAGGTCTAAGTCCCTGCTCTCTGTCACCTTGCAGCTTGGTCACTTTGGGGAAGGAAGTTAGCCTCTCTGTGCCTCCATTTCACTCTCTGTAAACTGGAATACTCCCTTTCCTCAACTCACCTTCTGGAAATTGTGAAGACCAAACATGAAAAGGTACCTCCAGCACATTGGAAATAAAGCTGTTATATAAATGTAAGGAATTTAAACAGTCTCTGCGTTGGGCATCCTTAGGTTTCCTATTATGGCAAAAACAATTTCAAACAATGAACTCATTGTATAATAGATCTGTTCCTCGTGACTTTTAAATATGTTTGAAAATTGATGAGTGTGTTGGCTTGCCTTTAACTCTTTTCCCTTTTGGTGTCACGGAGGGATAAGGAGGTGTATCACAGCACGTGTGCACTCAGAGGGACCTCAGAGTCCCACAGTCTAATGTCCTCACTCCACAGATGAGGAGGCCACAGACAGAGAGAGGAAGGGACTCACTGGAAGAATACAGGTAGTTGGCAGCAAAGCCAGGATCAGCACACAGATCACCTGACCTTCTCAGGCATCTTCTAAAACCACAGCAGAGCCCTACATGGCAGGGGCGGTATCTTTGGTAACATCACAGCCAGCGCCTCCCCACCTCATCCCATGGGACCTTCTGTGGGCCTCTCTTCTTCCAAAAGAAGAAGGAGCCATTGGGGTAATGGTTGCAAAGCTCTCTGTAGTTCTAAAGAGTTAGAAAAAAAATACATAAGGCCCATAGTAATGGGTCTCTCCCTCTTTGTTTTAAGCCCAGGACATTTTCTAGATTTAAATAATGCAAGACTGACATGAATGGAACCAGCAAGAGAGAGGAGTATGTGGAGATGTGGAGCTTAGAGTAAATTAGAGCACCCAGGCCAGAGTGGGGGCAAAAGCACCTGGAGAAGCCCAGAGGCATGATAAAGAGCTTTCAGGTGGGAGGGGTTTTAGGCTGGGGGTTGGACCTGAAAGGAAGCAGAGGCCACAGTCTACCCAAGTGTCAGTCAGGACAGGATGGCCAGAGGGGACCCAGGGAGGCAGGTGGAGGTACAGGGCGTACCCAAGACACTCAGTCTTCCAGGGCCTAGACCTAATATGAGGGTGTGGACCCTTTCTTCCCCTAAGTGGAGCCACATAAGGGGCTCCCCAAGAGTGAGCCAGCTCCCAGGAGATGATTTCCCCAAAAGAACCTACAGGGTGACATCAGGGTGGAAAGCAGCATGTGCCACATGGGCCTCTTGCAGACCCACAGCACACTCATATTTTAAAGGCTCTGAGAAGTCCCATTGTAGACAAACCTGTTGACCTTGGCTTACGCTGCTTCCTAAAGCCACCTGGCCACAGAACCCTGTCCTCACAGACCTCGCCCTGGGAGACACAGCTGGAACCCACGTCCTAACCCTCCCTCCTCTGTCTTCAGGTGGGCTCCCCTCCTGAAACAATACCCCACTTGCCTCTGCTATGATAGCTCTGAGTCCTGGGGTGCCAGGGGCCTTAATAAGGACTTAAGTCATTTCAACCTGTTTTGTCAAACACTTAAGGACTCAAAGTGAGAAGTCAAGTTTTCTGGTGAGGATTCAGACCAGAATCCAATTTCATTCAATGTGGCAAGTACTTTCTGAAGACCAAGTCCATAACACTGTGGTAGATGTAAGACAATCACAGAAGCAGAGTTGCAGGCTTGACTGTAATCTGGGGGGAACAGAACAAGGCTCCAAACCAAAACGGGTAGCTCTGATGTCAAGGCAGTATTTCAGTAGGTGCTAAACTCAGGGTCTAGGGGCCAGAAGAAGGGGGCTCAGGGCAGAGAGATAGTGGTCAAGAAGCCTTCTTGCAGAGGGCTGGAGGTGAGGTTTAACGGGGCAGAGGAGAGGGGATGGCAGAGGATGTGGAGATAAAGGTGAGGGTCGGGAAGCCAGATGGTTCAGTGAGGGTTCCGTGTGGGGCATGTAAAGGAAAGTGGGTTGTGTGTGCACAGGCAAGTAATGGTGTCCATAAGATCCTGGGCCCACTGGTGAGTGAGGGGGTGGTGGATTCCCTTTGCCTCGGGAACGGTAGCCTGGCAAAGACAACCATTTCTGTGAATTATGCCAAAACAGAAAGACCCAACTGCTTCTGGATAGAGGAACAAACCTTCTTCCTGCTCTTGGGAGTCTCTGATTCTAAGGCAGTTTCAGGAAGAACTGCTGAGTTCAAAGCAATTAAGACACGTTCACAAGAGAAGACAGTGACCAAGCATCCAGCGCACTGCCCTGCAAACCAAATTGCTTCTCAAAATCTGTTCCCTGAAGGAAGTCACCTGGCTTATTAACAAAACCATCAAGGCCCAGTTCTGTTCCCCAGATCATCCTCCCAGTGAGAGCCTAGAAGTTTGTCACCTCATGGGTGTGGTGGGGGGACCAGCCACTCCCACACTGAAGGCATTTCACATGTAACTTGACGACAGGTGCCCTGCTGCCCGCTCCCCACCAGCCCGGGCCAGGTGACCTGACGGACTTTCTCCTGGCCCCTGGGCTGTCCCTCATCTCCCACTTCTCTCCATCACTGGACAATGGCTCCCTTATTAGTCGGCTTCCTCCCGGTCCACAAGTCTTTATTACAGTAACTATGGAGTCAGCCTTTTCACAAGAAGGAAAAGAGCAATTAGAGGCTTTTGTCTCTGCTGGGCAGCTTGGCTGACATCACTCTCCGCTCCCCCACATCCCAGCCCCATGGTTAACCCTCTTCTCTCCCTGCTGCCCGCTGCTCAGAAAGTCAAGCCAAGGACAGAGGAATGAGCTGCACCCCTCACGTCCAAAGGGATAGGGCCTGGGGGACGCTGTGAGAAAAGGGAAATGTGCTGGACAGCCCAGAACCTATAAAGGGGCCTGGATACTTGCTGAGATCCCGGGGCTGCTCACCAGCTCTCCTCAGCCAGGCCTAGTTCATGGCCATCACTCGCCGTGGGGCAGACCACAAGGCTGAGGCCTGTGGCCACTGCTACTCCCCTCTGCCCTTCCCATAGCACCACCTACACTGAATGCACCCAGCCCAGTCCCAGGCCTGGCGTTGTGCTGAAACAGAGGCATGACGTAAACCCAGTGGATTCTCAGAGCTTCAAAATAATCACCAAAATTATTCACCTTAAATTAAGGTGAAATCTGCATCAGTGTGCTGAACAGGAAAGGGTGCAGGGTTTTGAATTCAGACAGACGGGTTCAGATCCTATCTTAACCACTTGTCAGCATTCTGAGCACATCCAAGTCACATTATCCACTCTGAGACTTTGATTCCTCATCTGTGAAATGGGAAGATACTATTTACCTTACAGAGCTGCTGGGAGGATGAAATGAAAGAAGGAGCAAGCAGTGCCTTGCCCAGAGCTCAACAAACATCACAGGTCTTTTCTTAGCCATTGGTCCTGTCTCCCTCTGAAATGTGTAGCATTCATTTGCACAGACAACTCTTCGTATTTTTTAAGCTTCCCTAAAATCTCATCATGCCTAGTTCCTTGGGACTAGGAAGCAGGTTCCAGACTCTAAGCTGTCAGTACAGAGCCCGACGCGCAGCTCGAACTCATGGACCTGAGTCGAAGTCAGATGCTTAACTGACTGGGCCACCCAAGCATCCCTTTCAGTTCGTTTTTATTCCCTCCTACCTTTTTTGTCTTGTTAGATTCAGTCCATTGTTCTGGCCTGCCCAGATCTTTTTTTGAATCTTCACTCTATCATCTAACATATTAGCTCTCCCATCTAGCTGTGCTCCATCTATCAATTAGTTAAGCATGCCTACTATGTCTTCATGTATCTGAGGATAAAATGTCAAAGAAGACAGACACATTGTATGGTTCTTTAGGGAAGCAGATGAGCCTACCATGACTCAGCACTGAGAACTTTCCGGTTGACATCAGTTCATTAGTCAACACATCTTGCGGACAATTGTTCAACCAGTAAGGAAACCACCGTTTACCACACTATTCCATTTTGTTCACAATAACACTACAAGAGGCACCGTCAAATCCCTAACTCAAATAAACCCCTGCTATATTTATAACCATTGTATGCAGGGCCTACCCAGTGCTGAGCCTACTGCACACCATCTCATTTTACCCTGCCACCAATGCCACAAGGTACCTTCTGTGCAGGACAGAGTAGTGGCTAAGCAACCCAGGCTGCCTGGTTTTGAGTCCTGACTTTGCCCCTGCTGGCCAGGCGATCTTGGACAGTGGATTAGTCAGTATGGGCCATCTTCTACAATGAATTCCTCCAGGATCTCAGTGGTTTAATACCAAAAAGCTTTATTTCTTGCTCATGTCCCATCCAATCCCATGAGTAGCCTTCCACAGGATGGTCTGGGGATCCAGGCTCCTGGCATCTAGTGGTTTCATCTTCAGAGGCTTCTAAAGGATATTCCCCATTTGCCCAACCAAAGTGCAAAGACAGGGTGGGGAATTCCAAAGCAGGCACAGTTCTCACATTCTTCCTTCTGCCCACATACTATTGGCCATAACTAGTCACATGACCAATCTCAATGTACGGGAGGCTGGGAAATGTCAAGGAGCATGTTACAGATAGAAAACAGTCTGACCTATTCACTCATCTATGTCATTGACATGATGATATTTCCTGCTTCATGATGTTTGCATTAGTCAAAGTTCTCAGATATGGATTAAGATAGATAGAGATAGAGATATCTAGACAGAGATACTTGAAAGAGTCACTCATGTGACTATGGGGGTTGGTAAATCTGAAACCTGCTGGGCAGGCTGGCAGGCTGGAAATTCTGGCAGGAGCTGATGTCACAGGCTTGAGTCCAAGGGCATTCTAGAGGCAGAATACCCTCCTCTTTGCAGATCTCAGTCTTTTCTCTAAGGTTAAGTCTTCAACTGATTGGATGAGGCCCACCCATATTATTGAGGGTAATCTGCTTTTCTCAAAGTCTACTGATTTAAATTTTAATCTCATCTAAAAATACCTTCACAACAACAGTAGGACTTGTGTTTGACCAAACAACTAGGCACCATAGCCTAGCCAAGTTGACACATAAAATTGACCATCACAGCGACACTGTAAGAATTAAATGAGCCATGTCTAAAAACTACATACAACTTCAGTTAAACCAGTTCATGATATAGAAGAAGCACTCAGTAAATAGTTGCAACTATCACTGCCCCATCAGTGATAGTTATAAGCAGCTGCGCTCTCTGGGCAGAGATGAGGACAGAGGGTAAGTCTGAGGTACAAGAGAGCAAGAGGGCAGGATAGACACAGGCAGGGTGTCCAAAATGTGAGCAAGTAATATGTGTTCATAAACACTTGCAAACTAAAATACAAGTGCACCTGTGAAAAAATCCTACAGATGTGATACCAGAGATGCAGCTGGTTCCTCACTGGAGAAGATGCCAAGAGTCACACTTTTCTTCCCAGTGATCATGCACACCTCCATGTTGACCAGCAGTCTAGGTCAGTGTGACCCAATCAGGAAGGTTCTCAGTGGCAAGGCTGGGCCTGCTCACAAAGGTCCCCTCTGCCATGTGCAGGACTCTGTCTTTCGAGCACTGATCAAGAGTCAGCTGCTCAGGGGAGGGTGACGGTGAGCCCGAGATCCCAGATTTTAGCTCCCAGGCCAGTCACAACACAAGCCCTCAGAAACTCAACTACCCAGTGGCCTGCAAACACATGTGGGTTATTTCAGTATGCAGGATGCAGCAAGAGAGTGTGACTGGGGTATGTGAATCTTCTCTATAAGGAAGTAACCAAAAATTGTCTTGGGGCAGCAGCCCAGAAGCATAGAAAGCAGAGAGGTATAATGGGAGTTTGAGGCTGATGCTGTTCCCTACTCCCTGCTCTTCCATGCAGCCCTTTGGCTGTCCTACTAAGCTCTTGTCCAAGATGAGTCATAATCATAATCCTTTGGTGCTCCCTCCAGCTGAACAGAGCCCTGGACTACAAATGGAAAGTCCTAGATCCTAGATCCTGGTCATAAAGTCACCAATGATGCTGGAGAAATCACTGACTCATCTTGAGTCCCAGTGTTTCACTTTGCAACATGGGTCTAATTTCCACCAGTCCAACCAGCTGCACACCACTCAGTTTCAACATATCTTTGAGAGCATTTTGAAAACCACAGAGTACTATACAAATGTGCAGCACTATCACTGGCTTACTATTTTGAGGACAGAGACTCAAGGCGGCCCCCGTTGCACAGGCCGCTCTCTCTCCCCCATCCCATCTGGTACAGACCTTGGCAGTGATACTCACAGACGGGGGTTCTACAGAGTTGTCTGCTCATGGCCATGGCGCCCAAGGCTGTCAATGCAGATTGCATCAGGCTCCATCCTGGTCACCAGGCATTTCAGCCAAATGAAAGGAATTTGGGGAACAAGGCTTTAATTTACACATGCTAGGGTAGGCAAAATGATACCCTTCTCCCAGTGATGTCCATGGGCTAGCCACCAGAGCCTGTGAATATAAATATAGCACCTTACATGGCTAAAGGGACTTTGAAGATGTGATTCAGGTTAAGGCGCTTGAGGAGATTATCCTAGATCATCCAGGTGGACCTGTTCTAATCAATGAGTCCTTAAAGGTAGAGACCCATTCCTGGCTATAGTCAGAGGGAGGCAAGAATGTTGGCTTTGCAGATGGAAGAAGGGACAAGAGCCAAGCAATGCATAAAGGCTGCCTCTAGAAGTAGGAAAAGGCAAGGGAGCAGGTCTTCCCCTGGAGTCTCCAGTTAGGAATGTGGCCCTGACTGCACTGTGATCTCAGCCTGGCAAGACCCATGTCAGACTTGTCACTTCAAAAACATAAGGCAACACATTTGTGTCATCGTAAGCCGTGAAGTATGCAGTGATCTGTTAGAGCAGCACTAGGGAGCGTGTACTCATGCCAAGAAGAAGACAGAAGAAGCAGCTCGTGTGACCTGCAGTGAAGGTAGAGGTGTGAATAGAAAACCACAGGCCCCAACTTCCTAGACTAGCTCTTCTCCCCTCCTCTCTGTTTTAAGTAATCCCCACCTGGTTTGAGGAGCTCAGAACAGGGGGGGGTGGGGGGGTGGCAGGGAGCAATGGGAAAGTAGTTCCCAGTTCAGAATGTACAATTTATATCCATTTCTAGGCCGGACCTACCTTCAGGATCTGTTTCTGGTGTTTTTGTGTGTACAACAGAC
Organism: Hyaena hyaena; assembly: GCF_003009895.1. NCBI lineage: Eukaryota > Metazoa > Chordata > Mammalia > Carnivora > Hyaenidae > Hyaena > Hyaena hyaena. The sequence continues at coordinate 5,497,767 of NW_024080640.1, forward strand.
AGGAGACTAAGAATGCCTTTCCTACATCCTTGCCCATTCTAGAAATGGAGAACATGGCTCCCTGCCTCCTCCCTCCAGCCAGCATCCACGCAGGGGCAGTCCCACACCATGGACTCTCCCCTGTGCCTCCTTCCCACCCCGGCCTGGGCCAGCAGCCATCCATGCCCAGCTTAGTCATCTCCTTACAGCGATGAACGCCATCATTAGGAGCCTTTCATTAGCAGCGGCTTGCACGCAGCTGATGTTGATTTGATAGAATCCAATTTAGCATCCCACTCTGGGCTCTGCTCCATAAGCATTTGGGTTTAGCATGTACAGGCAGTTTGATGCTGTCTTGATGGCCTTTTAAGCGGCTGAGAAAATTGCTGGCATGGCAGTTTGGTGGCAGGCAGGCTCCTAGCAGGGGGGTGGGGGGCTGCAGGGACGGGGAAGGACCAAGGGGGCATATCAGCCTGTGTCTGTAAAAGGCAGCTAAGTGTTTGTGAATCATACAGTTAAAGTGCAGAGAGAACAGACAGAACCACCAGAGTGTCTAAGGGGCTCCATTCAGTGAGATTTCACCGCGGTGCCTCCTTCTGATGGACGCCGCGCTGCCAGCAGTCAAAATGCTCATTGCCCCACGCCCTTGAATGGACGGCACCATCCACAACATACTTTCCTACATCGTCTCACTTTTATGTTGAGCCCCAACATACTGTCAGGCTAACAAGTGAAGACGTCTACTCTATCTTGCAGACCCAAAACAGAGGCTCAAGTGCAGATGCCTGAAATGGGTGCAGAGGTGCTGAGATAGGGCTCAAGATACAGCAGAAATTGCTGTAAACGCGCAAGAGTGGGCACCAGCTTCTTTGACTCCATTTCCTGATTCCCCAGTGACTCCCTGAGCCTCACCTCTGTCCCTTCACATAAAGGGCAAGGGGCCTTTACCCATTTCCTTCCTGAGGGGCTTCTGGAGACTAAATGGGGAGGTCAAGTGCCACCAGTTCCTTGAGGGATGGATAAGGTCCCCAGAGCACAGTGATGTACTGGTGAGTCGGCAACCTCTGGCTCTCCAAATAAAAAAGCCCTGATTTGTCACATATGTCCATTTACCTGCTAAGAATACTCCCACAGTGTCAAGTTCAAGATGTCACCAAACGCAGATGTGGGAAAGGATGTCCTTCATGGGCTCTGAGGCTGTAAACAGGCTCAACCACACTGGTGTTAGCAAGTCATGATGTTGTTCTGAATTTGTGCCCATTTTAGAATTGAACAAACTGAGGCCCTGGGTAGACTAATAATGTCTTTGCCCCCAACAATAAGCCATGGAATGCCAAGGATGCTGGTCTCCCTTATGTGGATAGACCTGCTGCCTGAAACCCAGGAGTCGAGAGCTGGAGGCCAGAGCTGGAGCCTCTTCTCTACCCCTGGCCCACACGCCATGTTTGATGTGAGCCCTCTCCTTGGAGAGGCTGAGGAGAGGGGTGAGGAGTGGGGGTGGGCCAACTGCTCCTGGAGGCAGCAGGGAAGGAGAGTTCTTCTTTCCAGTGCAATCTGATTGGCCTGTGAAGACTTTCTTCTTTTCCTCCCCACATGGCTCTTTTCTCTCTTCTCCTAGTCAGAGATCTCAGAAAATCACTGCCTTGAAACCTTTCTCCTGAGGCTTTGTGTGAGTCTCTCAGAGCCAGCTTCTCTTCTCTCCTCCCCCTGTGCTAGACTTCGCACCCCAGAGGCCCTGGAGGGGTGCAACAAGAGCCCAGTCCCCTGTGTCGCACACTTGGCCCCCTGATGTCAGCCACAGCTGCAGTGGAGCATTCTGAGTGAGCTCAGACCCTCCTCCAGTCAGGAGCACACAGGGTTGGATCTGCAAGGATCTGCAAGCCCGTGGTAGCAGCTAGAGCCCACAGGGCTTATGCAGCCTAGGACAACTCAAACAATGGGACAGGAGCTGATGGGAAAGGCCCCCATCTCCCACTTCTGGGAGTCTTCACTAAGCTGCCCAGGAGGCCCCAGCAGCGTAGAACCAACCCCATGGCCATCCTTCTCTCTGCTGCCTCCTCCTTCCTGGGATCCCAAAGAAACTACCAGCACCCAGCTATTTGTCTCAGGCCCTGTTTTCAGATATTAAACACAAACCTTTTGCACTGGATACTATTAATGCCCCCATTTTACAGAGGAGGAAACTGAGGCTATGTCTGCCTAACTCGGGCTAGATGGGTCACCCATCCAGGGTGCCCATTAGGACGGTAGTCCTTGGTGCTGCTGGCCTTCACTGAGTTGGCCAGGACAGAGCTACCCCATGCCTGGGAGCTGGAATATCATCTGGCTCAGGAAGAGACACCTCGACCACAGAGAACACCCGGACAGTAGTTGTCGCTGTTCAACCTTGAACCGTTTTCTCCGAAAGGAAAACCTCTCAATGTTTGACCTGATTTTTGTTTTGCTTTTGTTAATATATACAACATGTATTGTGGAAAGAGACAAAAGCAGTATTCTTTTTGAAAGAAAGATCAGGCCTCTTTGGAGGAATTCATCATGAGCTGAAACCTGGAAAAACTCCATTCCTGCCCTCAAGCTTGTCTCTTCTGGGGAAACCCAGCAGCACAGGGGGGCCAGGGCAGAGGAGACAGCAAAGGTGAAAGCGGAGGAAGGGAAGACCGAAAAGCCAGACTGAGTGCCTCTACACACAGATGCACGGGGGTTGGGGAGGGGCTGGGAGGAGAGACGGGATCCTTACTGTGTGTGGCAGGGGCGGTGTGCCCCAGCTGTGTGACAGGATGCCTTGCAGAAAGGCGCAGGCTCGGATAAGATGTGGCTGAAGGGCTCTGGAGGGAATAGGCAAGATCTTAGTGTTCACACAGAGCATTAAACAACATCCATCGCCATCCCATTTGGGGGGGATTGCTGCTCGCTTTGAGTATTGAGAAAAGAACTACTTGTCTCAAGTTGGCCAATTCCCCTTTGTTTGTTAATTCCACAAGTTTGAATTGAGTACTCCTTTTTGGTCACCACACTGCAAACCCTCAAGTTCAGGGACCTTGAAGGAAGGCCTCACTTAACTATCCCCATGCCCCCTGTCGCCCAACTATTAGCACAGGGACTAGTAAGCATTCAATACATGGAATGAATGACTGAGCAAATCCCACCACCATCCCACCACGTACCAGAACAGGTTACTGTGCTGGATGGAATGAAACTTAGTCACTAGACCTGAGTGTTTGGTCCTGAGCATCCAACAACCCACCTCATGACCTTGGGAGGCCAGCCTTGTGATTCAATTTCCCCCAAACCAGAAGAGTTTACCCTAAAAGAAAGGCTAGGGATGAAATGACACATCATCATCTATTATAACCTTTTTGCTCCTTAGGATAAAGAACTGGCATCAATGGAGGGAATAAATCAGTCTGGTCTTCAAATCCTAGAGCCGCAGGAAGTCTAAAGGGGTCAGCCATCAGGTCCACGGGGCTCTCCTCAGATTACTGAGGCTAAGGCGGTGGTGTTGGGGGCTGGGAGAATGGTCAGGCTGGGTGTGGATCTTTCTGCTTCTCTTCAATGGCCTCTCCTCTGGGATCTTGCTGCCTTAATGGAGGCTGCATTAGCTAATCTAGTGATTCAATTAGTTCTTAAATGCTCCTGGCCTGAGAAGGAAGGAAGGCAAGGTGGGGATTTGCTGGCTCCTATTTGCCGGAAAGGGTTTCCCAAGACAATGGGACTGCAATTTGAATTCCCAAGTCTCCCACTTCTCTCACGATTCAAGAGCCCCAGGTCATCAACCCAAATGAGATCATGCATGTGAAAGCACTTCCCAAACTATTTTTATTGCTCATTCCCTCTTGGGGGTGGGCGCCCCCATGCCTTCTCCATCAACTCCTCTGTCCCAGAGGTTAGGGGGCTGCCCTGTGACAGAGGGACCAGCATGTTTTCAGTGGCGGGCCCCAGGCCCAACCTTGAGGAATCCTAGGCCAACAGTTTCTCTAACTTTGCAGAATGGGAATGATATTTAGATCCTTTGCAATGAAGATCCAGTCTTTAGTGACAGCTCTGCTCAGTGCCTGGCCATGCTGCTCCTATGGGAAATTCTGCACCTCTCACGTGGGGACACAATCCCAGACTGTCTCTTCCATCTCCTACCTGTTCTAGGAGCTTTGTCTCCTCAGAGAGACCTAACTCTGAACACCACCTTAGGTGTCAGTTTCAAGGGAGCATATCTCAGTCCCTGGCAATAAGGGACAGACAAAGGGCAATGTGAAAGAAAGAACAGCAAAAGAGAGGGCAAATGATGCAGAGGTGAGTCCCTGCCGCCCAGAGGTCCTTTTTCTCATCACAGGAACAGTTGCTTTCTCTAAAGTCCAGGAATTGCTACTGACTCCTGGGAGGTGTTGGGATTGTGCAAGGAGTTGCTACATCTTTGATCCCGAGTCCTGTGTCAAATAAGATTGTTAGATTGAGGTGTGGTTCCAACTTTGGCTGCACAATTGGAATCCCCTGGGAGGCCTTAGAAAGCTCCATGTCTCAGCTCCATACACAAAGACTGCAGTTGTGTTGCACTGGGAGTGCAGTCTGGACATGCAATTATTTTCATTTCTCTACACAGCGGTGTGCCAGTCAACCAGCTCTCCAAACCAATAAGTTCTCATTTGGAGCGGCTGCCCATTTCCATGGTGTAAATACTCTCATGGGGCCCTACATCAGGCAGCCAATGGTATAAGGACTGGCTCCAGCACACCACTGTCTTCCACAGACTCCAAGCTGCAGCTAAAGTAGGCCACCACTATAGCCAGCCCGTGAGCTGCCTGGGACCAGGTCATTCCACATCCCTGGAGCAGGGGTGAGAAGGAAGGGTCTGGTCATAACTCACACAGAGACACATCCACCACCACCCCTCCTTTTTCCATCAGCCCTGGAGGCCATCCACTCATCCTCTCCTCCCCACCAAAGGCATTCTCCAGTGGTTTGTAGAGATAAAGGACAAAGAAGGAAAGAAAGTCCCTGAGGTTTCCAATTGCTGTCTGAGCACTTTCAGGAAGAAACAGTCATTATTCACCTCCCTTCTTTTTCATCAAGAAAATGTCTTCAAACCTGAAAGCAGTTGGCCAGACATTGGAGAGGTCAATTTCTAGCACATTATCTGCTTTCACTGAGAGTAAGACCAGGAACTGTTTCCCCATAAGACATTCAGAACCTCTGCTGGAGTTGGGGTGGGAGGTGGAGGGGGAGACACATATTACCCACAGGAGAAGAAAGACATCTTCTCCTGGCAATGGTGGGGTCTTGGATGTTTGAGTTAGGGCCAAGTCTGGGCCACCCTTCCTCCTTTCCTCTGAGGATGATGATCTTGAACTCAACCAAATTCAATAGCATTTGTTAAATACATTCAGGAAGTTGAGCTCTGGGCTAACCATCTTGAGAAGTTGGGGGTTTTTTTGGTGGGAAATATTGTTCTTTGAGGTACTTCACTAACAGGAGAGTCAAAACTCAAGGAAGGAACAAGCCTGCAACTCAAAGTCATGTGTCAACTAGCATAACAGCTGATATGGGTTCTGCATGTGAGCACTGGTGGAGTTCAGAGCACGTTTTACAAATGTATGTTTTTATACCCCACCAATTTCCAAAAAGGAATATAAAAGGCTGAGCTCCAGAAAAAGAACAACTTCAAGTCTTCATGGAGGGGAGATTTTCTATGACACATAGAGCCATCTGACAGTCCCATGGGTAACAGTAAGCCCAGGCCTGCTGGGCCTCTGGGAATGAAGAGAACTTGACTGTATCAGGCAGTGACAAAATGGCAGATGGCCCTGGGCCTGGGCAGACATCCTGTACAGGGCCATCATGTTGACTCGTCAAGCCATGAACAATGGGTAGGGCAACTCAAAGGGGACAGCTTTTTCTAATTTGCTCAGAATCATCAAATTGCACAACAAGAACCCCAGAATGAGTCCAGCCTGCCAATAGCACATGGACAAGCTGTGCCTCACTAGCATTCTCACAGATCTGAGGCCCAAATTCCAGTCCCCACTCCGCAGAGACCAAGCTACATCAGCTTGGGCAAGTTGGTCTACTCCTGAGATTCAAGGGTGAATCTTCAGGATTCAGGGGAACACACACTTGAATCAAGGAATCACTTAACGCCCTCAGCAGTTGGGTCTTTGGTCATTGCTGTCTTGGTCTTCTCTTTTAGGTTTGGACCAATAGTTTACACTTCCTAAGCCCACACTGACCGGGTGGTGGTTAGATGCCTGAGGGAGCCACCATGATATACATATTCCTATGTATTAAGATAGAGTGAATATTTGTCATCAGCCTGGTCATCAGCCCGGTCCCCTAAACCACAGAGCTGACCAATATTAACACAACAGGGAAACTCAGAGATGATCAGGTCATCTAATTTTACATAAGATGAACCCAAGACTCAAGAAATCAAGGGTCCTGGTCAGGCCACATAGCTTCTTAGAGGTGGACTTCCATCTGGGTGTGTCTAAGCAAGAGAAGGAATGGCACGGGCAATCACCACCATTTACAGGCCCAGGCACCAGGCTTGAAAGGCTATGACAGGAAGAAAAGGCTCAATTGCAAAAGAAATCTAGAAATAGACAGTAACACTGATGCATTTCAGTGGCAGACTGGGGGATGGAGAGAGGAAAAAATAGAGTTTAGAATTAAGAGAGAGGGCCTGATCAGTCAGGGGTGAAAAGAGAATTGTGAGTGACTAAAGAGGCACAGAACCATGGAGGAAGACGAAAAAAGCAAGTTCTGAAATCAACCTTCCTATGACCACAGTTTGCAGGGCAGCCTTGAAACATGCCCAATGCCTACAGATGGAGGGGAGCATGCTTGGCAGAGGGGTGGGTGGCAGGGTGGATCGCTCCCTGTCTGCAGGGAATGAGGGCTTTCTGGAAGGAGCGGGGTGCCTGGAGACTAAGGGCTTAAACTTGGCTGGGTGGGTGAGCCAGTCTCTTCTCCACTAGCCAGGATGGGGCAGGGTCAGCCTTCTTCATCCTCTGCTAGGCCTCTCTCAGCCACACTGTTTCCTTCCTCTGACATAGTTCTTGCCTCCTTGAGTCCTGGGTTCAAGAACTAGATCAAAAACCCAGTGTATAATTGGCCGTTTCCCTGTGGTCTATGCCCACACAGAAGTATACACATATACACATCACTCTGGTGTTGGAATGAGGTCCTTGTGATTCCTTAGCAATGCAAACCTCCACCCTTGCCCCTCCTGCCCTCCCCTGCACCCTCACTGCCCCCATCTGGGAACAGGCCTTCTGTTACGCGGAATCCTACTGCAAGGAAGCCAGATGCAGCAAAGTGTCCACTTTGGGGCAGATACTATTCAGAAAGTGGCAGGTCTCATCCATCCCCACATTCTGGGAGAGGGCCTTCTGACCCACGACAGGGCTCCCTCAAGCTACACAGCTTCACCTTTAGGAGAAAGCTACAAACGTGATGAAGACTAGCATTACAGCCCAGGAGAGGAGGCCCAACAGACAAAACCAGCTGGCCCTCGCTCAATGGATTGCGTCCCTCTACTGACAGGGAGCAGGCAAGGCCCCAAGGAACAGAGAGATCAAGGAACTGGGCAACATCACACAGCCTTTCCCAAGTCAGGACTCCATCCCCCAGAGAAAGGCTTAACAGACTTAAAAGGCGGAGCCAAGCTGGGGCTGACATTCTTGATTTGTCAAACTGAAAAGCAGATGTCAGGGGATTGTTACCTCCATAGAACAGGGAGCCACGCCTGAATAGAAGCCTTCGACATTGGCTGGCCACCTGCACACCCAGACAAATGAATGCAAACGCCCGCTCGCTCCTTACCCCCCTCTCTTCCCCAAGTCCCAAAGAAGAGAAACAAAGCTCTGCAAGTGCAATCAAAAGAACCGCAAAAACCTGGGTGTAAGAGCCATCCCATCCAGGAGGCAAGCTGGAAAGGCAGGTGCCTTGGGCTCCCGGCTCCCCAGGTTTCGGCTCAGCAGGTGTGGGGACAGCTCCAGCCATCTGCATTTCCGGCCAACTCTCCCTGAGGTCTCTGACAGGGCTCATCTCTGGGCTGCACTTTTGAAAACCCTGGCAAGGGTTTTGTTTACCGAAATCGCAGAAGACAAACTTGTCAGGAAGAAAAAGTGAGCGCAAGACAATATTTAACCTTTGTCTCAGCACCCGCATTACTTCATTGTAATGATGATGATGCTTCTGTTTCCAAGTCACTTTTTGGCTCATCTGACTTGATCTCGCCAGCCACCCAAAGATGGTGGCTCGAACATGTTCATCATATCAGTCCTGCAAAGAGGAAGCAGGCTCTGGAAGAAGTTAAGTAGTTGCCTAGGGCCACGTGTTTAGTTAAATAGCAATGGGGACTTGAACCCAGAGCCAGTCCATCTCTCTTCTGACTTCCCGAGGGCCCTCCCCAAATGGTGGAGGGGGCTCTCGGACACAGATGGAGGCGATTTTATAAAGAGAGTATTCCATTTGTCCTCAGAGGCCACCACTAGCACTGTCCCTGACACCCCGTGGGCTTGGTCCCCAAGTGCTGGTGGGGTACCGATGCCCCTCCATGCACCCTGAGTTGCCTAACTGCATCGTGGTTTCTTCTGTGACATGGTGCTGCCCTGTGCGGCCTGCCCCCTGCTGAAGATCCCAAGCAATGTCAGAGTCAGGAAGGGTGTGGGGTGAGGGAAGACTGCCACAGGAAAGCGGCATCTAAGTATAAATCCACCATTCTGCAACTTAATCCTAGTGTGACCTCGATCAAGGACTGAACTTCTTCCAGGATCACTTGTTCCACCCGTTAGACGGGTATTAGAACATAGGCCTCCTGGGTTTATTCTGAAGAGTGAATGTACTAATGAATGAAAATCCCACACCTAGAGATTGGAGGTGCACCCTTTCCCTCTTGACTCTTCCAGAGGAATACCATGGGGGATGTTTTGGTGTTTCCCTAACAGAGGGGCTGGTGTTGCCCTAAAGGAAAGAGCCAGGAAGCCTCTATCTTGGACCATGCTGATCTGCACAGGGGCCTCTTCCTCAGAAAAGTTTTCTCCCCATTGACCCCATGATCCCCCACCACCACCACCAAGCAGGATAACGGGGAATGTGTGCAGCAAGATGCTAGCTCAGCAGAGGCCCCATATATAAAAATTATTCTTGATGGCTACAATGGAGTTTGCACTGTCCAGGCCAAAATGAAATATGAAGATGGGGCAGTGGAGGGTGACTGGGTAACACCAGGGAGCGGTGATTGAATACTGCCCATGAGTTACATTCAATACTTATTGAAGTATAAAGATGAGGTTATGCACCAACGGGTTATTTCTCCTCGGGTCTTCCAGATATCTCCGGCATCACATTACGCAATGCCCTTTTCCTCTACCCACTCCCCACGCCCCTGAGGGCTGAAGCAAGTTTGACGCTTCCCTACAAATAAGATGCTCCTTGGTCCTGATCTGATGGATCCATCTGAGTGCTGGCACACCACTGGGAAAGGGTAGAGGCTGGGGTAGGGCTTCAGTGGGGAGGCTCTGCGTCCCCTTGCCCATCCTCTGCCTGGCTCTGGGACTCCAGGCAAGCCACTCACCATCCCTGGACCTCAGTTTCCTCATCTTCAAAATAAGAGTATTACTTCTTACTCCATTTAAGTCCTAAGGAATTAGCAGGTAAAAGTTTCTCAATTGAGCTGATAAGAGCAAAAGTTTACTGAGACACCTGGAAAAAACTAATTAGTCCCATGATGGTTAATTTGGTGGTTCTAAGAAGAAGCGGCCATAAAGACAGGGACAGGGCCTAGAAGGATTTTCCAAGAGGGAGCCTCATTTACCGAAGGCACTGTGGGAATGTTAAAAAGAAATGGGACTCTTTGCTGTCCCTGCCCAGTGACAGATCAGAGGTGAAGATCATTAATTTTGGAGGCTTTGTTTGTTCAAAAATGAGAAGCCTTTTGCCTAATGAAGAACCCTTAATAGGTGTTGTTTTTCCTAAATTATCATATTAACCACAGATAATTAACAAGCGTATCCTTAATGCCGCAGGATACTGACAAGCCTACTGAACGCATCTCGCTGCCTATAAATCATCCAGCCATCCTTCAAGGCAGCTGTTTAATTACTCCTACATTTGAGAGGAGCAATATTGAGGCTCTCTCTAAATTTGGTTGCCAGTGAAAATAAAGTCAGCAACACTTCAGCTCTCCATCATCATTGTTCCAATGTAAGACTGCGCGTTCTACTTACAATGGGGGAAAACTGGAAACAACTCAAATGTCCAGCAATGGGGGAATAGCTTGGCTAAATAAATGAAAGGGTATCCGCCTAATGGGATGTCATACAGCTACCTAAATGGCCATCGATGCACGGAAAACACGCATTCTAAATCATGTTAAGTGGGAAAGCATCATAAAATATCAGAAAATACTGTATACACCCTGATTACAACTGTATAAGAAGTACATAATTACTGACAAATCATGGATAAGAATGTAGAGGGATATAAAGTGTTGGCTTTAATGCTTGTTTTCTTTTCTGAAGTGGTTTAAGTTCATTCTGTACAACAAGACAAGCCTGCTGGTGGTGACTGGCCAGGCTGTTCCTGTCACCTGGGAAAACAGTGTCTCAGCCCCATTCATCCCCCATCACCACGCGTGGGATCCTGTCCCTAAAACATGCCTGATCTTTGCAGCATCCATGATGTTCCTGGTGCAGAAATTGGCTGAGTGTGTTTCTCATGAAATCACAGGAGAGGAGTCTCGGCAGAACACCTGTCGTGTTCCTTTTTGCCAGACTGTTTCATGAGGTCTCCTGGGGGTTCAGACTGCCCAGCGCTCAACCTGGGGTCTGGCTGTGGGTGGCATGGAGAAGTGGGGAGCACGGGGAAAAAGAAGGGCATCTCCGTGCTCCTCCTTCCCCAAGCCTCCCAGCAAAGCATGAGCTGAGGCCACAGAGGGGAGGGGCAGGGGGAGTTTTTCTCAGCCGCTGAATTTGGTAGAGTCCTTCTCAAAGTTTACAGGAGCTGAATCCTTCCCTTAAAACTCTTAGTCAATGGGGCCTTATTTTTTTCAAGTCAAGCTTTTCCTTTTTACCTCCAAGGGTAGGAAACAGTTTAGGAAAGAGGAGACAGAGGAAGCCAGTGCCGGAAGGCAGCTAGGAGCAAGGGCATCCTGGAGCCGCAGGAAGTCACGCTTGGTTAAAATCTGGCTGCTGAGTGGCAGAGGGTCCTCGAGTCAGGCAGCTTTGATTCTCCGCCTGTTCTTTCCTCACACGCACGCACAGTCTCTTTGGTTCTTTGAGTCAGGCCGCCAGAACATGCGAGGGGAAGAGAAAGAGCTACAGAACCCAAGGCCTCAGCCAGCCCAGGGGTCCTGGGACCTGAGCTGTGGTGTTTGGAGTTTTTCCTGCAGCATTTAGTTTTAAAAGGAAGAAGCAGCTCAATTACCCACCCAGCAAGGCTGGGAATACACTTTTTCAGCTGGGCGGGTGTTTGGCATGGTCTCTACGGGGCACGTGGAGAGATGGAGGGCTGCGCCTTCTCCGTCCCCCCACCCCTGGTGCTCCAGAGACATCTTTCTCTTCTCCCACCCACATCTGCTTGTGGTCCCTTCTCTCGTTGGCCCTAACTATTGCTTGCCATCTCCTATCTCCAGTTTTGAAATTTTATTTCTGGTTCTCATTAACATATTTAAGCAGAGCTAGGGATGGAGTCCCGAAATGACCCAAATCACTACATTGTGTTCTCTTCTGTCCCTTATGATGCCTTTAGTAAGCATTTAAACCAAAGCACTGTGCTGAGCTCCTTCAACTGGAAGTACCAGAAGCACAGTTATACAGGGGAAAGCTGAGCCACGATCTGCACATTGCCTGAGTGTGAAGAGTGATGCTGATGGAGAGGCTGGTAGGAAACCAGGCTGATATACACTCTCTTTGAGTATGAACGGGGGCCATGAAAATAAAGGCATGTTCAAAGCGCCTGCGGGTACAGTAACACTGGTATCCTCATTTTACAGATAAAGAAGTGGATGCTCAGAGAAGTCAAATAACTTTTCCAAGGTCACACAGCTGGTAGGTAATGAAGCCTGGATGTGTAGCCAGGCAGACTCCAGACCCCGTACTCTTGCAGAGTGATACATTCTGCCATTTTGATGACCATTACAGTAAGGAGTAAAGGGTGAGTGAAGGACAAGTAAGAAAGAACAATTAAAACAAATTCAAAGACCAGTCAGGTGGAATACTGAAGTGTCAAATCAGCACAGAATCCAGAAATTATTTTGTAATACCTTTTGCTCTGGTTCTGTGCCCATAAAAGAAGCTTCTAAGCTACGGTTTGGTTTTCTGAAAGGACCTATTTACATGGGGCGGTGTTCCTGGAGCAAACCACTTGGCTGGTTCTCCAGCCAGGAATATTTGTCGACTTCATTTCCTGGTTGGCAATGCAACCTCTTGGGGCTTTCAGGGGACTGAAGCGTGTGCCCCACTTCTGACCCCTTCAGACAGAACCAGATAACCATCAGGGCCCCTGACCAACAAAACAGGAACCAGAGACTGTCCCAAGGTACAGGTGGGCACACAGCTAGCTAGTGGGTCCCTTAAATAGCTCGTAGAGGGGAGAGATGAGACAGGTTCCCACAATGCTGAGGAAGGAGGGGAAGGGGGAGGGGGAGATTATACAGCTCTTTCCAGATCAACTACTTCTGCCTTTTTCTTACCTGCCTCTTTGTCTCCAACTTAACCTCCTTCTTCACTGGAAACCCGATTGAGAACTATTCTACACCATCCTGATGCTTCAACTCCAGCCATGGAACTTCCAGATCACTCCACCCCACCATTCAAATAAATCCATCCCCAGGGGAGCCATGCAAATAAATATGATGTGGACGATACAAAGGATGATGCATGTCTGCAGTCGCCAACAAGAAAAATTCAACACATAAAAAACAATGGAAAAGAGAGAGGGGGGCAGGGAGAGGAAAAAACACAAAGAAAGCTTGTTCAGCATAATGGGACTTCATTTGCGTAACACTTGTAATTACAAGTCTGTATGTGTCCAGAGGGAGGCGTGGAAACTGTAGCAGCCTGGGATGGAGATGGGGATTTTCCTTTTTTTATACTTCTCTGTATCATTTGAATGTTCTATAACAAACACACATTACCTCTCCTTGGCAAAGCCTTCCCAGACTGGTCCAGGGAGAACCAACAACTTGCAGAGATTGCTGGGAAGTTGTTATTTCCTGTTCCATAAAGGCTTATCTCTTACACCCTCCTTCCACAAACAATTTACACTCTTAAAAATCCAGGAGGGTGTTTCATCCATTTTGAATTTATTTCTGTGCATGGTGTTAGAGAGTGGTCCAGTTTCATTCTTCTGCATGTCGCCGTCCAATTTTCCCAACACTATTTGCTGAAGACACTATCTTTTTCCCATTGGATATTCTTTCCTGCTTTGTTGAAGATGAGTTGACCATATAGATGCGGGTCCATCTCTGGGTTTTCTATTCTGTTCCATTGATATGTGTGTCTGTTTTTGTGCCAGTACCATACTGTCTTGCTGACCACAGCTTTGTAATACAGCTTGGAGTGTGGAATCGTCATGCCTCCAGTTTTGTTTTTCTTTTTCAGGCTTGTTTGGGCTATTTGGAGTCTTTCCTGGTTCCATAAAATTTTAGGATTGTTTGATCTAGTTCTGTGAGGAATTCTGGTGGTATTTTGACAGGGATTACATTAAATGCGTAGATTGCCTTGGGTGGCACTGACATTTTAACAGTGTTCTTCCAATCCATGAGCATGAAATGCTTTTCCATTTCTTTGTGTCCTCTTCAATTTCCTTCATAGATCTTCTATAGTTTTCAGAGCACAGATCTTTAACCTCTTTAGTTGGGTTTATTCCTAGGTATCTTACCGTTTTTGGTGGATGGGTGATGAGGATTCAGGAGGGCATGTGTTGTGATGAGCACTGAATTCTACTCCTGAAACCAATATTGCACTATTAACTAGTTAAAATTTAAATTAAGAGTATATGCATGTATACCAAAAAAAAAAAAAAAAGGAAAGAAATCTAAGGGGCTGAAGGCTAGCTCAGAGAAGGGGTGCCCCTCCCTACACTAGCCTATACCTCTAACCCATGTGCCTCGGGGGGCTGTTCTGATTTTGAGTTGCTTAGATAAAATGTGTAGACTGTCTTCAGACTGCTAACTTACTCTAAGGAGGAACATAATATATTTGCGTTTTCTAGAAGTTTATAAATTTTAATTAAATGAATTGCATATATTTTAATTAGTTTCCTTGCCCTCTTACAGTTTCAAGAATGCTCATAGGCCCTGTTCTTCCATATCAGCTCTACTGGAAAAAAAGCAATAATCTTCCTTAACGCATCCTTGCTATTCTTTAGCAATGACATTTCTCTTTACCAAAGGTGAGCTTGATCAGAGATCTGAGCTCCTGTCTCTCTTCTGTGGGTCTTTTGTCCCTAAACCAGATTTCTCAAAAGGTATATGCTTATATCCTTGTATCTATCGGTTAATTCAGATTTCCTTCCTCAGAAGCTCTCCCTTCTGGCACATGGTTCCTCTGAATTCCACTCAACTTCCAAAAGGATAGAACAGTTAGAGGTATCTTCAATTACATGTAATGGAAAACCTGACTTAACAATGGTTTAAACAAATCAGGGTTTATGTTTCTCAAACAACAGAAAGTTGAAAGTAGGTAGCTGATGACATTGACTCAGCAACTTAATGATCCAGGACAAAGTGGTCTCTGTAATTCTATTGACTTGCTTTCATGGGTCCAGAATGGCTGCCACAGCTCCAGATATCACATCTACAGTCATGGCAGGAAGATGGAGACACGTCAGTGTTCAACCATGCCATCCCTTTTATTAGGAAAGCAGAAGCTTTCCCAGAACACTTAGAACAAACTTCCATTTATGTCTTTTTGGCCAAATTGTATCATATGGCCATTTCTGGATGGAAAGGAGACTGAGAAAGCAAATATTTATCCTCTCTAGCTCCCAAAGAAGCATACTGGGAAGATCTATCGGGTTGGCAAACTAGCAGTCTCCATCACAGGGTCCAAACCCTTTTCATTGAGAAGGTTAACAGAATAAGAACAGCAAACCTTTACTAAGCATTCATTCTGTACCAGGTCTTTTGCTAAGTATTTTCTTTCCATCTGCTGTCTTGGGAAATCTTCCTAACCCCAAGGTGCAGGTGTTACCAGTATTTCCATTTTATAGATGAGAAACCTGTGGCTTACAAAGGCTAGAGAACCAGCCCAAGGTCACACAGCCTGTAAGTGTTATAACTGGGATTTAAACCCTGCTAAGCCAGAAGCCAACAAAACCTTTCCGTGAAGGACCAGATAATAAAGATTTTAGGGTTTGTGGGTCATACAGTCTGTTGCCAACACTCAACTCTGCTATTTCAGTGCAAAAGCAGCCATAGCCCGTATGCAGACCAACCAGCTATGTTCCAATAAAACTTTATTTATGGACACTAAAATTGGAAGTTCATATCATTTTCACCTGTCACAAAATATTTTTTTCCTCAACTATTTAAAAATATAAAAACCCTCCTTAGCCCATGGGCTATAGTTGGCCAATTCCTGCTGTTAGCCAGTGTTGTAAACATTTTGGGATTCTGAGCATATGCAGGTTTTAATGTATGTGCTCTCCCCTGCCCTCTGCTTGCCTCATGCTTCTTTGGCTTAGGCCTTTCCATTCTGCTTTTTTGGCTCCTGCACCTGTGTTCCCAGATCCAGGAGGACCATGAAACAGGGGTCAACCACTACCACATTTCACTGAAGCCTAGGCACAGGCCCTTGGCTATTGGTGTTGCCATAGAGGTGACTTCTTACAAGAGACCCTGGCCTGCCAGACATAGAGCAGGTACTGGAACAATCATTGGTTGGTTGGTTTATTGTTTTTTTGGTTGTTTTCCTTTAGAGCTTTGGGTGATTTTTTTTCCTACCATTAACAGCAACTACTCCACAGGCTCTCAGGAAAGGAGAAAAATAGGAATGAAAGCCCAGGTTGCTTTTCTTTGCTTGTCTAAATAATATTAGATCTCTTTTTTCTAACTGGGTACTCAAGGATGTGTAGAAGGAGAGAGGGGAGCTGTGTGTCATCTAATTTCTCTGTTTTCTCCTTCCTCTCTGTGAGGCCCTAGGTCACCCTCACAAAAAACACCCAGGAATTTCCTCGGGGCTTTATACTTACCCTTCCATTGAAGGTGCATTTGCCTACAAAAGTTACTGCTGCTGTGAATTGCTCAGCAAATGCTTCCCTTCTCTGTGGTTCTAATGCCAGTGATGGGCTGGCTTGCGGAAGATTTCCAGAAGGTTCTGCCGGCCAAGAAGATCATAAATGCTAGGAATGGTTTCCCAGACTATAGGTGCCTCTTCCTCTCCTATCCCTAAAGGTACTGGTGTGTAATTCCCTTGGGGTTGTTCAGGAAAGAATTATTTATGACACGTGTTAAAGAATAATAAGGTCAACTATCACAATGCAATGTGCATAGGGACCACTACAAAGGGGGGTCTTCAATGGAGGAGAAAGATTGGGCTCACCTCCAAATACAATAAGGAAAAGTGGAAATTTATTGCCAAGGCACAGAGTGGGGTCAGTGGATGGAAAATTACTGAGAGGAAACATCAGGGTTAAGGGGGGTTTCTGGCTAAAGTGACCACCGGATTCTTTTACTTTTCTTTTTCTTTTTTTCTATAGTTTATTTATTTTTGAGACAGAGCATGAGCAGGGGAGGGGCGAAGAGATAGAGAGACACAGAATCGAAGCAGGCCCCAGGCTCTGAGCTGCCAGCACAGAACCCGATGTGGGGCTCGAACTCACAACCGTGAGATCATGACCTGAGCTGAAGTCGGACGCTCAACTGACTGAGCCATCCAGGTGCCCCGCCCCTCGCCCAACCACAGGATTCTTATTGAAGGCATTGGATATCATCTGGGGGGGATGGTGGGGGATGAGGAATCTGTTCAGATTTTAGGGTGATCAGATATGGGGGTGTGGTTCTGGGTAAACTGACTTAGCTGGATTCTTTCTAAAATTAGACAATGCAGGGAGAGACAAAAGTCAGGGTCTAGTTGAAAAGAGAGCTCAGAGGGGCGCCTGGGTGGCTTAGTCGGTTAAGCGTCCGACTTTCGCTTAGGTCATGATCTCGCGGTTTGTGGGTTCAAGCCCCGAGTCGGGCTCTGTGCTGACAGCCAGCTTAGAGCCTGGAGCCTGTTTCAGAGTCTATGACTCCCTCTCTCTGATCCTCCCCTGCTCATGCTGTCTCTCTCTCTCTCCCCTAGAAATAAATAAAACATTTAAAAAAATTAAAAAAAAAAAGAAGAAGAAGAGAGAGTTCAGAGAAGCCTGATTAGAGTTTGTTTAAGGAGAAATTCTCTGTTAGAGTGATTCCCAAAATATTGTTGTTGTCGTTGTAGTTGTTACAAATTTAACATTGTCTTATGCAGTCAGTGAACATTTTAAGCTCCCCTGAGTGATTTTAGTGCCTTGTTTTCCTCCTCTATAAACATGGTGGTGACAGGATCGGCCACACAGGACTGTTGTGAGGAGTAAGACTGCGTCTGTGACAACACCTGATGCCACTGTGGCACAAAGGGGTCCGTCACAGGAGCCTTCCTTCCTGCTCTGAAGTCTGTGACTGTGTCCTCAAGGCAGGTCTTGACACTGCGTCTGATACCCCACCCCCCACTGAACACTTTAGATCGGCTCCCTGCCCTCTAACCAAGCAGGGCTGGGCAAGCGTGCAGACCAGCCCATCGCCAGCCTCTCAACCCGATAAGTAGCTCAGTGAGCACCGATGGTCTCCATACCAGTTTTGCACGGGGAAATGGTGGCCTCAGCCGAAGTCTTTCGGGAGCACCTGTTAACTGGCCCTGGGTTCATAGGCTCTAGCTTGGTTCATACGCCTCCCTGACAAGGGCTCCTCTAAGGAAGAAAGAATCAGTGACCCTGACTCCCTTTGAAGAAGGTGCTGGTCTCAGGCTTGGGGGCTGTTTTGGTTCCTAGCTTGTTGGTAGCAGATCTGTGAATAGCAGGGAAATGGAAAGGAAAGGAAAAGGGTTCAGAGGGACAGACCAAGGAGTCTGGGCAGATGGAATCTTGAAGCTGAGGAGGAACATGAACCACCAAGTGCGCGTGCAGATTTTGACTGTGCCCAGCACTCTCTCACCTGCCTTCTTGGGACTCAGAGCCATGGCTAAGCTTCAGCACCTTGAAGGAGGGCCCAACCCTGCAACTCTGGAGAACAGCTCTAGCTGGGATGCCCTGGAAAGGGCTTATGTCTCTCGGCCTCAGAGCCAAAATAACAAACAAACAAAAAGACCAGGGGTAGGACAGACTTATCTGTACAGCTTTGATTTCACTGCCCACTCCTCCCACCGGAGTACAGAGGTGGGAGGGGCTGTCTACCCTGAAGTTTTCCTGTTCCCTGTGGTCTGTGGCACTTAGTCATTCTTTGGGGTGGTCAAGTTCCTTCTCTCAAAGGACACAGCCTCACCACAAGCCCTGGCAGAGGTAAACAGGGCAAAAGGACTTGTCTCCAATCTCCCCAAAGGCCTCAGGCTGTGAATACTGGTCTTTGAAGGGAGTTTCCAGCCTCCACATTTAACCCCTCATGCTCTCCAGCACAGCTTTCTGCCACCCTGTTGGGTGGGTGTGAGATGCTAAGGCTTCTTTAAAAGCAGCCAGGTGTGTGAATGTGTGAGTGTGTATGTGAGAATGTGTGTGCACCTGTGTGAAGAGATGGGTAAGAACAAGGCAGAGTGGGTGTTTATCACTCTTTTGAATGTTAAAATGACCAGGTGTTTGTCACCCTCTGAAAGTCGCCTCCCAGGAGCACCCGGTTGGCTCAGTCAGTTAAGTGTCCGGCTTCGGCTCAGATCATGATCTTGTGGCTCATGAGCTAGAGTCCCACCACGTGGGTCTCTGTGCAGATGATAGCTCAGACACTGGACCCTGTTTTGGATATTATGTGTTCCTCTTCCTCTGCCCCTGTCCCGGGCTCACTCGCCCTCTCTCTCTCAAAAATAAACACTAAAAAAAAATTTGAAAGTGGCCTCTTCATGAACATTAGCAGAGGTCTAAAAGAAGTGTATGAGATTGTTATCGTTGAACCAAAATGTCCTCCCCAAATTCATATGTTCATGTCTTCACTACTAGCACCTCAGAACCTGACCTCATCTGGAAACAGGGTCGTTGCAGATGTAATTAGTTAAGATGAGGTCATACTGGAGTGAGCTGGGCCCTAATCCGATAGGGCTGGTGTTCTTGTAAAAAAAGAATGCCACGTGAGGAGAGTCACACAGAGGGAAGAGACAGACGGAGCAGACAATCATCTATAAGACAGGAGACCTCCGAGGGTACCAGAAACTAGGAGAGGCTTGGACCAGAGGTGTTTCTCTGACTCCTTCAAGCATGTCCTGGATGCTGACGCCTTGATTTCATACTGGCCTCCAGAACTGTGAGACAAAATATATTTCAGTTGTTCTAAGCCACCTAGTTTGCAGTACTTTGTTAGGACAGCCCTAAAAAGCTCATACAAAGGTCAGTAGACAAAGGTGACTGTGGGCAATACAAAGGGCAGAATGCCCTTCCCTTGGGCTGTCCTGGGACAGGGCCTCAGGGTTCTCAGCCTCAGGCTCACGTGTTAAAGTCATTTCCATGATATCAACCCAGGAGGCCCTTGGCATTCAAGGACTTAGCCTTCATGGTTTTAACTATTCATGAATGATCCCATAATTTATGACACGTGATATGTAGTCATTAGTCATTTTGCCAAGGCACAAACTTGAATCATGCACTCTGAGCCTGGTGCATGGACAGGGCACTTGGCTGTGGCTTTGTTCTCCTCCATTTGTCATCTGTAGGCAGGAACATGTGGGACGGATAAAGTCTGTGCTGCTTTGTGGGAAAGTGTGTTTGAAGAGGAAGGTGGTCTCCAGCATGCGGGAGGAAAGGGGTCTCATTATGTGATGGTCTAGGCCAGAAAGTAGCTTTATAAAGTACCCGAGTTCCATTTTTATAGAATCATCATGGACCTAAAAGAGGCAGGAGATTTTTCAATTACGCTTTACTACCTTGTGGGGGTAGGAGTCTCAGGACTCAGTATCACTCTCAAACTTGGTAGTTCACTAAGGTGAGAGGCCATATGCTTGAAGAATGTCAGGGGTCCCCATCTATAGCAACAAACAGGATTCCACCATATTTTCCAAACCTCCTTTTTCCTTTAGATGCCAGGCTTTCTACAGACCATAATTGCTGCTATATCCTTAAACCACTGGAAGAGTAAAGGTCACTTGTGGGGTGTAATTTGGAGAGATTCTGAGAAGGGCCTTGCACTAAATCACCCATTCCGCAGGGCCTTTTCACGACCACAGCATGCACCTGAGACCTGGAATTCTGCCAATACAGACTCATTCCTTTGGGTAAAGGCACTGCCTGAACTTTCAGAAGTATCCATAGTTGGAAGAGGGTAATCTTAAATTACTGATAGTCACAGACTCCTAAGTGCGAATGGGCTTAGCAGACTCTTTAAAACCGGCCTGACCACAGTTGTTAATAGGGGAAGTGAAAAAGAAGGGCCCTGACATCCTGGCAGGAGGGTGCTAGAGTCTTCTAGACTTGTCAAGATCAGCCCTGATGGTACCCTCACATGTGAGGACAGGGTCACATGAAGGCTTGGGTAGTCTAATCTGGAAGTGTCGGATCTGGTTTCTGTAAAACTGATATGTTTCAAATAACATGAGAAGACAGAATTCATCCAGGGACATCAAATATTTAGAGCTGTGACTCTCTTTTCCATTTTTTTCTTTCAAATAAACTCCTACAAACATACAAATCAACTATAATCAGCCATTGTGGAGAGGAATGTCTTACCATCTAATCTCCGAGTCTTGACTTCCAAGATGATGTTCATGGATAATGGGTCTCCAGAGCTCTTGCTTTGATGGCCCTCAGTCGCCTCTTGGTTTCCCTTCTTTTAGGGTCCCATCCTCCCCTACCATCTCTGGAAAGCTTTTAAGATAACTCTAAAAAGACAAAGCAATGGCAGTAAAGGCCACTGCACTGTTCAGCTAACAGATAACCACATCACTCTTTCTCAAGATAGCTACAAAGACCATTTTTGAAACGTGCTTGGGCTTGTGAAAATAAGATGGATTAAGGTCAACATGAAATAGACAACCAGGGTATACGATGTTAGCAATGTTACTGAGCCTGTTGGTATAGCACAACAAAGGCAGCACGCTCTCAAAATTCAGGTGGTTGTGCCTGCCTGTACATTCAAAGAGGCTTTTTTTTTTTTCCATTAGGCATTTGTAGTGGACTCCAGAACCTGCACTTGTCCAGAATCATGATCAAAACTCATTAGACTCATCCTGCAGCATGGAGTTCTTCAACCACCTGACATTTGTTATTGTGTATGTATTATAGCAGTGGACATTGGCCAAGTGCATAACTGTAGGCTAAAGAGGCGAGTACCATTACTGTGTCCACTTTATAGGAAGGAAAGCTGAGGCTGAAGGAGGCCTGGCCATAAGCAGTGGAGCTGCTGTAGAACATAGCTCTGACTTTGGAACTGAGTCCAACACAGGTAGAAACCCTAAAGAGACTGCCTCTAAAGGAATGGAGCTGAAGTTGGAGGGGGTAAAGAGACCAACCTCACTGAGTGGGTAAGATGTGTTGGGGGGGTGGGGGCTCCTGGGTGGCTCAGGCAGTTGAGCATCTGACTTCAGCTCAGGTCATGATCTTGTGGGTTTGAGCCCCACATCAGGCTCTGTGCTGATAGCTCAGAGTCTAGAGCCTGCTTCGGATTCTGTGTCTTCCCCTCTCTCTACCCCTCCCATGCTCATGCTCTGTCTCTCTGTGTTTCTCAATAATAAATACATGTTAAAAAAAAAAAAAAGATGTGTAGAGAGGGTATAAGACCTTGAAAGCTGAGTTCCTATGTCTGTGGTCTGAAATAGGGTGTTAACATAGGTTTTCTGGAACAAGGATAATAAGACAACTCTGCTACTGAGAAGGATATGTTTGCTAGTAACCTATGGACAAGGGTCTAGGTATTCTCTACAGTTTGGAAAGTTGATACTCCTTGGGACAAACCCTCCACCATCCCATCTTTTTTTTTTTTTTTTTTTTTTTAATGTATTTGTTCATTTTCAAGGGGAGGGGAAGAACAGAGAGAGAAGGAGAGAAAGGACCCCAAGCAGACCCCATGCTATTAGCGCAGAGCCCAACATGGGGCTCAAACTCACAAACCACAAGATCACGACCTGAGCTGAAATCAAGTCAGATGGTTAACTGACTGAGGCACTCAGGCACCCCCACCATCCCATCTTTATACAGAGTCCTCCTAGCAGGGCCTGCTGGCCCCCATTCTTCCTAGAGAAACCCACAGCATCATCCTTGAAGGTCAGAAGTTCCTGGCTTGTTGGCTCCCCTCTAAAGGGAAGGCAGGGTCCTGAAGGGGCAGAGCCATGTGGACCTGATGGCGGTATAAGTCTCACAAAGTTGAAGTGACCTAGAGGCGGAGTCAAATGCCCTTGGTTTACCCATCTCAACTGGTGCTGCTATGTCTTTCTCTACCAAGTTGTATTCCAAAAGGATAAACTTGAATATATGGCTAATGAGATTTTAGGAGACGAGAGACCCTAAATATCTCCATAAGGACTATGACTCATTAAGCTGCACTCGAGTCTACAGGGTCCACAGTTCCCC
Organism: Hyaena hyaena; assembly: GCF_003009895.1. NCBI lineage: Eukaryota > Metazoa > Chordata > Mammalia > Carnivora > Hyaenidae > Hyaena > Hyaena hyaena. Next base: position 5,520,456 of record NW_024080640.1, read on the forward strand.
TAAGAGGGCATCCCACATCTTATAACCTCCCCCCCAACTTCAGGGAACTCCAGATACAAAGTATCCAAAGTGGTCCAGGCCTCCAACACTAAAAACACTCTGAGCCCCCCTTTTATATAATTTAAAATTAAAATAGAAGTAAACCATAAGGCAAAGAAAGCCCAACCCAGTTCAAACACTTTTTCAGGATAACTACTTCATACTATCAAATACCTACACCTTTTGGAAGAGTCTGTGTGTGTATGTGTTTGTGTACATGACCATGTATATATTTGTGCACATACTCAGTCTGCCTTATGGATTACCCAGGACCAAAAGCTGTCCTCCCAACAGCTGAGGCTTAGCTGTGGGCCGAGTTTCCTATAGAGTGTTGTGATGCTTTGACAACCAGCCCATTGACTCAAGAGAGAAACACTCCCCAGATATAGCTATTGCCTGAGACCCACAGAAGTTAGAGAAAGAGCATTCTCAGCTTTCCAAGACCAGAGAAGTAATGGAGGGCTCAGCCTTCAGGGGTCCTGCTTTGGGGTCACACTCACAATGTCACCACTCAGCCCCATCCTAACCCTCTGTCAATGGAGGGGCTAAGCTCCTCTTGGCCAGTTTGACTTAAGGTCATTAAACCACCAACCAACAACTTTCCTCAGGAGGAAATGGATTCCCATGGTCTTCAGAGCTACCTTAGTTCTTAAGTGAAGGAGGCTCTCCCCAAGATTGCCATAAAGGGTGCTTTAAGAGTCTGAGAACCTGCACTAAGCCACTCCATTCCTCAGCTGCCCCTTTCCCCAACATGGCATACCCAGATGTCCAAAGTTCTACTATGTAGATCTGCCCTCCCTTCCTCCCTACTTTAAAGAAGACATATTGAGTCTGACAAAAGCCCTTTAGTCCCACTGCTTAAGCCCTGAAGGCCTTGGTCTACTACATGCTGTTTCCCTAACAGCATCTAATTTCTACAGCGACCCCCTGAGGAGGGCCCGGAGAGAGATGCTTGGCTTGGCATGTGAGTGCTGGAAGGCCATCAACTAATATTAATGAAACTCCCTATCTTTCTCTGTCAGAAATCTTTACACACACGCTCACTCATGCATTCTCTCTCTCTCTCTCACACACACACACACATTTCTATACCCTATTCCAGTGGGAGCATTCATTTTCCCTATAATGCTCTCCCATTGTGAGTGGTGATGGGCAATAGAGATGATGTAATAATAATTTTATCGGATCAATATATCATTTGGAAAATAAAAGCTCTCCCCTTCGTCGGGTGATGACCAAGAGGGGAAATGCCTGCGTCTGGTCAGTAATTTATGTCTGTCAAGCAGAATGGATGACATCTCCTGCTCAATGCTCTTGTGTCTTTGTGTTTTACTGTATCCCCTATGTTTTCAGCAATGCCCATAAAACATCTCTCTGAAGGGCTCTCCTTTGAGCAGGAAGCAGCTCCCTCCCTGAGAGGCTCAGATCTGTCAGGAGGGAAGCCAGCCTTGCATGTGGCTTTTAGTTTCTTTGCTTAGTGGATGATGAGGTCAGTTTCATTAGGCTGATGTTTGCCGGGACATCTCTTGCCTGTCTTAGCAAGCACATATTAGGAGTTCCATTTTACAGACGGGAAAACAGAGGACTCAGAGGGTAGATCTTTTCCTCTGGCCCACGAGGGCAAAAAGAGCTCTTCGTCTTCGACTGTAATAAAGCACTGCCCATGCTTCTCTACAGCTTGGTGGGTGGGATCAGAGCAGGAGAATATGAGCAGAGAACTGCGTCACTTCATGGTGACGGCTGCATCCACGTCAGGAAGACAAGAACTGGGCTCCCTCTCCCTTCCCAAAGCCCTTTCTGAGCCTGCAGTCTTACCCTGATGCACGGGCTGCCTGCCTCTCACCCTCTTCTCTCTGACAACTCGGGATCAGGTCCTGTCAGTGGCAGATACTTTGGAGCTGGCCATGAGTGACGCTGAAACACTTCTGCCCCATGCCCGAGGCTGAGAGGCTATTCTTTACTTTGGTTCATGCCAGCTCCCTGCATAATAAAATTACGATGGGGAGGTGGGGAGGCTTGGGGGAGAAATAAAGGGCAATATGCAGTAAAACATTTGATCAGTGGCTTAATGACAAAACAGAAAGAAAAAAATGAGAAGAAAACCACTATTTATGTGGTGTGTGCCAGGCACTACATTAGACCTTTAAAATAAAGGAAAAAAAAAACAAAAGAAATTCTGTAGAAGTGGTATTGACAATAAAATAGATACTCTTTCTCCTATGTATATGGTGTCTCAACTCCTCTGTAGTTTTACCCACAGCAGAGAGGACTTTGAGCTATAACTGTGCACTGTCACAGCAAACTTCCACTTCAGAACAAGGGCATCCATTCTTCTATCCAGTCATTCACTTAGCTTTTGGGGTAGGGGAGGGGATGGGCCACATGTTTTATGTATTCAGGACCAAATCTTATAACTGAGAGATAAATTTATTAGTGAATTATTTGTTGACGACTTTTGTTTTAGTTTATAGTGTGAACTACTTTTTATTTAACAATTTTTTGAGCCCTTACTATGTGTTCAGCACTATCCTCAGTATGACGGGTTCAAGAATAAATAACATCAAGTCCTTGCCCTCCAGGAAACTGACTAACATCCAGACACAGAACACAGGGGGCAAATTTATCATGTTGGCCCCAGTGACCCCAACCAACTCAACCATTCCAGAACAAAAATGGCTGGGATTGTATTTGTTTTGGTTTTGGTTTTGTTTTGAAAAAGGTATTCAAGCTTAGAAGGACAACAAGCCATTCAGACACAAAAGGTGAACCCAAACCCAAATCCTGTCTTTGCACCAATTTGCATGTCCCTCCACCAACCCACATACACCTTGCCAGCTTGAACGACGGATTACCACAAATCTATGGCCATTTTCAGGCCCTCCTTACGACTCATCAAAGATGTGCCTAAATGGAAAGTTTGGTCATGTTAGAAGCCCTCACTCTGGGTCCTGAGCAAAGAACCTTCTCCACAGGAGGGCAAAGGGTGTGAGATGCAGGGGGAAGGCAGCTGTTTCTGTCAAATTCACAGATTTCATGTTTGTTAAACTCTGTGAAACACAGATCTTACATCTTTACTCATTCAAAATATATTCTAGCTGCAATGATTTGTTTACCTTCCTCCCTTCAGTACTCACCCAGTAGAATCTCAATAAAGGGTTTTTATAGTTTCACTTTTCTCAGAATAACATGCAGACAGTAACAAATCAAATCTTGCAGGAGTGCTCTTATGTGCAAAGGGGGTGTGAAGACATGAACAGCTAATGCTAGGTGGTGTGACCATAACATAGGGGTTATCAAGGGAACATTCACAAGTCTGAGCAGTAGCAGAGTGCACAGTCCCATGGGCTCCCAACATCCCCAAAGAGGTGGCCGAAGCTGGGCCTGGCTCCTGGGGCAGGAATGAGCTCCAGGGTCATTCACATTAGATGACCTGACCTTCTACTCATCCTCATCTCCCCTCCCAGAGATAATATCTAAAACTCTTTTGGTGACCATTACCTTTTCTTTGTTAATGCTATCAAACTTTATTAAGAGCAACTGTATCATCAATTAAATAACAGCAATTAAACTAAAAAGAGATAAATCAAAATTCCTTCTACAAAGAGGAAACACAGGCAAATGTCTTGCTGTGGTCAGCTGAATCAAATCTGCCTCAGAACCCAGATCCCCTAGTCCCCCATGACTTAAATCTCCTTTCTCCTCAGGGACCCCTGATGACCCAGGGGGATCTTGCGACACTGGGACCTCGTGGGCTGCATGGAGAGAAGCAGGAGCAAGGGCCATTTGGAACTGAAACTTGATGTTATGCATTATTGGCTGTGAGCATTTTGTTTTCCCAGCTCACAGCTTTCTATCTATGGACAGAGGTACCGTCCAACTTCCTCGAGCATTTGCTCATAGAAGAGAATCTGTTTTTTTGATAAAAGGAAGTGGTTCCTTCCAATTCTCTGAGTCTTTGGCCACCTTCCTGTAGAGGAAGGTGTGTGTGTTCATGTTTCCCTGCGCTCTGGGACCATTCTTCTCTATTTCCAAGCAAGTTGGTTCCTTTTCAATATGGTGTCCCTGAATTTGCATTACGTGTTCTTGATGGACTTCAAGATTCAGCTGGGGCTTCTGAATCTCACTTTTAACCTCCTGTTCAAGCTGGAACCATCAGGCTGCAGAGATACTTGCTCAGTTTGGAGGCTTTTTATTTGTGCTATAAGCTGTTTCATTTTCTTCACATAACTTTTTGGAGATATTTAGGTTTTCTCCACATCTAAGTTAATAGGTCCCTGATTCCCTTCAAATCAACCTGGATTGGGGCACAGGGTGGCCTCCACTGTCAGCTACCCTCTTTCCTCTAATTGCAAGTGGCCACCACCCATGTAGAAAAGTCCTCTACAGAGAGAGTAGATGAACCTCTGATGCTCAGCATGGTTTCAGCCCAAGACTGCAGCCAGCTCAGTTTTTCATCCATGACTTGTTTCATCCGTGCACTTGTGTTTTCAAGCCTTCTTTCTGCTCCTTCAGCTGGTGTGCCCTTTGCTTCCATCTCTCAGTTTCTTGGGCACAGCACTCTAGCCTGTCCTGAAGATTAGTGTTTTCATTCAAGCCATCTGTTATGTTCTTCTGAAGCTCTTCTCCACTGTTGTGAGACGCTTTTTATTTTTTCCTAAAAATTTATTTCTAGGAGAGAGAGAGAGAGAGAGAGAGAGAACGTGAACAGGGGAGGGTCAGAGAGAGAGGGAGACACAGACTCCGAAATAGGCTCCAGGCTCTGAGCTGGCAGTCAGCACAGAGCCCGACGCGGGGCTCAAACCCACGAACCGCAAGATCATGACACAAGCGAAAGTCGGCCGCTTAACCGACTAAGCCACCCAGGCGCCCCGTGAGACGCTTTTAAGGTGTGTTTTCCTTTTCATTTTTGCTTTGGCCACTTGGGATTGGAGGGACTTGAGCGCATCTTAGAATGATTGTGTCCATCTTTGAAGGTGAGCTGTTTTCAGTTTGTGAAGTCAAGTTGAGAGGGCTCACTTTTTTTTCCTTTTGATAACAGGGAAGCAAATTTATTTATTTTTTTAAAATGTTTTACTTATTTCTAGGAGAGAGAGAGACAGCGTGAGCAGGGGAGGATCAGAGAGAGAGGGAGTCACAGACTGAAACAGGCTCCAGGCTCTGAGCTGGCAGTCAGCACAGAGCCCAATGCGGGGCTCGAACCCACGGACCGCGAGATCATGACCTAAGCGAAAGTCAGACGCTTAACCGACTAAGCCACCCAGGCTCCCCAGCAAATTTATTTTTTAAATGATTAGCACAGGATGGGTCAGCTGCAGGAGGAGTGAGTGTCCCAGGTTGAACTGCAAGCAGGTGGAAGCTGGGACAGTGTCGAAGAGAATCTTGCATTGGTTGGGAGGCTGGTGTGCCTTCTTTTTGAGCCATTACTTCTGAGTTCTGTTCTCAGGAAAAGTGATACTGTGCAACGGGTTCTGTTATCTTCCCAGCAGCCATTTCCCCCTTTCTTCTGGCAGCACACTGAGCCCATCTGAACACTGTGAGCACACTGCCACCCTGGGCTAGAGGCCTTGCTTTTCTGTCCTTTTCCAAGCAAGTCTACTGTGTCCTCAAGTGAAGTCCAGTTCTCCATTTTATTAAGTGCTGCCAAACACAGCATCTGTGGCTGCAAAGTACTGGCAACTGGAGGGTTCACAGGCTTGTCATTAGCCCAGTCTACCTGCTGGCTCTTCAATATACTCTCATGGGGGCGGAAAGCACTTTGGCTAGCTCTTCTTCCCTCCTTAAAGTATGCCAGCTCTTTACTATGAAAACCGCCATTGCAGGACACACTAGGATCTCACAGGGAAGCCCACAGAGACCTGGGCCTGTCTCGAGCACACTGCACAGCAGCTCTAGGACTAGGTGGGAGGACATTTCTGTGGCACTCAGCAGGCCCTCCGTGGCTAAGGGCCATGCAGGTCTGCCTTGGATTGCCAGTATCCTGTAGGATACAACTGACCACATAGGACCTGTGGAGAGCTGCATCTCTAATGCAAACAGGGACCCAGCAACCAGACAGACCATCGGTTGAGATGGGGAAGAACAAAGCCTGCCTGCTTTTATGAAACATGGCTCCCTAACTCTGCTCTGCTGAGTGCACAAACAGAAAGCACTATTACTGGGGCACCTGGGTGGCTCAGTCAAGTTAAGCATCCCACTTCAGCATGGGTAATGATCTCATGGTTTGTGAGTTTGAGCCCCGCATCAGGCTCTGTGCTGACAGTTTGGAGCCCAGAGCCTGCTTCAGATTCTGTGTCTCCCTTTCACTCTCTGCCCCTCCCCTACTCACACTCTCTTTCTCTCTAAAAAATAAACATTAAAAATATGTGAGAAGGAAGGAAGGAAGGAAGGAAGGAAGGAAGGAAGGAAGGAAGGAAGGAAGGGAGGGAGGGAGGGAGGAAGGAAGGAAATGATATTACTTACACAGCACATCTGGGCAAATGGAAAGAGCTGACAGCAGCCAGAGGTCAGCCTTGAGCTCAGCCACCCCACATGGCCCCACAGCAAGCCCATATGATCAAGGTAATACCCTACTGGTACACTTAATCTAAAAGGTCTTAATCTTAATGGTTTGTATTCCACTAATGGAGTCAATGTAAATAGTATGTATCTTAATCTAAATGGTATGTATAACTCTGCTTAATCTAAATCTAAATGGTATGTCTTAATCTAAATGGCATGTATCTAAATGGCATGTATAACTCTACTTCTTGGTTTGTCAACTTTAAACAATATCCATTGATTTCCCTCTGTAAAAGTATAAGGATTTCAACCCTCTTAAACTGCCTGCCTTTAAGACCTATCTCAAAGCTTGTGGTTTCTTATCATTTTTTACAAGTATATTTGATTACTTTCATAACATTAAATAGCATGGATACCACACTTCCATTTATTATGCCTTCAATTTGAGTCAGTATTTTGATTCTCTTTCATGTAAACATGGTAATATTTATGCCCCTACACTTCCTTCTCCTTTCCATTTTTAACGTACTCTCAGATACATATTTTTTTAATTAACTAATTAATTTTGAGAGAGAGAGAATGAGCGGGGGTGGGGGGGGGAAGAGAGAGAGAGAATCCCAAGCAGGCTCTGTGCCCCATGTTGAGCCTGATGCAGGGCTTGATCTCATGACTGAGATCATGACCTGAGCCAAAATCATGAGTCAGATGCCCAACTGACTCACCCAGGTGACCCTCTCAGATATATTTTTATACTGAATTGAAAAAGCTAACATTTACATTCCATAAGCACAAGCCCACCTTCTAAGCTTCTACAGGGTTACCCCCATTTTTTTCTGTTTTTAAATAATGTTTACATTATTATCACTACAGACACATTGCACACTGCCCAAATTCAGTAAGGTTCCTGAATTGATTCCTCTTCTACAAATCTGAAATTACAATCCCCAGGCCACCGAAGAAAGAATGGTCAGCATAAAATTCAATGAATTTTTTTCTGGTATTCCAGCAACTCCTTAAAATCACGATACATTTTTCTTGCCATTTAGATAATGACTTTCTGGTACAGCTTCTTGTTTTTCTAGGAGTTTCTGAATACATTCTTTTTTCTCATGAACAATGGGCATTTTTCAGATCTTCAGCATTTTCCATTCTCCCAAGGATATCATCTACTACAAGGACCTGACTTTTTGCTCTAACACTCTTCCTGGCAGAGCACTCCATCCTTCTGCTCCCGTCTGGATGGTTATCCTCGAGATTGGCTGTCCTGAAGACTTGCTGCCTAACTGTTACTTTGGAATCCTCTTAACTTTTCTCCTTGATTGGACTACTCTCCTGTCTCCTGGATCCCATGTCTTTCTCTTCCTCTGTTTACTTCCCCATGCTGCTGGGATATATCCTCAAATAATTTCCTAAGAAGGGGCATATGAAAATTAAATGTCCTATTTTGTCCTGATACTTGATCATTTGGACGGGGTAAAAAAAATAAAATAATAGGTTAGGTCTTTTCCTCTCAGAACTTTGAAGGCATTATTGTCTCCTATCACTGAGAGTTATAGATGAAAAGTCAGTGTGGTTCCAACTTTGTTCCATTGAGGGGACCTACTGACCTCTCTGGGAGATTTTAGGATCTACCAATTATTCTTGGGGGTTTAGAATTTTGCAAAAAAGTGCCTATGTGTTGGGTTGTTTTGTTATTGTTGCTTCCACTTACTTTGCTGGATACTCTGAGCCCTTTAAAATTAGGGTCCTCTTCAGCCCTGAGAAATTTTCTTTTACTATTTCTTTGCTAACTTCTATTTTCTCTATTCTCACTTTCTGTAATTGCTTTTCCTTTTATATTTGACCTCAGGATAAGTTCTCATGTTTCTTGCCTTTGCTCCAATATATCTCTTTACTTAATATTTCTATTCTACATTTTGAGAGATCCCCTTGACTTTATATCCCAAACTTGAATTTATTTTGATAATCAAGATTTTATAATCTCTAACAAGTGTCTCATTTGCTTTCTGCTCCTTTTTTATTGCAACTTAACTTGTTTTAATGGATACAATGTACCCTTGAATCTGAGTGTATAAATAAGATTTTTTTCTGAATTAATTAGATTCCCACTGGGGTCAGCGTATTTACCTTGGTCTGTCTCTTTCAGATTCTGGTTATTCTCTAATTCTTGTGGCCTCTGTTTGTCATTCCATAGTTGTTGTTGTCTTTTAAATGTTCATTTATTTTTGAGAGAGAGAGATAGACAGAGCATGAGCAGGGGACAGGCAGAAAAAGAGGGAGACACAGGATCCAAAGCAGGCTCCAAGCTGTCCTCACAGAGTCTGATGCAGGGCTCGAACTCATGAACCATGAGATCATGACCTGAGTGGAAGTTGGCCACTTAACCAACTGAGCCACCAGGTGCCCCTGTCATTCCATAGTTTAAAAGAAATGGGCAGCAGATGTGGTTTTCTTCTGCACTGTGTTGGAATACAAGAGATCTATTTTGCCACCAGGTCTCTACCCTAGAAGTCTGATTAGCTCCATAGGGTGTGGATTGCTGCCTGGTGGCACACTGGCTGGCAGGTTTGGTGTTAGGGTGAGTAGATAAGCAGCTGTCTTGACAGTCAAGCTCTAGACTCCCCTGAAGGGCAGAATGTGCACCCAAATCTGCATTAGATGCTTCAGCCTTCTCCAGAGGGCTTGTTTAAATTTAAAGATATACCTCTTGTATGTGGTCTTGGAGCAGACACCAGGTTACCTGAGCAAACATACCAATTTAACCATCCCTCCTCTACAACCCCCATTTATGACTCCTGCCTTCCACTGCACTTGCTAAGTCTGAGTCCAGAACTTTCTTGGCCTCTAACAGGTTTACAGGCTCCCACATCCATTGCAGCCTCTTTCTATTCCAGGTTGTGCCTTTTTCTGATGGCTGCATGCATCACAAATCGCATTCATTCCATCTTCCAGAAAAGTGTTGAGCTTTCTTATCCTGTGACAATCTTCCTCTCCAATCTCTTGCCAAAACAGACATTATTATAACTTTATTCTAGTGAAATCTAAGTGACAAAGATGAAAGCAGGAGCTCAAGTCACCATCTTGAAACAGAAGTTCTCATAAAAAATTTGTTAGACTTCTACTGTGAATTTAAACCATCAAGCCTGTTCTGCTACGTGCCAAACATCATGTTTGACTTTACCAGCAGTGTTTGAGGGGTACCTGACTGGCGTAGAGCATGTGACTCTTAATCTCGGGGTCATGAGTTCAAGCCCCGCTGTTGGGGATGGAGCCTACTTTTTTAAAAAGTCTTCAACTAAAGATTATGTTTGAGTCCATTTTTACTAAAAAGTTACAAAGGAAATTCAAAGTAGACTTGAAAGAAATGTTTCAAAGGGTTCAAGGGCAGAAAGGCCAGGGTTGGCAGCTTCTGGCATTTCCCCTGATTGCAGCTGCTGTAGTGCATAAGGTTTGGAGGCCGCTCTAGCTCCTGCCAGGAGGGCACAGTAGCTGTCATTCGAGAGCAAGAGGCCGTGCACTGGGGCTCTGATCCTGGCTCCTCACCAGCAACTTTTTCTCTGTGTCAGCTCAGCTGCCAACCTTTGTGCACACCTGCCTCCCCCAGCAGGGCCAGGAGAGACTCACCAGCTCAGAAGATAAGACAGAGGGAAGGCTGGATCCCTGGATTTAGCTTTGATGTGCTGGTCCACCACTGATCTGTGAGTAGCAGGAGGCAAAGAGCTTCTCCAGAGTATTTGTTGGGGGTCTAATTGCCAAAACCGGAAGCAGATTTGAGCTAACATAAGCAAAACAAAAAATCAAAAAAGGTGATTTTATCATAAGGGTCTGGGAGTTAACTACTGAAAACCAGTAGCCTTAAGAAAGGTGTAGAACAAAGGCCTTGGGGGTTATCCTGAAAAGGATTTGTTCTTCTCTTATCTCCCATCCCCAGGCCTCTCTGTTTCCTGTTTCTCTCTTTCTGCAGACTGGCTTTCTCTTCTTCTCAGTCTACAAGGCAGGATGTGAGTCTTCCACAGACAGGGGGCTCACAGACACTGGTCCAACCATTCAGAGAGACTGACTTTCCCTTAGATTGATGGTTGGCAAACTTCTTCTGTAAAGGCCAGATAGAAAATATTTTCGGCTTTGTGGGCCATACAGTCCCTGTGCAACTACTCAACTCTACCACTGTCATGCAAACACAGTTCCAGCTATTATGTAATAAATGGGCATAGGACTGTGTTCCAATAAAACTTTGTTTACAAAAATGGGCAGGCAGTGAATAAGGTTTGGCTAATTTGCTCATCCCTGCCTTAGACACAACCCCAAATTTTTAGAAGAATCTGAATGACTCAGCATGAGTTAAGTAGTCAGTCCCTTAGTCAGTAACCAGATAGGGAAACACAACAGAAGCACATCTGTGGGGAGCCAAAATCTGGAGGTGAGTCTTCTCAGAGAAGAGAGTGTGAGGAGACTCCCCAAAAAGGGTCCACTGTGTCGCTTCTCATTATAACAACCATAAATTAGAAGTATTAGCTTTTACATCTTCTGACCTCAAGGTAATCCCATGGAACTGAGTAGCAAGAAACTTCTTGCAGTCTCTTGAGGTTCTCAGAAACAAAGTCCTATTTAGAATGACACACTTTGAAATTTCTCACAGTAAAAAAAAAAAAAAAGGAACAAATAAGGGATGTGAAGCAATTAGCCCCCTCAACAACCTATGGTTCAGTAACTCAGAAAGCCTACTCAAAACATTTTTATTGTTTCTTAAATAGACTTTTAGAGAAAATTTTTACATTTAAACCCAAGGCTCTGACACTGAACAAGAGTAATTTTAGGCCAAGTTGGCTTAAAGATTCCGCCGCTCCCTGCCCCTCACCTCCAGGGCTCAGGAGTGTGTAGTGGTGTGGTTGAGGACTGAATTATATGTCCAGCATGGCTATAACTCAGCCTGTGTCCTCAACTCCCACGGTAGCCCTGTAGCTTACAGGCATGTCATAAAGAGTCTGCAGTGGCTATTGGTGTACCTGCTGTGGAAAGCTGTACGGTGGTTCCTCAAAAATGTAAAAGTCGAATTACCATATGATCTAGCAATTTCACTTCTGGGAGTATAACCTACTAAAGAACTGAAAGCAGCTCTCAAAAGACATTTGTACACCCATGTTTACAGCAGCATTATTCACAATCCCCAAAGTGTGGAAGTCACCCGTGTCCATCGACAAACAAATGAAATATGGTACATATAGTAAAGAGACTATTATCCACCCTTAAAAAGTTGGGGCATTCTGACACATGCTACAACATGGATGAACTTGGAGGACATTCCGCTAAGTCAAACAAGCCAGTCACGAAAAGGCAAGCACTATATGATTCCACTTATAAAAGTCACGTGGAGTAGACAAATTGATAGAGGCAGAAGGTAGAATGGTGGTTGCCAGGGGTGAGGGAAAGGAGGAATGGGGAGTGGCTCATGGGTACAGTTTCAGTTCTGCCAGATGAATAGAGTTCTGGACTAGTTGCACAACAATGCGAATGTACGTAAAACTGATATACACTTAGAAATGGTTAAGATGGTAAATTTTATCTTTGTATTTTTTTAAATTTTAATAAAATGTTTATTTATTTATTTCTGAGAGAGAAAATGTGAGAAGAGGAGGGGCAGAGAGGGAGAGAGAGAGAATCCCAAGCAGGCTTTGTGCTGTCAGTACAGAGCCTGACACAGGGTGACTTGAGCTAAGATCAAGAGTTGTATGCTCAACCAACCAAGCCATTCAGGTTGGAAAACTTTATCTTATTTGTATTTTACTACAATTGAAAAAAAAAAAAGCCCGTGGTGGGACAGATTGGGCTTTCATGGGCCCCAACAGGTAAAGACAGTGTACAGACTACAGCCACTGCCCCAAAGGCTTTTTTTGGAATGAGGTTCAGCCTCTCCTAAGTATCTATTTATGAAAATAAGAGCTTTGATTTTTTTCTTCCTGCCAACAGAAACCAGGGAGCAAGAAACACCCTGTTGTGTGTTCCTCTGTGAACTGTTCCAGTTGGCCTTCCCAGAACCCACTGGGGCCCAGGTGCTGGAATAGGGAGCAGCCAGAGAGCCCAAGAGGGGAGGTGGGAGATGTGGTGGGCTCTTACCAGTTCAACTGATGACTAGCCTCCATGCGATCCATTGCAGAATCAGAGTACCCTCCTCGGGCAATGCCATCTACATTCCACATTCATGCCCACATCTCCTCTAACATCAGGGCTCCTGAGGTAGAGGAGCAGCCCATACAACCCCCGAGCCACTCACAAGCCCCATGGAAGAGCCAGAAGTTCCTTCTTCAGGTTTAAGCAGACAGACACTCTGCCAGCCTCCTATGGCCCTTCTTGCCTCTAGTCTTATCCCCTCCAAGCTCTCCTCTACACAGCCTCCTAGTGACCTCTGAGCAGACATCTAAGAAGGTCACTGCCATGCACTGACCTTCACTGGCTGCCTACCACTCTCAAAACAATATTCTCTATCATGACACTCCACACCCATGCCCTGATCTGTGCCCATCTCTCTAGCCATGTTCCCCACACCACTCCACCCTATCTCCATGCTTCCAATCCCCCATGCACCCCTGCATTTCCCCAAACGTACTCCTTTGAAATCCCAGCCAATAAGCCAAATCCTTTTCTCAACAGAATTCAGAACCTTGGATTATTCTCAATGCGGCAGGGTGGCCTGTCCATCCATGTCCTTCTCACTCTCTCTCTGGAGGCCTCCAGTTTGTCCATGTCCTTTAGAAAGAAGGACACCCATGACTGACCACGTGTTTCAGGGGTCATCCAAACGGCACAGAGAATAGACCACAGGCTCCGGGAATGACTTTGCAGTTTTGAGACATTATAACAGGACACAGACCAACTCAGGACCATGGATCAACATTACAGAAGAGGGATTTAGGATGAACTGCCAAGCAAGGGCTTTGCAAAGCACTAGAATAAGTTCCAGAAGAAGGTCATCTCATCGCCTTCCCTCTGAGGGTAAGTCAGAAGCATACCTGGCTGGGACGGGCTGGGCTGCGGCCTGGAAGCCGATGAGCGAGAAGCCTCCAGGAGCTTTGCTGCCCCCGTGATGTATATGGCCCCTTTGCTGGGGGCTCTCCAAATCTTTGTTTTTATTGCTGAACATGGGATTGTTCTTTCAGGTTTTGGTCATGGGACAAAATCCTTAAAAAGTAACCATCTTTTACTCTGGCCAAATGCCTAGGCTACTAAGGTACAGGGGATTGATGCCTCTGTCTGCTGGCCCTGCTCCCACATGCTCTCACCAAGATGAGGTCAGAAACTGTAACAGAAGAGAACGAGGAAGTTGCTAGTCCTTCCCAGAACCTCTGTGGAAGCTGGAATAATAAGGTACTTGCCAGAGACCAACTTCCGTGGTCAAGGGTTTGAGAAATGTAACACTACGACAACTCCATATTCCTACAAGGTTTTTCCTTCTGGCAGCCTGGTCACAGCATTAAACCTCTCTGAGCTTCACTATCTTCTCCTGTTAAATGGAACGGATGCTATCAGCCATATACATGAAAAGACTGTGCTGTAAATGGCTATGTTTATTCACTTCCTATTCCAGCTAAGCAATATCTAGAATGACTAAGGCTGATACAAAGTTGTAGGACCTTAATTTCAGTGAAAGAAACAGTCCAAGGTAGACACTGTAATTATTCAGAGAATGAAGAAAGAAGTTAGTCACCGCAGACGTGGGCAGAGGGTAGGGGGTATGGGTCTGGAGTCATAGCTGAAGAACAGTCAACCGTGTCCCCTGTAGCATTACTCACAATAGCCAAGACATGGAAACAGCTGAAGAGTCTGTCGGTGGATGAATGAATAGAGAAATTGCGGTGTGTGTGTATGAGTGTGTGTGTCTATACATAGAGAGAGACTCACAATAAACAGTGAAATATTATTCTGCCTTGGAAAGAAGGGAATCCCACATTTGCAACACACAAGTATGAACCTGGAGGACATTATACTTAGTGAAATAAGCCACTTTCAGAAAGATAAATACCGCATGATCTCACTTATATGTGGAATCTGAAAAAATCAAATACACAGAAGCAGAGATTGGAAGGGCGGTCACCTGGGACAGGGAGGTGGGGGAGGGGGAGGGTCAAGGGTGCAAAGTTACATTTACGTAGCATGAGTAAGTCTTGAGATCTAATGTACAGGCATGATGATTATTGTTCACGATTCTGTACTGAATACTGGACGTTCGCTAGGGGAGATCTCAGGGGCTCTTATCTCTGTCTCTCTCAAACACACACACACACACACATACACACACACACACAATGTGAGGTGATGTTTATGTTAAAACAGCCTGACTGAAGTCAGCATTTCACTTTGTGTGTTTATACCAAAACACCGTGTTTTGTACCTTATATATAACTTTTATTAAAAGTAAAATTATATACCTGTGTGTATCACACATGCCCATGCTGTTGGGTTCTCAGTCACCCCGAGTTTGAGACCAATTCTTGTGTTTCATCGCCAGCACAGGCCTGGGAGCTACCACCCAGCTCAGGCTCCCTGATACAGTGGCCACCCCCAAACCTTGGGCTCTTGGTGAGTGGTAACTGGAGGGACCGAAGCAACCAGAGCTGCAGAGTTTCCTGGGAAGCATGGGGGCATGGTCGAGGTCAGGAATTCTTTCCCTTTTACCCACTTCAAACTGTATTGGGGTCCACGCTCAGGAGGGAGATACTGAATCAAGCTGTCAGTTCCCAGAGATAGAGTTTCCTTCCCCAGGGCCTTGGGGACTCAGGCAATTGCCAAACTCCATGGCCCCCTCTTCCCCTTAAGTGTGATAGATGGGCCGAGTTTTCCTGGTGGTTTAAACACTTTGCATTGATTTGTGTATTAGTTTGTATATTGTTTTGAGAGACCAATTTCAAGACAAGCTTTGCCCATCGTCCATCAAAGCTCACTGGTGCTTTATCTTCATTCTGAGTTGGCCGCTCGTCAGACTCCAGGCAGGCGGCTGCCAAAAGATCCTGCTGCCCAGGACCTGCATCCATCACAGCACCAGGAACATGGCCTCAGGGGCACAAAAACTCAGGTAGAGGCCACGGCTGCTGGGGGACAACACCACACACTTCCCTCCTTTGCTCCTTGGAGGAGATCTGAGCAACTGGTCTTTGGGACTCTTAACATTTCTGGAAATGAGAATGGTCTAGGAATGCTCACAAGTATTTCACACACATGGAAACTGAGTCATGCATCATGGAAGAGAAACCAACATAAACCCCAGCTACATCTTAACAGTGTTTTGAAATGGGTAGAGTGGAAACAACCATTGGTCAGAGGGCACTTCTCCTTTTACTTGGCCAGCATCTATGCGGAAGGCTGCTTTGAGGTACAGCACCGGCGGAGGGACATGGGAATTGCACACGAGGCTGACTGACCTGTGGGCAGCATCTTACTCCCTCAAAGGGACCAGTGCCCACCCTTCATCCAGGCTGCGGAAGAGGCCAGTCTCTTGTCCTCCGGGAACAGCTGGGTCGACACCAGGTGGTTAAGTGGGGTTCCCTCCCACCGACAGCTCGCTCTCCTAGCCCTGGCTTCCAGGGAGAGACCAAACTTGCACACCGCCCCAAGATCCCCACCGCACACAGAATGCTTCCCCTGCTGCCGCCAGCCATCCCACAACCTGGATGAGGGGCCCCTGGACATAAATGGGTCTGGACCAACCAGGGCTAACGGTGACTATCAGTCACTGGAAAAGCATTACCAACTCTCTCTCCCTTTCTGTCTCTTTTCTTCCTTCAAGGTCCCAGCCCTCCACAACTGCTCCACTCTCCGGCCTCAACAGTGACACAGGCAGTGTCAGCAACAATGGTAACACAGCATCAACAGTGGGGGCTGACGACTGTAATAAAAATGGCAAGGAAAAAAAATCCATGACTTTCAGTCCATTTCTGACCCTTCATGCACCCCATGTATAGGACTTCTCAGCCCTTTCTCCCCCCTTTCCTAAAGAGAACCAAGTTCTGGACTTCTCCTTTCTCCGCTACCCCCTCAAAACTTACCTATTCAAAATAGAGATGAATATATGAAAATATATGAAAGGATGCTCAGCTTCATTCAGAATAAAAGAAATACAAATTAAAACTGAGAGACTCTATTTACTACCATCAAAATGACAGAAGGCCAACTGCTCAGTAACACACTGTGCTGGCCCTGCCGTGGGGACACAGGCAGGCTCATTCACTAATGGCAGGAGGGGGAGTGTAAACTGAGGCATTAGGATATGCTGACTGTATCTTTCGGTAATGTAATACAAAAATACGTTTGGTCTTCGTCCCCAGTTTAGTCCCCTCCTGAAATGCTTGGAACTTCCTAAGTGGTGTCTTTTGTGACTCACAGGAGGCCCTGTAAAGCACACCTAAGTTTATGCTAATGAGGTGACTCAGGATGGGGCCAGGCCATCAAAATCACCAAACTTGCGGTGATTTAAGGGTAGGAACTTTCAGCCCTAGTCTTGGAAGGAGATCCAGAGAACCTCCAGGTCAGTGATAGCCCTGATGCACTTGCTGGGAAGGTAGCCCCTGGAGAGGGCATGGAAGCTCTCCCACCCCACTTTACACCTGGCCTTTCAATTTGACTGCTTCTGAGTTGCATCCTTTATAATAAACCAGTAATAGCGTTAAAGCACTTTCCTGAGTTCTGTGAGTCATTCCAGAGAATTCTTGAGCAGGGAAGGGGGGCACCAGTCACCATGAGAGCCCCCGAGTTTGTAGTCACAGGCACCTCATTTGCAACCTCAGTGCATCTAAAGTGAGCTTAGTGTTGTATAACTGAGCACTTAAGCCTGTGGAGTCTGAGGCTGACTCCACAAATACAGCGTCAAACTTGAACTACATTGTTGGATACCCAGTTGGAGTCATAGGAATCAGGGAATTGGTGTTGGAAAAGATACCACACATTTGGTGTCAGAAAAAAGACATCACGGTTTCAAAATTACCAATGTGTATATATATATATATATATCTTTGACCCACCCAGACACCACAGCTCTAGGAACTACCTTACTGATACACTCACCAGCATGCAAAATGGTGTAAATACAACCCTGTAAATTTGGCCTTGTTTAGAATAGCAAAAGAACAGGGCACCTGGGTGGCTCAGTCAGTTAAGTGTCCAACTCCTGATTTCCGCTCAGGTCATGATCTCACAGTTCGTGAGTTCGAGCCCTGTGTGGCAGAGCCTGCTTGGGATTCTCTCTCTCCCTCTCTCTCTTTGCCTCTCCCCTGCTCACATCTGCTGGCATGCATACAATGGAATTCTATATAGTGATAAAAACAAAAACAAAAAAGATTAAAGAAGCTCTTTATTAACATAAAAAAAATCCAAGATATGTTGTTAACTGGGAAAAAAAGGCAAAGGCAGGACCCTGTTGATAGTATGTTATATCTTGTCTTATAGGAAAAAGGGATAAAGAATACAGATTTCAACTGACTAGTACATAATTTTTTTTTAATCTCTGAGAGGATAATCTCTGAAAGGACCAACTAATACCTACAGTGACCTGCTTGAGTAGGAAGATAGAACCGGGCAGATGTCACACACAAAAAAGGGAGATTTTTGCTGATGTGGGAACCAGATGACTGTAATTCCTGTTTTACTCTCAGTGGGCCAGGCCTGCAAGGAACTTGAGGAGCTATTCCACCCTCTCTCCACTTTACAATTAAAAATGTGGAAATTGTGACCCAAAGAGGTTCCCTGGTTCACCCAACTCTCAGATCTGGTAGAGGGTTGTACCAGAACCCAAAGCGTTCACTCTTGCCATGCTCCTTCAGAGACACGGCTGGACATGTCCTCCTCTGGGGCATGGAGCAGCAGCAGGACACCGGCCACATCTTTGACTCACTGGACACTCACAGAGCACTGGCACATGTTTACTATTTATTAAGAGTTTTCTGCAGTGTGGAGGTTCCTCAAAAAATGAACAACAGAACTCCCCTATGACCCAGCAATAGAATTGCTAGGAATTTACCCGAGGGATATAGGAGTGCTGATGCATAGGAGCACATGTACCCCAATGTTCAGAGCAGCACTTTCAACAATAGCCAAAACATGAAAAGAGCCCAAGTGTCCATCAACGGACGAATGGATCAAGAAGATGTGGTTCATCTATATAATGGAATACTACATGGCAATGAGAAAGAATGAAATCTGGCCATGTGTAGCAACATGGATGGACCTTCAGGGTGTTATGCTGAGCGAACTAAGTCAGGCAGAGAAGGACAAATATCATATGTTTGCACATATAGGAGGATTAGGAGGAACTTAACTGAGGACCATGGGGGAAGAGAAGGGGGGAAATGGTGGGGGAAAGGGAGAGAGGCAAACCATGAGACTCTTGAATGCTGATGGGAGTGGGGGAAAGGGGAAGGGGGGTGATGGGCATGGAAGAAGGAACTTGTTGAGATGAGCACTGGGTGTTATATGGAAACCAACTTGACAATAAACTATTTTTTTAAAAAAAGAGTTTTCTGAATGAATGAATGCTGCATTATACTTCCTATGAGCCCCGACTCTCTAGCTAAGCTTATTAATTAAGTAATCATAGCCTGAGAGTGACAATGATTTATATCTCCCCACCGTGACAGAGTCACATTTTCCCAGGCACCTCGGCAGAGGAAACACATCTGGTGAGGGGGCCTTTTAACACCCCTCCAGTGAAATGCCATAAACAATGGTCCATACTGTAACTTCTTGCAGAACCAGCCTATGTAATACGGAATAAGAAAAGGAAAAGAACTATTAGGTTAATATGCTTAACCCAGCACTCCAGGAGAAGAGGAATTATTAATCTACATATAGATTCTTCAACCAAACCAATGCCCACAGGGGCTGTCCTGTGAACCTTGCGGGCTGAAGTGAGTGGTGATTTGGTGCATTGTATCGTAAACACCCTTCTTCTAGGCCAAACTTATTAAACTCCAAATATCATTGTGAGGTGGCTGGCAGATGTGTCTCCACTCAAAACCTGTGATATGAGGCTTGTTAGCATCATCACAGAATTACTATCCCACCCAAACAGACAGGGCTCTCACCCCAGCCAGGGGCAAAAACTCAGAACCCTCCAGGACATAACCGCTCATCATCCATAATGTGTGACACCGTCAAATTGTATCTAAATGGGCTGGGAGGGTTCAGAGGGAGATGAGCTAAGTACGATCATAAACACCTTGGGAAAGCAGATTGAGTAGAGCTACCCATGATGGATGAATGTCTGCTAATCAAAGAGATCTGGGGCTTATGAGGAGAGCCCCATTGGAGAGCTTTTGGTCACAAATTAGAGGCACGTTTGGCTCCTTAGACACAGCTGGGCTGGCTGATGCAAAAAAAGCAAGGCTATCACAGCCACCAGAGGGAGAATGGGTAAGTGAGATGGATGGAGAGCAAATCCTATTATAACCAACTCCATTACAAAGAAAATTTCACCTTAACAAAAATATATCCAAGCCAGAGGCATCGGCCCATAATAATCGTATATCGTTCAAATAACCCATTGTGAAGCATGCTGTTCTTCAGTCTTTCTAGGTAATAGTCTCTAGTTATAACAACACCCTAGCACATCCCCACTTTACCACATGATGGATTATTTGTGGTACATGACAATACCTGCCTTCCTTTCCAACCTTCTGACTGTGGGAGGTGACTTTTGAGATGCTCTATTGCAGGTTGATGCTTTGAAAAACTGCAAGGAATTTGTCTTAATAAGAAACTTTATCTCATCTCAATTTCCCACCAAACCAGTCACCTGGATCTAATATCATTAGAAAGATTATTTAAAATATTAGATGATTGCCTCTAAATATGCAGAACAAAAATATTTGATAAAACTCAATACCCATTTGTGGTGTTTAAAAAAATCATTGAAAAATAAGACGAGTAACTTCCTTTATCTAATATACAACATCTGTCGAGAACCTACGGTAAACATCCTACTTAATGCTGAAATGTTTAAATCATTCCCTTAAAAATCTGGAAGCAGATTAAATGCCCTTTATATCAGAGATTGGCAGAACCTTAAAAGGTCTGGAAAATACTGTGTGGAGACAAGGATTTGGAATAATAAGAACTCTCCCGTAGTACCGGTGAGAGTATAAACTCGTGACCCCTTTAAGAGTATTTTGGCAATGACTAAAGATCTACATATTCTCTGATCCAATAACTCCGTGTGCTCAAGGAGATAGGACTAAAAATGCGTACTGTAGCTTTGCTTTTAATAGAAAAGGGGTTGGAAACAACATATATGTCCATCAAAAGAAGAATATATAGTCATATTCTAACAATGGAAAAGCATGTAGTAAGTAAAATGAACTAGCTAGAGCTACATGAATCAACATGGACACATAACACATGCACACGCACACAAAAAGCAAGCTTCAGAAAGCTAGGCTGAATGGTACCTTTATATACAGTTTTAATTTTAAAAGCATGTGAGGAATAGGGTGCAGGATAGAGGTCCAAGCAGACATCTGTCCTTGAAATGGAGTGATGGGGGGGGGGGTGTCACTCACTACAGCCCTGAACTGGGGCTGAAACAGGTTCCTACCCTGTGTTGTAGATGTTATTAGTGTCTTAGCTCAGACTGCTACAGCAAATACCAAGAATGGGTGGCTTCAATGGCAAACATTTATTTCTTACAGTTCTGCAGGCTGGTTGGGTGCCAGAATGGTTGGGTTCTTAGTGAAAGGTTCTCTTCCTGGTTTATATAAGTCATCTTCTCACTGTGGCCTCACATGGCAGACGGAGAATGGGCTAGCTCTCCTCCTTGTCTTCTAAGGACATGAATCCCATTGTGGAAGCTTTATTCTCATGGCCTAATCACCTCCCAAAGTCCCCACCTCCAAACACTATCACAGTAAGCATTCAACATAAGAATTTGGGAATAGTTCTATAGCCTGCTTTGGATTCTCTCTCTCTCTCTCTCTGTGCCCTTCCCCTGCTCACAGGTGCTCTGTCTCTCAAGATAAATAAATAAACTTAAAAAAGAATTTGGGGAGGGCACAGGCAGTCAGTGCATAGCCATCAGCAACCACCCTTGATCACTTGGAAATGACCAGAAATCTACTAGAACACCAGAAAAAAATGGCACTATGGAGGGAAACACAAGAGCATCCTCTTTTCTATTTTTCTTTCCTGTCTTTCCCCATTACCACCTTCTGGTTTCTGAACCCATCGCTGTCTGTTACATATATATCTGTGAGACGACCAGAAAGCTACCCCTGAATAGTCCCCCTCCCACCACTCTAGATCAATAGAAACATGAGTCAGGAAAGAAACAGTAAAGTCCTGGTTGATTGGGTCACATGATCTCATAGCACTCAGTAGAAATTTAGAGCTTTAAGGAAATGAAGATGGTCCAGGTCCACTTGCCTCCTCTCTGGACCTCAGAGTCCAGAGGTACACCCAAGATCACACAACTACTTAGTGAAAGAGCAGAACCCCAGCTCAGGTCTCCCGATGTAGTTTCTACTCTACCACAGAAGCCTACAGTATGTTTATTAGGCA
Organism: Hyaena hyaena; assembly: GCF_003009895.1. NCBI lineage: Eukaryota > Metazoa > Chordata > Mammalia > Carnivora > Hyaenidae > Hyaena > Hyaena hyaena. The sequence goes on from NW_024080640.1 coordinate 5,542,527, forward strand.
AAATCCATAAAACATCAGCTTGAGTCCTCTTGACCCTGTGGAGGTTCCAATAATATCAGATCATGGTTTATGCCACTTTCAAGCTCACAGAGGATCATTTTCAGGATGTCCCACCCCGTGAGGTCAGAGTCATGCTTCACATCATAGCCTGGGACATGCATGCAGAATGATGATCTCCATATTTAGACAATGACTCATCATCTCCAATGTCACTGGGCTTGGAACAACTTGAAAGAGAGAGGAGAGTGATGTTGAAATCTCAGTGGAGAATGCTGATAAAGACATGCTCCTGCTCATGAAAGGCAAAAGTGAACATTTCCATCCTCTCCCTCACTGGCTGATAGCCAATTATCACTAAGACTCTGGTACCAAGCATTGTTTTAACAAGGGAAGGACTGATCAAGGAAAATGTCTACCTAAAGATATTCCAAACTGGACTGCATTCTGGGTGATCTTGATTTGTGAAGATCAGTGAGAAATATAAATCATGTGTAGGGAGAAGTCCATAATGATGGACAGAACTTTTATATAGATCAGCTGATGCAAAGCTGGGAGAAATCTCCAGTCCCTAACCACACCCCTCCCCCCACTCTACTCCCCGCCACCCCGCATAACTTACAATCTAATGAGATTCAGAATTCAGAATGAACACTTGGGACATATTTAAGACATCTATAGAGAAACATATAAGTAGTATTTAATTTAAAGACAATACCATATTCTTCTGATGTTGGAGAAAAACAAACAAACAAAATGATCCAAGTGAGATAGGGTAAATCAAGGACTTCCTGAAGAAATGTGAGGTTTGTGCCTTGAGATTTGGAAGAAAAGAAAGGCTTGATGGTGAGAAGACAAGGAAAGCAGACATACAAGGCAGATGAATGGCTTCTGCACATGCCCAGAGGAGGGGTTATGGTGAGAGCACCCAGTCTTTGCATCAGGAAGATAAGGCTATTTATATTGGTTCATTTCTCTTTAGACATTGACTTCAGGAAAGGGGTAAGGCAGGGATCCTCTCCATTTTTCAGAGGGGGAGAAGGATTTGTAGACTAAGTGGCTTTCCCTAGGAGTCATAGCCACAAGTGGTAGAGCTAATCTTGAACTGAGGACTCTGAACTACAACTATACAGTATTTTAGGGCTCCCTTAATAGAAATAGGAACACAGATAAAGTGACAGCTTTGGTACAGTAATGTGCTGTATACTTCCAAAGGACTCAATAGTTATAAACCTGACCTGTTTGATTTGTTGGTCAAGAGTCCTTGGGGCACCGTGGGGCACTCACGATCTCAGGGCTGTGCGTTCAAGCCCCACAATGGACATGGAGTGGAGCCTACTAAAAGAAAAAAAAAAAAAGTCCTAGAATATTAACTAATGATATCAAGGTCACAGTTTCAGTGTCTCAGGGAGCAGGATTGAGAACATACTTGCAAACCATTGTTCTCTTAGCTCACTCAGTATACCAGTTTGCAAAAGTTTAAGGTAAGGGTGAGTAACACATAGAGCCCTCAATGTTAGAAAAGAGATCTCTCAATGCACAAATCTCCACAGATGGAAAAATACCTCCAAATGCCTACTCAACACTGAATCGCCCCCAAATTCTTTCTGCATGCAAAGATCGGCATGTTATAATTGTTAATTTGAAGTTAAACCGGGCTGGACACTTAATTCTTTTCCCTTGAAGCCTGGCTTCAGAAGCCTCCAGCTGGAACCCGGCCACATCCCTGCACAGAATCATCCACCTTTAAAGAGTGTCAGGTTCAAATCTGCTTAACTTTTATCCCTAATTAAGAAGACCAGTGAAATACTTAGTAAATACTTTGAGTCTAATTAAGTCTGATTGCATGATGAAATGGAGTAAGGGTATTCAACTTTTTACATTTTGAAATTCCAAAGTGATCCTAGGCTCTCCACTAGTCACAGATGATAGCCCTTTGTATGTGAAGTACCCAAACTGTTCTCACCAGCTCGTTACTGACTCAGTGGCACAGTAACCATGAAATTAACCAATTCTCAGGCACTGCAAAATGAGCAGTGTCTTTTGCCATAATTTTCTCTCTCTGGAGCACCCTGTCATCCTCTATCCTTACACATATGCAAGAGTCCTGGGTTCTCTTCTTTTCTCCATTGGCATTTTCTCCCTTGTCAAAGGTTCCAACCATGGCTACATATTGGGATCATTTGGGAGCTTTAAAAATCCCAATGACCTGGGTGGCACCCCCGGATTTAGTTGAATTGGAGAATAGCCTGGTGTCAATATTTTTTTTTTGAGATTCCCAGATGATTCTAATCCACGAAGGGCAAGAATGACTGCAACTAAGTGATCTAATCCAGTGCCTAGGTTTTCAATCCTAGCCATAGGCTATACTAACAAATTTAATCTTTTGTTTTGGGCTCTACCCAGACTTCCAAAATCATTCATTCAAACTGCTTATTTGCCATGTCCACTTGGATATCTAAAAGCCTTTGCAAACTTCACAAGTTGAAAGTACAACTCTTAATTTCTCCCAACCTTTAATATATTTCTCTTCCAATAGTTCTCACTTTAGTAAGTAGCTCAGACCAAAAGCCTAGGAACCATCTTGATATTCTCCCTTTTCCTCATATGTCTCATCAAATTCATCAGCAATGTCCTGTTTGTTCTACAACCAAAGAAGACCTCATAAGCATTATGGTAGGCAGCTTCCAGAAAGAGGCCCAGTGATTCCCAGGTCATGGTATTCACACCTTTGTATAGTCCCTTCCCACATTGTGGCTGGGTTGGTCTCTATGACCAATGATATATGACAGAATTGATGGTATGTTACTTCAGAGATTAGGTTATGAAATGACTGTGACTTCCATCTAGTTCTCCCTACCACCACCCCCACTCTGGGGGAATAAAGCTGCTAGCTTTGGAGAGGCCCATGTGGTAGGGAACAGAAGCCTCTGGCCAACATCCAGAAAAGGAACTAAGCATTCCAATAACCACATGAATGAGCTTTAAAGTGGAGTATCTAGCCCAGTCAAGCTTTGAGATGACTATAGCCCCAGCCAGCAGTTTGACTGTAATCTCATGAGGGATCCTGAGCCAGAAATAACCAGGTAACTTGCTCCTAGATACCTAACCCTCAGAAACTCTATAATACAAGCATATATTGTTTTAAGTTGCTAAATTTGGGGGTATACAACAATAGATACTATACTCATCCACATTTTGCACCTCATGGCTATCATGCACCTCCATCCTACCTCCATTTCTTATCTGGACTACTGTGACAGTCTCCTTTTTCCCATTTCTGCTCTCCAACAATTTGTTACTCTCATTTATATTCTTTAAATAAAATTAGTTTGCATCCCTTCCCTGTTTAACACCCTTGAGTAACTTCCCATTTGACTTATAACAAAACCCAGTTCCCTACAACAGTCCTTCCTGATCTGATTCCAATCTATGTCTCCAATGTGTTCTTGTACCTCTCTTCCCATTTCTTATTGTGTTCCAGCAGCATTATCCCTTCATTTTATATTAAGACCCTTGGTTTCTTTTATGGTTAGAGAAGCTGGAGGAAAGGGATACTTTTAATATCAGGAGAATAGGATCCTGGTAACATTGCTCAAAACAGAAATGACTTTTAGCTACATCTCTGGCAAGTATTTGTCAAGCTGGGAGGCCACATAGTGTACTGTGGGAAAAGGAGAGATGCTTTTGCTTCTGGCACTAAGTTGGAATAAATGAAGAGAGAATATCTTCCCAGTAGAGAACACCTAAAAATGCCGGGTAAAACAAAGAACACACTTCAAAGTATGGCTGAGCTAGCTGGAAAATAAGGGAACCAATCAGATGAAATAAAAATAAGGAAGTACAATTTGATGGGAATAAATAAGCTACAGTGACATTTTCCTTGAGGAAAACTGTGTATTTCTTAGTGATCTATAGCTGGGGCTATAATCATCTCAAATATGAATTTACTTTGAAAGAATGGACCCTCAACTCAGATATCTTGATATTTTCACAAGTGAAGAACAAAATCACAAAACACACGGGGGTACAAGACAGTATGAGTAAGAGTCAACAGAAACAGGGCCGCCTGGGTGGCTTAGTCGGTTAAGTCTAACCGACTTTCGCTTAGGGCATGATCTCGCGGTTCATGGGTTCGGGCCCCGCGTCGGGCTCCGTGCTGACTGCCAGCTCAGAGCCTGGAGACTGTTTCAGTCTGTGACTTCCTCTCTCTCTGACCCTCCCCTGATCGTGCTGTCTCTCTCTCTCTCTCTCCTAGAAATAAATAAAACATTAAAAAAAAAAAGAGTCAACAGAAACAATAAGTTGCAGACCCATTGAGCCTACAGGTATTGAATTATCAGAGAAAGATTTTTAACATGGTTTAAAAACAAGAGGGAATTCACAGTATTATGAAGGGGCAAAAGATTATCAAAGTTGAACAAACTTATTTTAAGAAACCAAATATAACTTCATGAAATAATAATTATAACATATGAAATTTAAAACTCATTGGAATGGGTTAAACAGCAGATTAGACATGGGAAAAATATATACCTAGATTGGAAGATACAGCTAAAAAAAAATCCAGAATACATCAGGAAAAAAAAATTATAAAAATAAAATTAAGATACATGTATAAAAGAATGAAAAGATACAACTTAAGTATAATTGGGGTTACAGAAGATGTAACTAGAAAGAGAAAGAAAAAATATTTGAAAGATAGAATTTCCCAGAGTTGACAACAATTCCCAGTTTCAGAAAATCCAACCAATTTGAAGCAGGGCACACATAATGAAACTACAGAAGTCAAGTTGAAAACTGAAAAAACAGGAAAAAAACAAAATCTTGCGCTCATGGGGTTTACTTTTAGTGAGGAGAAACTAACAATCAGCAATTAGCAAAGTTAAAAAACAAACAAACAGACCATCCAAGCAATGACATGTGCTATATAAAGAATTTAAATAGGATGATGTGAGAGCCTAGGACTTGGGAGGCATATCAGACTTGATGATGAGGGAAGGTGCCATTTAAGCTGAAATCTGAATGACAGGAGCCAGCCACATAAAGTCATGGAAAACAGCACTGCAGGCAAAGGGAAGAGTTAATGCAAAACTCCCACATCTGCCTGACCCAACTTCTCTGAGCCTCAGTTCATTCATCTATAAAATGGGGATAGTATTTTCCTCATATTTGTTGTGAGGTTCAAATGAAGTTTTGTATATGAGTACTTAAAAAATCTTTGAATTGTAATGTCCATGATAATTTGACAGAGGCAGCCTAGCTTCCTGTGAAGAAATACAGTCTTTGGACCACCCAGACCAACATTCTTGATCTGATAATTCATCTGCAAACTCTCTGAGATCCAATGTTCACATTTGTTGAATGAGAAGATGCAGCTGCCATAAAGATTAAAGGGTAAAACATTCACACAGAACCTAGTGCTGTGCCTTGCAAAAAGAACTTGGTAATCATTAGCTTACTTCCTGGCCCTCTACTAAAATGTTACCTTTCTCGTAAAGGTTCTAGAGGCTTCCTCTTCCTTCCACACCCTGACTCCAGCCACTTCTCCCTCTTCTCTGCTCACTTACTTTATCTGTATGTCTCTGCTCACTTACTTTATCTGTATGTCTCTCCTTTTTTGTTTTTGTTTTTTTTTTTTTTGTTTTGCATTTCTCCCAGTGTTCTGTAAAAGTCATTCCACAGACTTTATTCTATCCATCTTTTATCCTCCATGCTATCTAACCCATGATCTTGCACATCATAGATTTTTAATAAAATGTTATGAGTGCAAGAACGAACATATGAATTAGAACTGGAATATCTCCACCATCACCAAGCCAACTATTTCATAAGGCAACTAACTGCATGGTTATAGTTGTTTAAAGTTTCTTTCTCATATCAAGTCAAAATCTGCTGGTGGAGATCTTGTACTAATGGCTCCCAGTGCATCATATCTCTGGTAATCATATACTGATATTGTCTCCCCACCCTGACCTTGGGCTTGTCCCTACAATTCACTTTGGCCAATGGGATACACATGATGCAAGTCTTTGCTTGATAAGTCTCTGTGCCTTGGATCATTGCCATCACCACTGGAGGAAGTCCAATTTCAGCTCCTTGAAGATGCAAGACCAAGTGGTCTGAGGGAGGCAGCTGAGCCCAGAGCCTTGCCAATCCACAATCAGACTAGTTGTATCAGCCCCGGCAAAACCAGCAGAAGAACCACCCAATCAATTCACAGCACTGTGAGAAATAATAAATCAGTGTATTAAACTAATACATTTTTAGGGATGGTACATTATACAGAAATAGAGAACTGAAATACTCCCCCCTTCAACTTCTACCTTCCATTTATAAAAGGAAGAATGATCCTTCTTCCACAGGTCAGGCCTCCAAATGGCTAATACTCTCTTGAACACCTTTAGTTCCTCAACAAATTTTCACAATAGTGAAAGGCCTAAAGGTGCTCTGCTTTGTCCCTCTTTTCTACAAGTGTGGGGCTCAGTAAAGAAACACATGTGTTTTGGCCATGCACTTCTCAGAGAGACTGCAAATAGCATTGGTCTAGATGTTCTGCTTCTGGTCATGAGGCAAAGTCAGTGTTAGTGTGCCATTTTTGACATCCCCATCACAGAGTGGTTTTTATGGTACTTGGGATCTTAAATCACAGACCCTTTCCTGTGAACTGTTGTGACACCACATCTTCCAAATCCTGCACATGAAAATCTGACCATTTGAACCTATGTGTAGGTGCCTGTTAAACTAGTCATAACAGTTTTGGCCTGTGGGAGACTTTTGAAACCCAAATTCTATATAGCAATGGACCTCTACAACATTAAATTCAATAGTGAGGTCTGTCCTTGGCAACATCTGACCTAGTTGATTGATCACTCTCTCCTCCTGGGGATACTTTCTTTCCTTGGTCTCACAAAAATCTCTGTTTCCATCCTATCCCATTGGCTGTTCCTTCTCAGTCTTTGATGGGTCCTTGGACCTCTTCCCTTCTTTATCTCCCCTTGTTCCCTAAAGCCATCTATAGACTGAACAACTCCGAACACTATTTATCCCATCCTAATTTCTCCTCTGAATCTCAGACTCATATTATCCCATTGCCTGCTGAAGATTTTTAACTGGAGAATGGGCATCTTAAAATGTAATCTATCCTGTAGAGAAAGGGGAACCTTCTTATATTTTTTGGTGGGAATGAAAACTGGTGCAGCCACTCTGGAAAACAATATGGAGGTTCCTCAAAAAGTTAAAAAAAGAACTATCCTACAACCCAGTAATTGCACTGCTAGGTATTTATCCAAAGGATAATTGGATAATACTGATTTGAAAGGGCACATGCACCCCGATGTTTCTATTATCAACAATAGTCAAACTATGGAAAAAGCCCAAATGTCCATCAACTGATGAACAGATAAAGAAGATGTGGAATATATATTATAATATATATATATTACATATATATATATATACACACACACACACACATACACAATGGAATATTACTCAGCCATCAAAAAGAATGAAAATTTACAATAACATGCATGGAGCTAGCAAGTATTATGCAAAGCAAAATAAGTCAGAGAAAGACAAATATCATATGATTTCACTCATATGTGAAATTTAAGAAACAAAACACATTAACATAAGAAATGGGAAAAAAAGAGGAAGGGGGGTTAGCAAACCATTAGAGACTCTTAACTATAGAGAACAAACTGAGGGTTGATGGAGGGAGGTGGATGGGGGATGGGCTAAATGGGTGAATGGTATTAAGGAGGGAATTTTTGTGATGAGCACTGGGTGTTATATAAGTGATGAATCACTAAATTCTATCTGAAACCAATTTTACCATATATGTTAACTAACTAGAATTGAAATAAAAGCTTGGAATAAAAACAGAAAAAGAGGTGATATATATATTACTCACCCATAAAAAAGAATGAAATCCTGCCATTTGCAATGACATGGATGCAGTTAGAGAGTATTATAATAAGTGAAGTAAGTTAGAGAAATACAAATATAATTTTCACTCATTGTAAAATTTAAGAAACAAATGAAGGGAAAATAAGAAAGAGAGAGGAAAACCAAGAAACCAAGGCAAACTCTTAACTAGAGAGAGCAAACCGATAGAATCAGAGGGGAGGAATCCTAATAGTTGGGGAGTTGGGTGAAATAAGTAATGAGGATTAAGGTGTACACTTGTGATGAGCAACGTGTGTTATATAGAAGTGTTGAATCAATATACTATACACCTGATAATAATATTCTATTGTATGTTAACTAACTTGAATTTAAATAAAAACTTTAAAAAATAAAAATAGAAAAAGAAAAAAGTGTAATCCATCTAAAATAGAACCCCTAGCTCTCCACCCCTACCTCTCCCCAAACTTCTCCCCATCTTCATAGTGACTCTATTCTCAGTTTTCCTGACTGCTCAGTCCGAAACCCTTGGAAAAACTGACTCTCTTCTCACATTCTACATCTGATTCATCAGCAGATCCTTACAACTCTGCCTTCAAAGTATCTACAGAGTCTTCCCATTTTCACCACCCCCCTTCTCACACCCTAGTCCAAACCACCTAGTCCCTAACTCAGACTGTTAGAATATTCTCCTAATTGGTCTCCCAGCTTCTACCCTTGAAGTCCACAGTAGCCTGTTCTGCATATGGCAGCCAAAATAGTCATTTAAGACATTAGTCATTTGTCCCTTTCATCTCAGTGTCTTCTCATGTCACCCAGAGTAAAATCCAAAGTGGCCAGAATGCTCTATACGATCTGGCCTTAGCTGCCTCTCGATCTCACCTCTTCCTACTCTCACCCCCACTCACTGCATTACAGCCACAACTGGCCTTCTTGCTTCTTGCTCTTGCAGAAACCCCTTAATTCCCTGCCCCCGCTCACCTTAGAGTCTGCATTTGCTCTTCCCACCACCTGAACACACCATTCTCCTGAATCTTAATTGGTGTTTTTCTTCATTTTACACAAGTCTCTGCTCAAAGGTTACCTTATCAGAGAAGCTGTCTTTCTGAGGCCAGCAATAAGCCCCATCACAAGCTGCTTGGTATCTATTCTTACCCCACCTGACATGTCAGTCTGTCTCCCCCTCTAGCATGTAAGCTCCATGGCAGCAGAGGCTTTGGTTTGCTGCTATATCCCCAGTGCTGGAGCCAAGCCCAGCCCAGCCTAGGTGTCAATATTAGTTGATAAATGAATTCACTCTCCCTTCCAGCTTTGAGCCACCTGCAAAATGGATGTGTGTGTCAATTACATATTTGTCCAAGAAACTGAATTTTTCATGTGGTCAAAAGGATACAACCAAACATAATCTCTGGGGTATGAGCAGTGGAGGCCATATCCTAAAGATAAATAATGCCAGGTTTAGACTGTAGACAGCCTTGGATGACCAACCAGAATCTGGGCTGTTCACTATAGCCAATGAGATGTTATTGAAACTCTTTGAGTGTAAAATGATAGAAACTATCTCATAAGTAACTTTCATTGGGTAGGTTTTTTTTTTTTTTTTTTTTAAATCCTACTTAGATCAACGTGGATGCAACTTGACATTTTCTTTTTTTATTAACTGGCTTTTAGAACATGTTGACAAGTATGGTTCATTTTGAATGGTCCTAAGTAATTCTCTGGACCAGGGCAGAGACCACCAGGTCATTTGTAAACAGATGCACTGGCTGGAAATAAGTAGATTTATACATCTGCATCTTAAGACCACATTTTATACTCATAACACATGTGCTTATCTAACACCTGTGCACAACTATATATAGCATACACAGAATCTTGTTTTCATACCATACAGATACGAAAGCCAGAGCTCTCTTCCGAGCCAGGGAGAGTCTGAGAGAAAGCTGAGGGAATGGAGTGGAAGGTCGGCCACACACACCGGACTCCAGTGAACTCACGTGTAGAATAAACACACCTCCCTGCAGCTGCCGGCTTTGACAACTCAGTGGCCCGGGAGCAGCTGGGACAACAGAAGTCTTTTGAGGGTGGAGAAGCAGGGGGAGCAGCCGAGGCCGTTCTGAGGGTCTGTTTGTTAACTTCTTCTAAGTGAAAAACAGCAGTGGCCGGAGCAGAGGCTCCAAAGCGCTGTCGTCAGTCCCTCCAGGCGCCATGGGCACCAGCAAGGGGTTGGTGGGCAGCAGCTCCGGGGCTGGAAGGGGCTTCTAGAAGGAAAAGAAGAAGCAGATCTTCCTGTGTTGCGGCCCACCCCAAAAGCCCTGATGCTCAGGAACTGAAACCAAAACGAGTTCCTTAATGCAACTGGCAATGTTATTTATGCTTAGCTTTCTCCTAATTAAATTGTGTCTATTCTTGCCTCTAATTTTCCTACCTCCCTTCCTGAACCACATGGAATCCTTCATCCCTTGACACTTATTCACTCTTTCTCTCCACCCCCTTTTCTCCTTCAGCTACTGGGCTTCTCTGGATGACTCTGTCTCTGACCTCCCCATTCCTTGTTTATTTATTCCTTACACCTGAGCACAGATATCTGCTCATGCCAGCAATTTCTTCCTGTGCTACTGGTACATGGTTATATACATGATTTATCATAGAAACAGTTTAGACGAAGGCTAATTATTATACTGATGTGCAGGCTTTGACAGCTGAGAAACCTTAAAGATACTTACAGGTATAACGCACATCATTACAGACATACTTGCTGAGTGAATTCAGAGAAGGGACAGAACTGAGGGGTTGACCGCCACAGGTCCCTAAGAGCAAGTGGGCTTCAAGTAGGCCTTGAAGACAAGACTGAGAGGCACCAGGAAACTTTCTAGGATGCAGCATTGCTTTGAGATGCTGTGTGGTATCCTGGTGCTGGACCTTCCTCTGGGAACTGTGTCCAGGCTGTGGGCTGCAAGATGACTTGTGGAAACTCACTCATATCCCAAGGTCACTCCCGATATCTGTCCCCTCCCTTCAGAAAAATCACAAAGCCAGAGAGGGAGAAATCAACAGATCTGGAATGCACACATTTGGGGGTTACCATGGCAATGCCCTTTCCCCACCATCCTCTGCATCTTCATCAAATGTTTGTCCCAAGATGCCTCAGAGAGATGGAGTAAGTCCTTGGACCTTGCCCAGCTCCAGGGATACTGCCTCCCTTCCCTGCCATCACCAGTCCAGCCACAGCCAGGACCTGCTAGGATGAGGGTGGGCACAAAGCTTCAGCTCCAGGTCAAGCTGGAGATAATCCTTCAGCAATGACTGCCCCGTTTTCCCATCACCTGATCTACGGAGTAGTACCAGGAACAGAGCTCAGTGTGAGCGCCCTATGGTCTTGAGAAGTTGGGGTGAACAGGAAGCAATGAAATCCATACATCTTAAAACATATAATTTTGCAGGTATAAAAAACAACAACAACAAAGGCTTCTGCAGGCCCATCTGGGTTCTTTCTCTCTTCCTGATCACTTTTATTTCAGGGCCCACATCAAATGATAAAACTGACTTTTCTCCCCATGGGTATATCTTCAAAATCACTCATGAAGGAACCGTACTGGTCTTCACTGTTAAAATATATTTTTTACTGATTCATACATTTCAGGGTAAAAATATCGGTCCAGTTACAATCCTTGAACCCAAAGGTCACACTCCTAAGAAAATGACTCATCCATGACATTACCGGTGAATAAATAACAAGTCACTCTCTCCAGTCACAGGGCACCTTACCTAATTAATTTATCTCCTTAAAATGGAGCATTTTCCCAAATGGAATGTGAGTCATTTAGGCATGAAAAGAGTTAAGATGACAGATGTAACATCTCCTCTGCTGTGTTCTTCTCCGATAGTGAAAGTTTGATTATTAACATCCGGCATTTTAAGAAATCAGTCCTGCATAAGGACACTCCCCATTTCTATTCACTCTTTCCTCTTTGGTGAAGTTCATGGTTGAGTTTCAGCTCCGATCTTTCTTTCACATTTCTTCTGGGATTCTGGAGATTTTTACAGGTGGTTAAGTAACTGATACACTTAAACTTTTAGGCAAATAAATGCTCAGAATGCACGCTGTGTTGAGTCACTCCCATGCTGATGGTAGGTACAAACACATCATTTGACTGCAGGATCGTGGAAGCTTGTATATTCAGTGGCTACAGTGAGCATGTAGAAATTTAGAGCCAGCATTTTACAATAGCAAAAGCACTTTCTAAACATTTGCTCATCTTATCATAATCTTCTCAAGACCGACTAGACTGAGCCATATGTCTTAGCCATATTCCATCTCCAAGCCTCATCATAATGCCTGGAACATCATAAATATTTAATAGACTTTGTTGAATGAACAAATGCATTCCCTGAACCATTCAGTGGAGATTCAAATTTAGAGATTAAAGGAAGCTAGAAAGTATCAGAGTCTGGACACAAGGACAAGTCTTTGGCTACTAATAAGCTTTCCAGGCTCCTACTAAATTATTACCTTGTGGGGGATAAAGAAAAGAAAAGAGAAGGGGAGGGGAGGGGAGGGGAGGGGAGGGAAGGGAAAAAGAAAAATGGTCTTTGGGGGTGGGGACAGAAAGAAAAAATGGTCTGTTTTTTTGGTTTACAAGGAGTTTAAATGATCTAATTGGAAGACCGTAGGGATTATGTACAAGATGCAGCATGGTATCATGTGAAGATGGACCCAGAAACACCGTAGACAGCCTCACTGCTATCCTTCACTACTTCTGTCCATATTGAGTTACTGCTGTGAGCATGGGATGGAAAAGTGTGATAGTTATTTGTATGTGTTGACTTGGCTAGGCTATGGCACCCAGTTGTTTAGTCAAACACTAGTCTAGGTATTGCTGTGAAGCTATTTTTAAGATGTGATTAGGGGCGCCTGGGTGGCTCAGTCAGTTGAGCGTCTGACTTCGGCTCAGGTCATAATCTCGTGGTTCATGAGTTCAAGCCCCACATCGGGCTCTGTGCTGACAGCCGGCTCAGAGCTTGGAGCCTGTTTCAGATTCTGTGTCTCCCTCTCTCTCTGACCCTCCCCTGCTCACGCTGTCTCTCTCTCTCTCTCTCAGAAATAAGTAAAACATTAAAAAAAAAAATTAAGTTGTGATTAACATTTAATTCAGTAGACTTTGAGTAGAGCAGATTACTCTCTATACGTGGGTAGACCTCACCCAATGAGTTGAAGGCCTTAAGAACAAAGACTGAGAATCCTTTTCTAAAGGAAGGATTCTCCTAAGACTACATTATAGAAAACTTCTGTGAGTTTTCTAGTCTGCTGAGAAATTCAGATGCAAGACTACAGCACTGACTCTTCCCTGAACTTCCAACCTGCTGGCCTGCCCTACAGATTTCAGATTTGCCAGCCCCTACGATCCCATAAGCCAGTTCCTTAAAACAAACCTCTTAATCTCTCTGTGTATGTGTGTGTGTGCTACTGGTGCTGTTTCCCTGAAGAACTTTGATTAATACAGTAAGTCCAGCCCCCACATGGCCCCTGACAGAGATTGTACCCAAATGTTTATTCTCTTCCATTATCCTTCCTGAATCTATCCCCAGCTTCCTATAAAACATATGAATACCTGCTTGCAAGATGCCAAATGGGCAAAGATCCAGCAACAGCAATGACCTGCCCAAGGTCATGACCAGTCCGTAACAATCTTAGGATATAAATCCTCATCACCTGTTTATTCTTTTCCTTCTTGTTACCTACCCACCTTTCCACCCCCAATCCACCCAGCTGCTATGCCCACTGAACCATAGGACTCAGAGTTCCCCTCCAGCAAGGATGCGGCTATAGTCATTTGGGCCATAATTACACTCTAACCTTGCATATTTACTTGGGATTTCTCCATCCTGGCAGCAGAGAGTGTTTCAGTGACAGCCCAGCTAGTTCAGTTTGTATTTTCACTTGGAGCTCACATGGCCCTTCATGCAGTAAGCTTGGCCCAAAGCCCAGTGTCACTGCTGTGACATCTGCCTCTAAGAGCCTGTGTCTCTACCACTTTTTTCTTGGATTTTTCTTAGGTTCAACCTGTCTGTCTGCAGTCAGTTAGCTTAGTCACACAGCCAGCAATAACAAGACCTTCAGATGGTAAAGGATTTTACTCTCCTGCATAATTACCAAGTGCAGTTGGTTACTAGTGTGGGGGGTGTTCTTGAGACTACCCTGAGGTTGCATAATTTTCTAGGAGCTACGGAACCCACTGAAGCTGTTATATTCAGTTACAGTTTATTACAACTAAAGGATCTAGCTCAAAATCAGCCAAAGGAAAAGGCAAACAGGGCAGAGTCCAACTAATTTCCACATGCAGAGCTCCCTTGGAGGTGTGGACCATGTTAACTCCTCCCAGCAACGATGTATGACACATGCACAGAGAACTGAGCTTTGGTGGGTGGAGTTTCCACTGGCGCTCCATGGAACTGCCAACATGCTGACCTCTCTGGAAGCAGGGTGGATACCACGTGGCCCAAAGCCCCTATCAGAAGTCACACTGTCCCATGTGGCTCAAGGCTCCCACCCCTATCAACTGGGACATTCCAAGGGCCTAGAGATCTCACCTCCAAGTAGAGGTTACCTCCCAATAGCTGAGAGCAAAGGCTAGATCTTTCTATGTGTAAGCTTAATTACTGTAGACCCACCCAGTGGTGTCAGAGGGAGCCACTCAACTCTGCAGTATTCTATAGCTACCTACCATGTTCTTAACTCTGACCAGTACTTTTGAAAATGAAAGTGTCTTGTCTCAGGGTTCCAGGAGAGGGACTGGAAATGACTCCTTGCTCACCAGACCCAATGCTGACATTTAACGAAATGGCAGGTCAGTGGGAGGCCCACCAGGGGGTGCTGTGGCTTGTCCCTTGGCCTTCTTCCTTGGTACACTCTAGCAGGGGTTAGCCCCAATTCTGGGGGGAGCCCAGAACCTTCCAGCCCCAGTGAACTAGCCAACTCACTCCTTTCTGCTGACTGCAACCCCAGCTCATCAGCCGGTGGCATCTTCACTTATTTTAAAATGCCTCTGCTTTCAATTGCCTAGTTTGCCACAACTGTGTCAGAAAGAATTCAGCAGATTTGCATTAAGTGGTGAGACTGCTTAAGCTTTACAAATGAAGACTTCTTGGGGGCTCAAGCCATGCGCCAGTTTTCCCACTCTGGAAGTCAGAGAATCCAGACTGAAGAGAACACAGCAGCAGGCAGGACTTGAGTCACATGAGAAAAGCCAGTGCTGATGACTAACAGGGGCAGTGAGGGAGGACTCAAGGGAGGCAGGTGGGTGACCTGTGTGGGGGCTCAGCCAGACAGACCACAGGGGCAGGGCTGAATAAACAGTACAAACGCTGTGTCCCAACGGAGGCTCGGCATCACTGACAAGGTGTGAGGGCTCCTCCGGCCCCAGCTGAGCATCTGCCCAGTGTCCTCCAGCAAACTTCTTTCTACCTCAGGAATGGGGCATTTGGGTCAGGTCACCCTCCTGGCTCCCTCTCTGTCTCACAACGAACGCAACACGACCTGTCCCAAGTCCCATCATTCCAGGCCCTGGTTGGGAAGTAGCAAATCTGCTTTGCCAAGTGGAACTAAGGTGTGAAAACCAACAAAGTGGTCAGATAACATTTTTCCTTTAACAAGGGCTCCAATGCCTTATTCAAAAGAGACCAGTGACAGAAGAGATGTTTTCGCTTTCATAGGTAATGGGCTTAGTACCAACCCTGTCTGCAGAAGCAAAGAGACTCAAAGAGACTGGCAAGCTCAGTATCTTGATACCATCTAACAGCACTCCAAAATCATATAGATATAAAATAAAGAGATTCTGTAAGTAACCAGGGCTTGCCATGTTTCAGAATCTGATTCCAGAAGCCTGGACGAGCCAGCTCACCCCTGCCTTCCCCGAGCTGCATCTCTCTGCAGCAAAGTCCTTCCTACCCTTGGCGTTAACATGGACCTGTGCACATCAGACCCAGCCCCGTGTCCCACTGGCTGACATTATCCTATGAAGTTTGGAATGGGGCTGCGTAGGGACCTCATCTTTTATATTTCTGGGTCCCATGATGCTTTGAAGGTCAAAACAGAATCGGCAGCACCCCGCCTAGTTACAGCAGCCCTGGTTCTGATTCCTGAGTTACAGGAAAAGAGGAAAGTGGATAACTTTGTCCTCGCTTCCTGACTAGGTCTGTCCCAGATTTCCTCTCTTCAAGGACAGTGGGACACAGGGAAAGGTCAGGTCCAGGGCCCCTAGAAACAAAATGTAAACCGTGACAATCTGGCAAGACCCAATCTTCAGGATTAAAATCTCATCTTCCCAAATAGTGAAGGCACCAGCTGATCACAGACACCTCTCCCTGGGGTGCCCTGGCCGCTCCCCCGCTCCCCACCCGGTTACTGTATAGGCAGCAACAACTACCCTGGGGCTGAGAGGACACTGCACAGAATTGAAAAGTACTTTACACAGATGATTACCTTTCAAAGGCTCCTTATTAGTCATCAAAACAAAAACAAGCCTAGTTGACTTGAGTTCCATTCCTGGCTCTTTTATTCCAGGGGCCAGGAACTCAGCCCTCTTTCTCAGCCCCACCTCAGCGGTCCAGACACGGAGCCCAGACCTGGTTATGGTGACGACATGCCGTCCACACATTCCCCTCAATTCCATCACCAATTTTCTGTGACCTTAAGTCATCTAACCTCTTCCTCCCCAATTATTTCTCCCTAAAATGAGAGTAAACTAACTGCAGAGATCTCAGATGGAGGAGAGAGGTGACACATGCTGACAAGAGCCAGAAACACCTGCAGACACAGCGAGTCCTATTTTTACATCCTACCTGAAAGCAAGTCTCTCCACAGAGTCTGCTGTGTTGGCTTTTCTGCCCACAATATTTGTGGTCGGAGCGTGCCTGTATTTAAACCAAACACAATATTTAAGCCACCAGAAATAAGAAAACAAAAAGGGGAAAATTCCATCACATATTTTTTGGGGATTTCTTTTTTAGTCTATTCATCCAGATGGTGATAATTAGTGGGATCGCCTGCCTGCACCTGTTATTGTTTATGTGCACATTCCACCTATAGGAATGTGTTGGGAACTTTCTGGATGAGTCTAACGAGTGATGCTGAGGGATCAGACACAAACTATTGCAAGGAATCACCCTTCGGTTCTTTGGTGGAAGCAAGAATAGAGCCTGTGGTGCTACAGGGACATAAAAAGCCAATGACAACTTGGCCTGAAAGCCTCAGAGACTCATACTCCTGCCTTCAATTAAGCTGCTTGCACATCGTGAACACAAACACCTGGTTACAGTGAGAGCAGCCACATTAGTCACTTGATGTTTCTTAAAAATCTCCATACCAGGGCCACACACTAGACCTACTGAATTCTCTGAAGTCATGCCTAAAATGACATCTATGTTAAAGTGATTCCAACACTTGATTGAGTTTGGAGTCTTCTGGGCTGGAAGAATTCATGATTTTGAATGGAGATCTTGGTTCCTTCCAGGGATGACACTAACTTTCTGTCTTTCCTGTGTAACATTGGGCGAGTCACCGTCTTCTGGGCCTAGCTCTCAAATAAGGATGTTGGACTTGAATAAGTGAATTCCTGCTTATACCCTGGAAGCCCCAGGGTTTCCTTAGAGGTTCCAAAAGCTTTGAAGGGGAAGGGAATAGGAAGAGAATAGTTTGGGCTTGGGGTTCCCTGCCTTGAGAGTTAATCACGGGGGCTGCTAAAAATCTATTTACAATGGCCTGCCATTAAACAAGATCAATTGGGAGCATCTTCCTGGAATGAGGGAAATGCAAAGCCCTGGGAGTAGTTTAACGTGGCTGAAATGGGAATGAGTTTTTAGAAATCTTATTTTTAAAATGGTAATAATCTCTGAGGGAGTCAGGATTTGGATTGTGGGACCTCAAGAATATCACTTCATTTCTGGGAGCTGTGATTTCTTCATCCTTCAAAGTAAGGGGTTTAAAAGAGTTAGGGGTCTAACATTCCCCCTACATCCCTCCCCGCCATGCTGTGAGCAGACCTAGGTAGAATGTGACCTGTGGCTAGAACCAAGGTGAGTCAGCTGATCCCCTGGGAACATGAGGCACAGCCTTGACCTCACTACCATCAGCCACGGGATGAGTTGTACCCCTTTCCTGCTTCAGATGCTTGAAGTCCTAACCCCAATGTGACTGTACTGGGAAGTAATTAAGATTAGATGAAGTCATAAGAGGAGGGTTCTCATCTGATAGGTTGGTGGCCTTATCAGAAGGGACACCAGAGAGCTCTCTCTCTGTCTCTCCCCACATGTGCACTGAGGAAAGAGCATGTGAGGACCCAGTGAGCAGGCAGCTGTCTGCACATGCCAAGAAGGGAGCCCTCACCTAACCCTGCCATGCTGGCACCCTGATCTCAGACTTCCAGCCTCCAGAACAGTGAGAAAATAACTGTTGTTTATGCCACCCAGTCTACGGTACTGTGTCATGGCATCCTGAGCTGAGACACCATCACACGGTGGTGTTAGGTTCCTGGGCCACGGTCAGCTGAGGCAGCCATGCAGCTATGTGTGGATGACATATTCTACTTTCTTGATGAGCTACTTCATCATAAAGTCACTCGCTCTTATTTATTTTTAATTCTTTTAATGTTTATTTTTGAGAGAGAGAGAGAGAGAGAGAGAGAGAGAGTGCTAGTGGTAGAGGAACAAAGAAAAAGGGAGACACAGAATCTGAAGCAGGCTCCAGGCTCTGAGCTGTCAGCAGAGAGCCCGATGTGGGGCTCGAACCCACTGACCAAGAGATCATGACCTGAGCTGAAGTCAGACGATTAACTGACTGAGCCACCCAGGCGTCCCTCACTTGCTCTTATTTAGAGTGTGAAGCTTTCCTCCGACACTAAAATGAAGCCCCTTGAGGACTAGAAGTTTGACATTTTCTCTTTTGTCTGCATTATCAGACATTTGAGCAGATGAAAAAATGGAGACGCTGAAGTTGGTGGTACATGCCCTACCCATCTGCTCCCTGACCCCCCTTAGACAGAGGATACTTTCTACCTCTGAGTGTTTGCTATTATGCTATTTCCTTTTGGGGCTTCAGCTCAGTGAAGACGTGTTGACAGAGGGAGCGGGAAGGGAACTGATGGCTTCCTGGTACCCTGGTCACTTCTTACCCTCCGGGACAGATGGAGCGGCCATCCTCATGGCCCAGCAGTTGGGCATCCTTGCGCAGAGGGGCTTCCAACATGGATGGGGTGGGTTCCCGGGGCCGGCCGGGGTGGGGCTGGCACAGCAGAGCGGGTGCTTCTGTGCTCCTCTGCAGGAAGTCCTAGAGAGTGAGGATGCTGTTCGTCAGGTTAGAAAGGCCTGTGGAATCTAGAGCACCAGGCAGTAGCCAAGGTGATAAAACACAATACTAACAAGGTTACAGTTTTTGGGCTTGTTCCTATATGAATAAACACCTAAAAATTACTTGTGTAGAGCATTTCTATTTAACTAAGCACTTTCATAAACAATGTCATTTATTCTTTACAGCAACCCTGGGAGGCAGATCTTATCCCCAGTTTGTAGGCAAGGAAACAGCCTCAGCTGTGATTAACCGAATTCATATAATTTTGAGCAGCAAGGCCGACATGAAGCCCTGTGTTCTATTCCACATCCAACATCCTATTTCCTCCAAGATTTGCTTCACACAGAAACCAGTAATAGCTATAGGCTGCTCCTCCACTCAGCTACACGTAATCCTGTGCTATTGGCTTTGGGGTGTGAAGTGAACCAGGGGAAAACTTGGACGGCTTAATATAAAGTGGTGTTTCTCAAATGGAGTTCCAGGGAATCCTAACTCCTAGCAAGATGTTAAAATGTACATTTTAAAACAAGCGTGGGATCGTTTCATAGTTAAGCTTGGGCAACACTACATATATAGCCTTGTTACTCCTACGAAATTACATTAACAATTAAAGGCTCTGAAAAGTCCTGCAAGGAAGAAGCTGGTATAAATTTGTTTTATTCAGCATTTGACAACACAACTACTTTTTCTTTTTTTTTTTTTTTTTTTTAATGTTTTATTTATTTCTAGGAGAGAGAGAGAGAGACAGCGTGAGCAGGGGAGGGTCAGAGAGAGAGGGGGACACAGAATCTGAAACAGGCTCCAGGCTCTGAGCTGGCAGTCAGCACAGAGCCCGACGCGGGGCTCGAACCCACGAACCGTGAGATCATGACCTAAGCGAAAGTCGGACGCTTAACCGACTAAGCCACCCAGGCGCCCCTCACAACTACTTTTTCTATCAACATCTTGGTTCAGAGAGAAAATGTTGCAGGATGCAGAAACATTGGTGGCTAAGACTATAGCATTTGTTCACTATGACAGAAATAAATGATTATTGAATTAAAAGGAATTAAAACTACTAACATCAAATAAGCATGTTTAACTTCTCTCTTAAGATTTGTCACTAAAAATACTTTAACTAAACCTCTTTAAAGGATTAAACCATGTCATTGTTCATGGATATTTTCACCTATAGGATTAATAAACAAAACATCAAATGCTGTTTTTAGTTTATCTCACTTTCTTGCATTTTCCAAGTTTACAATAGATATCATCTATAAACTAATACAAAACCAAGAATTTAAAATAGTCTGTCACCCAACAGCTAAAGATGTAGGTCCAAGAGGAGGCCGTGGAGGACCAAGGAAACAGAAAAGAAAACCTCAATGTGTGGTTTGCCAGGTACAGACAGAACATACTCTAGACGGTACTGAAAACTGTGATTCTGTAGGCGTGATAATATAGGTTCTAGATATGCAGATTTCCAGACCTGAGACTTACGGATGCCCCAAGTCTGACTTACATGTGTCCCCATGTGGCCTAGACCCCACAAGGAAGGAGAATAGAGGCTGAGGAACTTGAAGGGAGACGTGACACACAGTAGGACTCAGCTCACACAGTGAGGATTGGTAAGTAGTATGGCAACATGGTGACACTCTGTGGCTTTTCCAGGGTAGACAGGGTGAGGGGATGTGCAGGATCAGCTGGAACCAGGCAGAAAAGTGGTGGTTGTGGTAATGGGAGCCCACGGTTAACCCCTACCCTGTGCTGGGCACTGTTCTGAAAGCTTGAGGATTGACTCACTGAATCCTCACAAGAAGCCATCCCATTATATAGATGGGGAAACTGCGGCAAAACAGGCTACAGAGCTTGCCCACGTTCACAGAGCTAGTAAGTGGCTGTCCCATCGCTGCTTCCCCTGCCTCCCCTGAGAGACGGACAAGGTGTACCCACCTGGGAGGAAGAGAAAGGCGCAAGCATCCATTCCAGATGGAGGAAATTGGCTACAGAAGCCCAGTGCAGGACCCAGAGCGGCCAGCTCTGCCTGGGGGGACGATATGGAAAACCAGAGCTGGGGGTGACGTCTGACCAGAGTCTAGTCAAGTCATTCTTGTTCCCCAGGCAGAGAGGGCCAGGTGAGGACTTAATTCCCAGGGACAGACAGGTAGTTTGAGACTCAGCAGAGCTGAAGCCCACAAAGGCTTGCCCCTTGTTCAGAGCTCCTTCCATTTCTCACCTCTCATGTCAGCTTTAGGTTGGGGATGGTCCAGGGCATGAAGAGATGGGAGTCTAGGGGGCACATCAGGAGTCAGGGAGCCTGGCTTTAGTCCACCACAGGGTCGCGAGTGAGGTGCTAAGACAGAAAGGCCACTGTGGATTTGAGCACCAAGGGAAAAAAAAATCCTCTCCTTCACCATGTCTTCTCCTCCCTCCCCTGCCCAACGAGGTACTGGACCCTGACACCAGCTCCTTCAGAGCATTTTAAAGCCTGATAAGCCAAACTGCAAATAAATCATCAGGTTTGGTTAACCTAAAGCTGAGGTTTAGATGACCTGATAATTAGTGACTCTCAATAAACTATTTGTAAAAAATAAATAAATAAATAAAAAATAAAATAAAAAAAAAAAAAAAAGATAATTAGTGACTCTGTCTGGGGAGGCGCTCCCAGAAGGACTGGGGCAGAGCAGGGTGGGTGCCCACGGCACGAGGCCCACCCAGAGCAGGGGCAGTGCAGAGCAGCAGAGACACAGGGGGACCGGGAGGAAGGGAGGCACAGAGATGAGAACGTTACCAAGATGCCCCTCCACACATATGCACGTGCGCCCAGCCTTGCAGTGGTCCTGGTACGCTTGCTCTAAGAACTTCCTTTCCCCCCACGTTCTCTTTCACACGTGCCACCTTCTTCCTCTTCTGAATTCCCTTCCCTAACATCTCTCTGCTCTCCCTCCCCTCCCCCCCACCCCTGCAATCGCTTCCACCCTCCTCCCTGAAGGGGAGATACATGGGCCTGAAAAGCAGAGCTCACAGGTACCCTGATCAGTAAGTAAAACCGGGTAAAATGCCTGGAATGGTGTCTTAAACTTAGTAAGCACTTTGCCTTAGTGTCCCCCGCTCCCAGGCAGTGCTCTGCCAAGAGCATGAACATCGAGGTACCACTTAACATTCAGTATTTTTTAAACATCCAAGGTGAGCCCCAGTGTAACACTGCTCCCAGTTTAATGACTAAGAGACAAGTGGGCAGCTGCAAAAGAGATGCTGCCAGTTGAAATCCAAAGCCGGTCCCTTGGTCTGTTGGTTATTGCATACTTTCCGTGCTAATCTTTCCCCAAACAGCATCTCAGGCACCACTTCACTTGTGCTAGATGCCCTGGGAGGTGGGTGTGGGCCAGGATGTGGGTTACAACCTGTCAGCACAGGCTAAAAAGGGACAGAGTTATTTTCACTCTTTCGGAATGACTGTACATGTAAAAGAATGAAATTGGACCCTTTCCTCACTCCATATACGAAAATCAACTTGAAATGCAACTATAAAACTCTTAGAAGAAAACACAGGAGTAAACTGTTAATAACCTTAATTTCGGCAACGGTTTCTTAGATAGGATGCCAATATCATAAGAAACGGAGGAACAACAGATACACTGGACTTCATTAAAAAGTAAAACCTTTTTGCTGCAAAGGATACTAATACTAACAAGTAAGTGAAAAGACAACCCAGAGAATAGGAAAAATATTTGTAAATCATGTATCTGATAAAGAAATTTGATTCCAGAATATGTAAAGAAATCTCACAACAGTAAAAGTAGCCCAAGTTCAAAAATGGGCAAATAATCTGTCTAAAGAAGATACACAAACGGTTAATAAGCACACAAGAAGATGTTCAATACCATTTGTCATTAAGGAAATGTAAATCAGAATCACAGTGTAACCTCACACCAACTAGGATGGCTGTCATCAAAGACAAGACAGTAAGTACTGAGAGGATATGGAGAAATTAGAACCCCCAGATACTGCTGGTGGAAATGCAAAATGGTGGAGACTTTGGTAAAGTTTGTCAGTTCCTCAAAATTTAAGGAATATTTAATTTAAGAAAATTAAGCATAGATACCATATGGCCCAGCCATTTCACTCCTGACTATATACTTGAGAGAAATGAAAACAAGTCTATGCAAAAATGTATATGCACCAATGTTCACAGCAGTATTTTTCATAATAGTACAAAAGTGGAAACCTGATCTCCATCAACAACATGTGGTATATTGGTGCAATGCCATATTATTTGATTATAAAAAGAAATGAAGTTGTGACACATGGCTACAACATGGGTGAACCTTACAAACATTTTGCTGAGTGAAAGAAGACAGTCACAAAATACCACACTTTGTAGGATTCCATTTTACGAAATGTTTAGAACAAGGAACTCTAGAGAGACAGAAAGTAGATTTGCGGTTGCCAGGGATGGAGCGTTGGTGTGGGAAATGCGGAGGGATTGCTTATGGCCGTAGGGTTTCTTTTTGGGGTGATGAAAATGCTCCAAAATTCTACTGTGATGATGGTTGCAGAATCTTGTGATTTTGCTAGACATTGAAGTGCATACTTGAAAAGGAGGAATTGTACGGTATACAGATATTTCAATAAGCTGTCTTGTTTTTGAAACATTAAGAATATGGTATAACCCTGTTATGAAACTGAATAGGTCAACTTAAATGTACAGTTTTGCTTTTGACTGGGATGTCCCCTACTTGGCAATACTGATGGTCATATATGGACTGACTATAGGTTGGTTAGTAGACCTAGATATTTTTCACTCAAACATTTGGGTATTTACCACCTGCCAGACCTTGTGCTAACACCCAGGGTCAGGATGAAGACACAGTGGGCAGCAAAGGCTCTCTGCTGGATAGGAGCCTCTGGGCCAAGACGAAAGCCAGGATATGTGGTCTCTCCCTTCACCAACAGGATCAGGGGATGCTATGATGCCTCTGAGCCCCCAGCTCAGGCCTGGGGAAAGCTTCTCAAGTAGAGAGGAAGGGCCAGACCACCTGAGCCTGCAGGGCCTCCCTCTCTCATCTATTCACTGTTGACTCTCCAAGCTCCCAACTGGCTTCTAGAATGCTCCAAGGTTTCCTTTTTCTAGACAGATGTCACCTCCTCAGCAGAGGCCTATATAAAACTCAATGGAGGCAACCCCACCCTTACCCATCCACAGAGCTCACGGCAGCTTGGCAGTCTCGCCTACTATGATGGAGAGGGTTTTACACTTTGATGCCTGTTAATGAGCCGGGAGAAGTGGGGCAAACAGTGGGTGATGAAATTCAAGAGGATACTAATTTAGGAGGTGCAGGAAACACCATCCTGAACAAAGAAAGCAAACAGTCTGTGGAGGGAGAGGTTAGAAACCCAAGGCAAATGATCACCAAGTGAGGTGTGTTGTTAAACAATGTCCGTTAACCAACACTCTTGGCAGAGAGGATAGGAAGCCGGTTCCTTGAGGCCCAGGAAGCACAACCGTTGACTTCAGCTCCTGAGGATAATCTATAGCAAATGAGATGAGAATGTGCCAATGAAAATGGCTGTACAACGTGGAGCCATTAGCTCAGCCAGTCCAAGCAGGACATGCCAACTCTTCTAGCAAAGATCTTGGTCCTACCATGACAGAATGATACCTTTTCAGAGAATTTCTATGGCATGTGGCACTCACAGGAACATTTGAGAACAAAGATTTATCAGGACTGACAGAAAGCTCTACAAATTGTTGGCCTATTGCAAATTTATAGGTTAGATATGGGTCAGCAGAGCAGGGCATCAAGCAGTTCCCGTAATATGAATAAAAGCTGGACAGGGGGTGAGGGCAGGAGTGGGGAGAAGCAGAAAGGCAGATATCTGGCAGACCTAGCTGGGAGGGCTGGAAGCAGCACAGATATTTGGTGAGAAGTTGGGGCTGGAGGACGAACCGGGTGCTATGGACTGAACTGTGTCCCCCAAACTCGTATGTTGAATCACTAACCCCCAACGTGATGGTAACTGAAGATGAGGCTTTTAAGAGGTAATGAGGGTTATAGGAGGTCATGAGAGTGGGGCCCTCATGTTGGGATTAGTGGTTTTATAAGAAAGACACTGCTATGGGGACACAGAGAAAGAAGCTATCTTCAAGCCAGGAAGAGATTCCTCACTAGGCAACAAATCGGCGCCGTGATCTCGAACTTCCCAGTCTCCAGAACTGTGAGAAATAACTGTTGTTGAAGCCACCTAGGCAGTGGTATTTTGTTATGGAGACCCGAGCCAACTAAGACACCAGGTGTCTACAATCAGGCAAATGAAGCTACTCATATTATGGCAAGGGACTCAGGGAACATTAACTCACAACAACTGCTGAAAAACCCCATATCCCTCCTGTTCTCAACAAATATTTAAGAATCAACTACTCTCCAGGCGCTGATAAAACAGCATGGAGCCAAAACCAGAGCCTTGCTCTCATAGGGTTTATATTCTATGGACTTCACCATATGGCTAGCAATTCAATAAAGACATTTCTGTGTGCCCTTGAGCTAATGCCCTTCAAATAGAGTTTTCCTAAGACTTAAATTGATGTAAGGATATACATTAGGATATATCGACTTTTGCATGCCACTCAGATAAAAGATTTTTAGGGATCAGACACTGTATGAAGCACCTCAAATTTTAACTGTTATTACATCAGTTGCCACTGAGGGCAATATTCTTATCCTCATTTACAGATTATGAAACAGACTTGAAGTTTAAATTCTCAGACTTCACACAGCTTTTGGGTTAATAGAGCCAGGACTCAAGATCTGTGAGCCTAAAACTTTGCCATAACTGTGTATTCAAGATACACCGAACTATGGTTATGTATGCAACCCTCAGTATCCTTTCTGCAAATAAACACTTCCCACTAGGCAGGAACCATTATTCTCAAGGCCAGAACTCTCTCTGGTCTCTCAGTTGGCAAATTTTAGCATGAGGAGCATCTCAGGAGAGCTGCGTATTCCCTGACCTCACTCCCAGAGGGTCTGACCTGTAGGTCTCAGGAGATGCCTAGTAATCTATAATTTAACCTCCCCAAGTGGGGGGTGGGGTTCCTGAGTGGCTCAGTTGGTTGAGTATCTGACTCTTGATTTCGGCTCAGGTCATGATCACAGGGTCATGAGATGGAGCCCCATGTCAGCCTCCAGGCTGAGTATGGAGCCTGCTTACGATTCTCTCCCTCCCTCTCTGTCCCTCCCTCACACTCTCTAAAAAAAAAAAATTTAAAAAACAACAACAGGAAAAATCTCCCCGGGTGTTTTTTTAAAGATGCATAAAGGCTATTCATTATTATTCTATATAGCAAATGTTTTTGCCTATATTGTTACTCAACAAATGAATGGGAGTGATTCCAATTCTTGTAAATTCAGAAAGCAAAAATGGCTGATTGCATTTCTTTCTTAAACATCTTTAAGATGTAATTTACCTATCATATAACTCAGCTAATGTGTACAAATCCAACGGTTTTTAGTATATTCATAGTTGTACAACCATTACCACAATCTAATTTTAGAATACCTTCTTCACACCAAAAAGAAACCCTGTACCTTTTAGCAGTCATCCTCCATTGCGCCTAACACCTACCCGGCACCCACTATCTACTTTGTCTCTGTGGATTTGCCTCTTCCGGACATTTTACATAAATGGATTCACACAATATGTGCTTCTTTCATTTTGCATGTTTTCAGGGCTCATCTGTACTGTAGTAGGTATCAGAACTCCATTCCCTTTTGCAAATATCAAATAATATTCCACTGTGCGGATATGCCACATTTTGTTTATCCATTCATCGGCTGGTGGAGATCTGGACTGTTTCTACTTTTGGATTATTATGAATAGTGCCACAATGGTAATCAGGCACAAGTGTTTGTATGTGCCTAAGTTTTCAATTCTCTTAGGTATATTTCTAGAGGTGGAGTTGCTGGGTCATATAGTAACTCTATGTTTAACCATGTGAAAAATTCCAGACTTGCCCAAAGCAGCTGCACCATTTCACATTCCCAGCAGCATATGAAGAGTTCTCATCTTTCCACATCCTCATCAACACTTGCTGTTGTCCTTTTTGATAAGGCATCCTAGTGGCTGGGAAGTGGTATCTCACTGTGGTTTTGATTTGCATTTCCCTAATGGTAAGTGATGTTGAAAGTCTTTTCTTATGCTTATTTTTTATCTTCTCTGGAATCTTTGTCCATTTCCCATGCGATTCTGATGTACTGGTTTAGGGACTTCATTTCACACTGCTGTATTCTAGAGATTGAAAGTCTAATTTGAGGGGGTGCCTGGGTGGCTCAGTTGGTTGAGTGTTGGACTCTTGATTCGGCTCAGGTCACGATCTCACACTTTGTGGGATTGAGCCACGCGTCTGGCTCTGTGCTGACAGTGTGGAGCCTGCCTGGGATTCTCTCCCTCTCTCTGCTCCTCCCCAACTCGCATGTGCGTGCTCTCTCTCACTCAAAATAAATAAACTTTAAAAAATAAATATATTAAATAAGTCTAACCTTGAGCAAGCATTTGGTAAGAGGCTGAGGTGACTGAATATAAGGATATCATTAAAAACCCAAACCCCTGCTAAGAAAAAAGCTAGCCTGAAGTTGGTACCCTAATGAGGGAAGTGGGAGAGGAGGCTAAATTTTTGTTAAATGAAGATGTATTAGGTTTTCAGCCCAAGTAACAGTAGACCCAGTTCAATCACATAAATGACAAGGAGAAATGTATCACCTTTCATAAAAATAAGTCCAATGGTAGAACAGTTTTGGCTGACACATGGGCTCTTTCCACATTTTATCTTTGCTATCCCCGTCTTGGTCTCCATCCTCAGGCTGTTGCTCCATGATCACAGGTGGGCACCAAAGCTCCAGTCTTGTGCACTCACATAGCAACATCAAAAGCCATCAGAGGACACAGAACTTGGCCTCACTAATGTCCCTATTTAACCCTCCCAGAAGCACCCAGAAAACTCCCCACACCTCACTGGCCAGAATTACACATGTCCACTCCTAAGCCAATCACTGGCAAGGAAAATGAATTACTATGATTGGCATAGGTTAATCAATTGCAGCTGGGAAGGCAAAGCAAGTTTCCTGTTGAAAGTCCTGGCCACCTGATACTTGAACAAACTCAAGGAAGGATACTCTTAAGTAGGCCACAGTAAATATTATTTACTACAGTTTGTGTAGGAGATTATGAGAAAAAGCACTGGAAGAAACTTTGACCCTTTTGTAACACCCTCCACAGATTTACAGAGATTTTCCTGAAGGATGTTATAGACTGTGCATAACCTTTTTAGTGCCTAATAATCCTCACTCTAAAGACATTATGTGACTTGAAGCTATCTATAAAACAAAGCATTGGCTCAAGTTTTCCGGGACCTAAACGGTTGTCAGGTCCAAATGGTTGGTATCTTAAGGAGGCCAAGAGTAGGTGGCTAGGAGGGAAAAGAGGGAGTGTTATGGACCCCTAGACTTCAGACTCATGAGGTAGGTTGGCTTGAGGTACCAAAAGCAGAAGGAGCTGGTTAAGCAGAGGTGAGGGGATTGTAATTAGCTGCTTTGAGTAACTTGAGATTATGGTAGAAATTGTCCAAGAAAATATGCAGAGTTCTCAGGATGTGATTTCTTATTTTTGTTGTTTATTTATTTTCTGAGAGAGAGAGCACGTAAGCTGGGGGAGAGGGGCAGAGGGAGAGAGAGAGAGACACACACACACACACACACACACACACACACAGAGAGAGAGAGAGAGAGAGAGAGAGAGAGAGAGAGAGAATCTAAGGCAGGCTCCATGCTCAGTGTGGGGCTCGATCCCATGAGCCTGGGATCATTACCTGAGCCAAACTCAAGAGTCGGACACTCAACCAATTGAGCCACCCAGGCACCTCTGTTGTTTAATCTTCTAGCAAGAGAAAAAGGGCATACAGTGAAGGCAAATAGCAAAGACTGAGTCGGTGATATTTCATGGAGTCCCATGCACCTGCTTTGTACTTGCATTATTGAGCAGCTATGGCTTCAAAGCCAGTGACAAATTGCCACTGAATATGGTCTGAAAGTTCCAAATCAAGTTACTTTTCTGTGGAAGTCTTCTTGCCCTCAGAAGACCTTCGGAAACCACTAGCAATGTGGAACTGGGAGTTTTATTTAGAATGGCTGGGCTTTGTGCCCTGCATCCTCCTGGACTGCGTAAAGCCTGCGGAATGGTTGCACCTGGGACCCCCTCCGGAGGCATAAGCAGCAGGCGTGCACACAGCCTTCCTGGGTGGCAGGCCAAGGGAGGGAACATGATGAAGTTAGGCAGATGTCTTGGAGCTCAGGGAAGGGAAAAAAAGGAAGTAGGGAGTTTGTCTGACAAACCCCAGCAAGCAAAACTAGCATCAGCCACGGCAGGAAGCTTTCCATTATTTTCCCTCTGCTTGAAACTTCAGTGACTTTGCACAGTCCAGGAAATCTTGCACTACTGCAGCCAGTACGTGAGACGAAGTGGATGAAAGGAACAGAGCTTTTAGTCATTATTCATTCAACTCAACATTTATTGAAGGCCTATATAGTACGATGCACTGGGCTAGAGGCTGTGGGAGGCACGGCAGTTTACAATAAACAGAGATCCCCTAAAGGTCTTGGTAGCAGGATGAGGCCTGTACAGAAAGGAGAACCCGTAGCAATTAAAAGCCAGACTTCTGGGGAGAACAGGACTGGGTTCAGTTTACTAGCTATATGACCCTTGGCAAATTACTTAACCCCTCTAAGCCTCAGTTTCCTTTTCTGTAAATTGGAGTACTAAAAGTTCCTAACTTATAGGATTACTGCATTAAGAGATGACGTAAATAAAATGCTCAATACAGTACTTGGCTCAAAATACCCCTGAACAAATACCAGTTATTAACTAGTAGGTATTGTCAGGGAGCAGAAATGACTTTACCATAGGGATAACCTTAAACCTCTTTACATTTATTTTGAGCACTTCTTATTGTGAAGTATAAGACATGGTAACTACATTAATGTACAGCCCAATGAATTATCAGAAATTAAATAGATCCATTAACCACTCAGGCAAAGAAAAAAATACTACCAGGACCCTTGAAGACCCATTTGTGTCCCTTCTCATCAGTATCCCCTCTGATCCCAGGAGGGTAACTGCTATCCATTTATGAAATGATAAATATTTCAATTTTCTTTATAGTTTTACCACCTAAGTATCCATCCATAAACACTATCACATACTTTGCCTTTCTGAAAAGGCCTAATGAATGGAACATGCCTTCTTTAATACTTCTTTTCCTCACATTTGTGAGACTCACCCATTTTTACATGTAGCCATAATTCATTCATCTTTATTAATGTACAATATTCCATATGCCTCCATATATACATTTTTACTACAAGGCACATTTGGTTGTTGCCACTTTGTAGCTATTATGAATGCTATTGGATGTTCTCTGGGATGGACTTAGGAATGGTATTGCTGGGTCATCAGTTTTGGGTTTGTGCTAGAGAATGAATGTGTGCCCTCCCAAAATCCAGTGTTGAAACCTAATCCTCGGTGTGGAAGTGGTATCTCGGGGAGGCGATCAGGTCATGGGGGTGGATCACCTATGAATGGGATTAGTGCCCTTATAAAAAAGACCTCGCAGAGCCCCCTTGCCCCTTTCGCCACCAGAGGGTACAGGGAGAAAATGGCCATCAAGAACCAGGAGCATGTCTGCACCAGATACCAGATCTGCTAGCAACTTCATCTTGGAATTCCCAGACCCAGAACCCAGAACTGTGAGAAGGAAATTTCTGTTGTTCTGTTCTGATGTTAAAAGCCAGTCCTCTAGAGCAGTTTTGTTATAATGAAGGCAGTATGTTCAGCTTTAAGAGATAATGCCAAATCATTTCTCAAACTGGCGGCACCAATTTGCAGTCGTACCAGCAATGTATTAGAAGCTAGTTGCTTCACATCCTTGTCAACACTCCACATTTTCCATGTTTTTAAGTTTTTGCCCTTCTGGTGGTAAATGGTGGCATCTCATTGTGAATTTAATTTGCATTTCCCTAATTAGTAATGCTGTTGAGTACATTTCATATGCTTATTGGCCATTTAGATATTTACTTTCTGCGAAGTGCTTATTTTAGTCTCTTGCTCATTTTTCTGTTCAGTTGACTTTTTCTTACTGATTTGTATATAGTCTGGATATGAACCCTCTGTTGGCTTATCACAAGTATCTTCTCTCTCAAGGCCTGCCTTTTTCACTTTCTTCATGGTGTCTTGATGAAGAGAAATTCTTAATTTTGAAGTGATCCAATTTATCAACCTTCTCTCTTATGATGTTGTTTTTTTATATCCTGTTTAAGAAATATTTCCTTATGCTGAGGTCACAAAGCTATTCTTCTACATTGTATTCTAGAAGTGTTAGTGTTTTACTTACTCGTTTAAACAACACTCCAATGAAAACTGACTTCTGAGTATGGAATGAAGTAGGGTCCAGTTTCTTTTCTGTTCCATGTGGTTATCAAATTGAGCCAGCACTATATATATTTTTATTGAGATATGATTGATATATAACGTTATAATCATTCAATGATTCAGCATTTGTATATACTGTGAAAAGGTCACCACAATAAGTCTAATATCCATCACCACAGTTACACATTTTTTTGTGATGAGAACTTTTAAGATCTACTGTCTTAGTAACTATCAAATAGACAATATGATTAAATATAATCACCATGCTGTATATTACATTCTCGTGATTTGTTTTATAGCTGGAAAGTTTCTACCTTGACCACCTTCACGCATTTGCCCATCCCTCCTCCCGCACCTCTTGCAACCACCAATCTGTTCTCTGTATCCATGAGCTTGGGTTTAAGATTCCACATATAAGAGAGATCATACAGTACACATCTTTCTCTGATTAACATAATGCCCTCGAGGGCCATTCATGTTGTCACAAGTGGCAGGATTGCCTTCTTTTTTATGGTTGAATAATATCCCATTGTGTGTGTATATACATAGATCTTTTCTTCATCCGTTCATCTGTTGATGGACACAGGTCGCTACTCTATCTTGGTTATTATGGTTAATAACTGTGGTAAATAATGCTGCAATGAACATGGGTGTATATTATCTTTTTGAGTTAGTGCTTTCATTTTCTTCAGTTAATACTCAAATGTGGAATTTCTGGATCATATGGCAGTTCTATTTATAATTTTTTGAGGACTTTCCATACTATTTTCAATAGTGGGCGCACCAACTTACATCCCCACCAACGGTGCACAAGGGTATCCTTTTCTCCACATCCTCACTAATGCTTGTTGTCTTTTTTTTTTTTTTTTTTTTTANTCCTTTTCTCCACATCCTCACTAATGCTTGTTGTTTTTTTTTTTTTTTTTTTTTTATAATAGTCATTCTAATAGGTGTGAGGTGATATGTGTTTTAAAGACCAGTCCTTCCCCTCTGGCCTGCAGTATCACCTTGGATATAAACCAAGCATTCACCTTATGCGCCATTCTGTTTGTGGACATCTTATGGTGTTCCACTAATCTGTCCAAGGTCATACTCTCTTCATTAGTGTAACTTGATAATGACTCTTGTACAGGAAGTCCTCCTATCTAGTTCTTCAGGAAGTTCTTAGCTATCCGTTTTTAAAATTTTTTAAAATAAATCTCTTCACCCATGGCTACTTTATAATTCTTTTTGATTTTGAAACAAATTTCAAACTTCTAGAAGTTTCGAGAATAGTACAAATAACATTTTTTCCCCTGAACTTGAGGGTGAGTTGCTGAGATGTGGCTCCAATACCCCAAGTACCCAAAATAAGAATAGTCTCCTATATAACCATCATATGATCATCCAAAAAAAAAAAAAAAGGAACAAAGTCACATTACTATCATCTAATCCATAGTCCAGTCTCTGCGCAAGATCTGCCAAGTATCCCAACAATGGTTTTTACAGCAAAAAGGTCCAGTCTACGATCTCATACTATATTTAGTTATTATTGTGTCTCTTTTGTTTCCTTAAATTTGGAATAGTTCTTCAGTTGTTTTCTCAGTTTTTGGGATTCTGACACCTTGGAGGCCTTTTGCATACTGTCCCTCCCTTTGAGTCTGTCTGCTATTTCCTCATGACTGGATCAGGCTGTACACTTGGTGGGAATATCACAGAGGTGATGTTGCTTTGTTTGTCTCACTCCATCTCATCATATCTTGATTTGACCCATTCCTGGAATCGGATGTTGGTCACTCAATTAAGGTTAATGTCAGGTTTCTTTACTGCAAGGTTACTCCTTTTACTTTTGTAAAAAGTTGGGCATCAATTTGAGACCATGTTCCTTAAAAAAGCTTTCACCCCTAGTGTTAATGTCCATTGACGTTTCTTGGGTGAAGTATTACTAAAATGGTTGTCTAGTGATGATTTTATAATACAATCATTTCTTTCTATTAGTTTACATTCTACCCTAAGGAAGAAGTGTTCCCTTTTCCTTGTCTGTTCATCCATTTATTTATGTATCTGTATGAACCCTGCCTACCCATGTTAATCCAAGGATTACTCTCAATATTTATTTTGATGCTTAAACTGTCCCACTTATGAACAATGATATCCCCTCCAAGTTAGCTCTGCCCTTTTTGATATGTTCCCATCTTGTATTTTCCCTGCCCCAGCCCTGGAGTTAGTCATTTCTTCAAGAAGATATGGCTCCTTTTCATAGGAAACAGTACTTAGAAACCAAGATCTGGGCATCTGGGATATTCATTGCTATTAGGATGCTGTTGCTTCCCAGTCTTCTCAGTGACAAAGGTAAGGAATATATATGAATATTCATATGAATATACATAAAATATAAATTCGTATATATGTACTTATATATGCAATGATGTGAATATGTATATATAAATATGCACACATATTCATAGCTATACATATTTTATACCCACATATATTTAAAACCACAATCACATCAATATCTCCAATTCCAAACCACAACCACAGAGTTTGTCTTAATTTTTTCCTTTTCCATATTTGTAACTCCTTCATCTGACAGTACGAAGTTGGCTCCCATCATCTTCATTCAATATATTTATTAGATCAGTATCCTCTATATGTAACCACTTTCCTTTGCTACTGCCTCCATTCTTCCCCTACTGATACAGCCACCCACCTCCAATCACACCTCCAATCATTCAGGCTCTGACATCACACTGTAAAGTTCCCTTACCAGGAATGAACACTCTTCCTCACTCTGCTCAGGCACCCCAATCTGGGCCACCATCACCACAACCTCCAGCATGGAAGCCTTTCTTGTAAGACCCCATCTAATGCTTTTTGGACTGAATTATTCAGGAAGGAAGAAAAGGCAGAGAGAAGGGAAAGCGTCCAGCTATTTTAATTATTACTAGTGAACATTAACTTGAGACACTCCTCATGGCTCATCAGAAAATAGAAGCCATCAGAAGGAAATGACTTAATCCTCATGACCAAATCCATAGACTGTCTGCATCTATATTCATGAACTCGATCGTCTCTCCTATCACAATGGACAAACTGTGTCCATCTAAGGCTGGATCCCCACCTCTTGGCCTGCTTGCTCAGAAACACTTCACTGAATTTCTCTTCTCTTTCTGGTTATTTCCATTGGCATACAAAATGGGCATACAAGCCTTCCTTGTCTTAAAATGAAAGCTCCCTAGAACCTCACAGCTCTTCCACCTACTTCTCCTTTTAGTAAAACTTCTCAATAGTACTGCCTCTCCTGTCTACACTTCCCAAACCCATTCTTTCCTCAACCCCCTGGACCAGGCTTTCATTACCTAAGTCACCAAAATGGCTCTTGTCAAGCAACCTTCATGTTGCTGAGTCCACTGGCTAATTGTGTCTTTCATTCAATCCATTGGCAGCTTTTAACACAGCTGGGCGTTCCCTTTGAACACCTTTTTCCCTTGGCCTTTAAGTTGGCCTTGGTTTGTCCCCTACCTCAGTAGCCAATCACCTTTCCTCTGCTCACTTCTCTCCTGAGAACCATGAAGCTAAGTCCTCTGTTCACTCCCTAGGTGAGCATAATCAGTGCCAAGGCTCTGTATCATGTCCACACTGATTCCTCCAACTTCTATCTAGTCCCAGTGTTTACCAAACAGCATACTCAGCATTTCTACTAGTAACTGCAATTTACATATTAAATGTAACATGATCAAAACTGAACCCTTGACTCCTGCCCCCTCCCATATCTTGCTAGTGTTGTGCCTCCATCCCAGTAAATGGTACCACCATTCAGTTCGTTGCTCAGGCAAATCTTGGGGTTCTTACACTATTCCTCTTTCCTTCACACCGTTCCATCTAAACAATTGCCTTACTGGGTCTACTTTTATCTATAGATGTTCAAAATCTGAGGACTTCTCACTTTCTCCACTGCTACCACTCTAGTCTAAGTCAGCACCTTTTGCTCCCAACATTAATGCAATCACCTCCTAATGTTCTCTTGGCTTCCATTTTACCCAAATTTCAGACAGTTCCTGACATAGCAGCAAGAGTGATCCTCTGGGAATATAAATCAGGTCAATGATGGCCCTGCAACAAACCTTCTAATGCTAAGAATAAGACTTACTCCTGACGATGGACAAAGAGGCCCCACCTCTTTGGACCCTGCCTACCTCTCTGAACTTGTCTCCTAATACTATTGGCCTTTTTCACTCCACTCAAGCCACAAGGACCCCTTTTCTGTTCCCCTAACACACCAAACTTTTCTTACCTCGGGTCTTTGTGCTTACCATTCTGCCCAGCTTGGAGTGCACTTCTCACTACATTCAAGGATCTGCAGCCACCTCCTTCCAGCTATCTTCACACTCAAGCTTACATAAAAGCCTCCTCTTCCCTCCCTCTTCCCTCTCCCTGAACTCTTCTAGTCCTTGCCCAGCCATTAGGTTTATTGTTCACTTCCCCCACCCCCACCCAGTATAAACTATGAGAGGCCAGGGCCTTCTCTATCTTGTTGATCCCTGGATCCCCGACTTGGGGGACAGTGCCTAGGGCACAAAGGTAGGCCCTGCTGCATCAGTGTGTGGATGATTCAGGCAATGCCAGTGTGGTACGGCACTGTGGCTGAAAGCCACCTCTCCCAGGTGTAGGAGAATGCAGGAGCGGTGAGCAGAGTGGTGCAAGTAGATCCACAGGCTGGTAACAAGCCACTCCTATGCTGAGGAGGAAGCTGTAAGTGGTTACACAAACTCAGGACAGGGACTTCTGATGCTCCTGAAGAGTGTCACTCAGTGGGGACCTGCAACTCCTCTTCTGCTTCTATACAATAACATCTTTCTAACTTCACTGATAAATTCATTTCTAACAGGAGAAAATCACCTTCTGCCTTAGCTAGTGAGATTTCCAAGTGCTGTGTTATACACCAAGAGTGAGGTGTGTGGGCTCTTTTACTTGGGGTTCACACTGAACACGGGGCTGCTGCAAAGGCATTTTAAGAACACCAAGGGAATTCAAACTAAACGCGCACCAGCAGGTGAGCGGCCATCCTGTTCGCCCTCGGCTAAAGCAGAGTTGCGGGTGCTTGCTCTGTGTCCTGTCTCCCAATCTCAAAATATGATGACGTGGCCACGTTGACTCTACGTGGAGTAGTATTTTCAGTGACTTTGTGGACAAGTTTCTGAGACTAGGGTGTCCGTTACATTACCTCAGGGAGAGGCAAAGCAAAGCTAAAATCTGCAGGCTGGCATTTGGTTTCTGGTTTGACGCTGACTGAGGAAAGCAGCCTGTGGCCATGAAATGAAGAAAATGGTTTTACCTTGGGCTGCACAGGCAGATAATGAACGGCTGGCCCCAGTCACCTGACCCTCAACCCCTATTTCATGTATTTGCCAGGGAGGGGAGACAGAGTGAGCACAGGCTAGCAACCTGTGCTGCGGGCACTGAGGAGAACTGAGCGGCAGCGGGCAGGCCTGACAGGGAAGGGGACTGTCGGAGGCTCCTGGTCGGCTGTTACCTGTGCCAGGACGAAGTCTAGGAAGGAGAGGCATAGCCAGAGCAGAGCCGTAGATACCCTACCACTTGGCCATTGACCTCTAGTTTCCACATTTGCATTTAAAAGCCATTATGGAAATGTAACTTACTTTGAAGACATAGTTATATTCAAAGCACACTGCTCCCTCAGCCAAGCGACAGTGACCATAGCCCAGTAAGGATCTTCCCACGAAAGGGAGCGGGGAGACCATGTAGGCACAAATGGGAGGGAAGTCCAGCTTTTCTGCCATGGGAAACTCTCTGAAGTGTATGGAGGCCTCGCCCAGTCACACTCACTTCAAGAGGTTTGAGGGATTTCATTAATTTCCCACCTGGGGTGGACTTGCTTTGAGGGACTTCTAGGAACTTAACAGTTCCAGTTAACTTAACTGAAAAGGCATAATTATGGTGACCGTATGTTTTGAATCTAAACTGGGCTTGGGGTGCCTGGGTGGCTCAGTCGGTTAAGTGTCCAACTCTTGATTTTGGCTCAGGTCTTGATCTCACAGTTTGTGAGTTCAAGCAATGTGTCAGGCTCTGGGCTGACAGCATGGGGCCTGCTTGGGATTCTCTCTCTCTCTGTCTCTCTCTTTCTCTCCCCCTCCCCTATTCATGTACATGCACACTCTCTCAAAATAAACATTAAAACTAAATAAATAAACTGGGTTTAATATTGGACTATTTCATAAATACAGGGTTTATTATCATGGTCCAAAGAAAGCTGTGGGTCTAGGGCACCTGGCTGACTCAGACATTAAAGCACGTGACTTTTGATCTTCAAGGTCATGAGTTTGAGCCCCACATTGGGCATCAAGCTTACTTAGAAACAATAATAAGGCTACAAGTCTATTTGGAAGGTTCAAGACAACTGCTAGGAAAAGTGGAAGATTTGATTTGGATGACGACTTTCCTAAAGCAATTCAACTTGGGGCAGGGGGCGGGGGTGGGTGGGTGGGAGGGAGGTGTGTTTCTTCCAGCAATACTGAGGCTAGATATACCTGGAAAGAGAGAGCATACAACATATATGTATATATGGCGGGGGCGGGGGGGAGAGAAAGAGAAAGAGAGAACAGTGAGAAACCTGAGAAATTACTTGCAAGAATGGCAGAACCAGAGTAAAAGCCCAAGACTCTGCACCCAAGATAATGCCTCGGCATACATAATAACACCTCCCAAGAGCTGGACCTGAAAGGCCAAGTAGGGTGAGAAAAGTTTAAAGAGATAAGAGAAGCTAGAAGAGGAGACACAGACGGAAAAGACAGAGGAGGGCAAGCAGAGAAATGAATGAAGACCCGGGGAGTGGGGGATCAGTGGCAGAGAGAGAATGGGCTATGAACTAATTTATGCAAAGCATTAGTGTTTAGGTGTGCCTGGATGGCTCAATCAGTTGAGCACCTGACTTTTGATTTTGGCTCAGGTCATGATCCCAGGGTTGTGGGATCGAGCTCCACGTTGGGCTACATACATGGTGAGGGCGGAGCCTGCTTGAGATCTCTCTCTCTCTCTCTCTCTCTCTCTGTGTCTCTCCCTCTGCCCAACTGCCTCTCCCCAACTCGCACACTCTCTCTCTCTCAAAAAAGTATTAGCTTTTCAAGAACATGAACTCAAAACAGACTCCTGGTTTTCAGTTCACTTGGTCTGAACCATAGTAAGTTACTGCTACCCTTTCAATTGTTCTTCGTCTGTTCTATCTGTTCTAATTCTTAAATCTTGAAAGGGTCAGCTTCAACAGCTCACTGAAATGGGAAAAAGAGAATTACCCTGTGAGTTTCTGGCAAAAGCAATTATACACGTGGGCTGAAAGACATCAAGCTAAGAACCACAGGTTCCTAGCTCCTAAGCCAGAGAAACTAAGGCCATCTGGCTGCTTGCTCAGTTCTAAGCAAAATACAACTCAGAGCTGCTATGGAGTCTAGTCGGTTGACCACGAGCATCTGGCTTTTAGCAGTCCACATTTGCTATTAATGATAATTAGCTAATAATTTTTTTTTAGACTAACATGTTGGCAAGTTTTCTGTAATAAATTACTAACTCTTCTAAGAGAGGACTTTGTACTGGTCTGACCCAGCTGTCTTCTAGAAGACATTTGCTTAGTGTGACTATCTTTTGGGATTCTCTGTTCTTCTTGGTTTGAGCTCATCTACTGTGGTTCAAGGTGCTCTACCTCATGGAGAAACTGACTGGAGCATGTCACTCCCATGATGCTCATAAATCACAACATTCTTCCCCGGCAGCTGTCCTAAAGTCAACAGTGACCTGAATGGAGCTGTGATGCAATCAGCAGGGAGCTCCCCAAAGGTGCAGAAAAGGCACCATCTCTTTTATTTCCCCCAAAGTGGTATCTTTCCCCCTTGTACCAGCATGTTTATCAGAATAATAAATTAATAATCTGATAAATCACCCTCCTATTCAGATTGTATTCAACCAGCTTGAAATGCTGGATTCTTCAGTGCTGCATTTCTCTGCCAGAGACAAGACTGCTAGCCGGGGATATGCCAAGTTCTTGGCTCTCAATTGCAAAACAAAACAGTATAGGAGGGAATTTGTGACTTAGCTGATTTGCAAACATGACAGCAAGTCACCGCATAAACACTTGTTTTTGTGTACCTATTATTTTTCCCAGGCAGTTACCTGGATCCCATCCTGACAGTGGCCAAATGTGCTGCTCAAGTTACCCATGCTTCCTTCAGTTGCACTTAAGTGAGTTCAGCTTACTTTGCATCATTAAAAAAGCAAAAAACAAAAACAAAAAGACAAAAAAACAAAAAACACCCCAAAACCTTCATTAAATAGTAATCACAAAGCCTCTCAGTGATTATGGTAGGAGAGTCACCAACATCACTCATAATCAACATCAAGCCCACAGGTGTGTTCATAAAGGTACACGAAGATGCCATTCAAATGGAGGCAACTCGGGAATTAAGACTAATTAAGAAACCACGCTTACATATATGGGAATATGTTGAAATTTCCCAACACAAGTTCATCCTGACTTCCTCTAAGTAAAAAAAGGTAATCTGGGCACATGTGAATATTCTTTCCATGCCCCAACTCCAAATACCAGTTTACTGAATAATCACACAAACCAACAACAACATATACTGGGCCTAACTGAACGTATGTGGAAAGCACTCGGACTCTTCAACCAGAAGCCTAAGAGGCAGGGTCTTCAATTTCCAGTCTGTTTGAGTTGAAGAATCAGAGGATCCATACAGTTAGGTGACCTGTTAGTCCCACAGTGGTAAAAAGCAGAGCCACCGTCTGAATACGGATACTTCTTCCTGAGTCTGTATTCTCATTCATTTTGCTAAATTCTCTTTCTGTATCAAAATAAAAATGGAATAAAACTTCCACATGACAAAAGATGCTTAGATGACCTCACAGAGCACTGCATTTTCTTCTCCATACGTATCCCAGAAGGACCTTCCCGTTAGAATGCCTCAGTGTGAAAACTAACTTCCAACTTACCCAAATCCAGGGCTGAAGCACCAATCCTCTGGTAGAAAAAGGAGTTATAATCAAGAAGTTTCAATGAAATTGGAAAAAGGAAAAACTGCAAGGTCTTTTTTTTTGTTTTTTTCTTTTTTTTTTAACATTTTCATAGTATTGCAGGGTCGTTAGTAACCAAGCCTATCTAATCTAGTTCTTGCCCCAGGTGGGGTGAGTTAAGTCATCCCAAAGACAGGAAGGGTCATGCAATTTGTAAAGATCTTACTAAATCCTACCTCGCTGTGAGGCAAGTTAGAAGAATCTCTGGACTGTCTGAGGCTCTGCAAAGTGCTTTGGAGCTTTTTAGAGGAAAGGTACAGCACAAATGCAAATTAATAACAATATAAATCAGCTCAATTCCCTTATGCATAAGCATCTAACCCAATGAAAGGAATACGCGAGGCCCCAGGCTACAATGCCGGTCTTCGTCGGAAAATATATTTATTATTGATAGTGAGTGAAGTAAAGATGTCAGTATTCATGATCGAGAAGAGGTTGTATAAGCCAAGGTTGCCTTTATGTGGATAAAAAATGCCTTATTTCACTTGTAATCATAAACATTATTCCAGTAAAAGAGGTACATTTTTCTTTCCTTTTTGTCTTCCTTACATGATCACTATAATAAGTTAAAATGAAGTAGCTCTTATATAGTCAGGGGAGAAAAGAACAAGAGAAAAAACAACATGCCACAGCCTAGACAATTCCACCCAGCACCGCTGGGCAGAGAGGGAGGTTTGGTGCCCCTCCCCCCTCCCCCCTCCAAATACCATCGCCCCCTCCTCTCGCCCCACCAATCCCAAACCCTGGCTTTGCTGGAGTGAAGGTTCACCAAACCATGGAGCCTGATAAGAATAGAAAGTTGAAAAGGTGGAGAGGGGTGCCTTTCTCTTTTAATGGTCATAAATGGGTTGACTAACACTGCAGTGTCCTTGCTGGCAGATACCTGATCTAGGCCTCGGCTTTTCGCACTGCAGCTACTCAAACTGGGATGTGCCCGGCTGAATCTGCTCTCTGGTGCTTCTCTTTAATAGTCTTCTCTTTAAATGGTTACTTTCTCACTAGGGAAAAAAAATGTTCCGCCTCTGGAATTAACGTTGAGGAGTTCTGCTTGTTCTAAAAGTTGACTTTATCCTCCCTTCTCAAGCATGCTCTGCAAGAGAAACAGAAAACATGGGTTTTAGCAGAAGGAGGGACAGAAAAATGGCAGTAACTATATTACTTTTCAAAGATCTACTCAAAAACACAAAAAACCAGGTGTATGCTTCTTGTTCTCAAAATATTATTACCTTAAAGAACACCACTGCTTAATCATGTATAATCTCCAAACAACCCACCTCCACCACCATACCAAGCTGAACCTTAAGAGTGAGCATGGCCTGGAGTATAGGGTATGGGGGTGGGGGTGCCAGACCCGTGTGTTCTCTTACTACTAGGGACATCTGGAAATGTGTGGGAGTATTTCTCGTGGCCACAGGGACTGGAGTGGAGTGGAGGTCAAAACCCAAAGGTTCTGAGAAGTTAAGAATCTCTCCCAGAAACGTTTGCTCACACCAGGCAGAATGCAGATGTTCATGAGTTCGTAATGCTGGAAGGAGCTATGAAGATAAGTATCTATTCCCAAACTGCAAAAATGGCCCTTATATTCTATTTATTTATTTTTGTGAATGGGGGTACCGGGTGGTAAACGGGAAGAATTCTCAACTACAGATTAAAACTCTCTAACTAGCCAGGGCAGAGGATATATTCTCTCCATTCTTAGGAATCTTTAAAAGACAAAAGTGATGCTTTCCCCTTTAGTTTTGAAATTACTTAGAAAACAGAAGCTAGGCTGCCTCTAGCTCATCTGTTCACACCTTCTTCCCTAGATCCCCCAGGCTTACAGCCATTTACTCACCCAACTCTTAACTGAGCTACTACTTAGTAATCACTAGACTGAGTGAGCTGTTATGGGGAAACCAATAGACATGCCCACAGAAAATTAAGGTGTAATATAATGTAATAATTGGCTATTTAAAAAAAATATATACTTGCTAAATACATGCTAAAAGTTAAGCTTATTGAATAAGTAATACATACACACACTATAAAATTCAAGATTCAAGTATTTATTCAAGACAAAAGAATATAGAGGAAAAAGTAATTTTTGCCTCCCTCCTGTTTCCCAGTTTCTTGGGTATCCTTCCAGAGAAGGTAACAGTTTAAAAGAGAAGTGAGTGGTTCTGCCTCATTCAGAAGAAGAGAACTCTCTAGAGCTGGAGTGGTCAGAGAAGGCTTCTAACAGGACCTTTCAGACCATCTTTCAGAGTCTTTCAGAAGCTAGACAGAAGGTCCAGGAGTGGGTTGGGGAGGAGTAAGAGCGAGAAGCAGCGGCAATGATTCAGAGGTAGAAGCAAGCTGGGGGGGCCGGGGGGGGAGGGAGCAGAGGAGAGAGACCAGCAGAGCTAGAGGAAAACCCTGGCCAAGATATTTCCTGTTGGCCTCTGGGAAAAACTGGGAATCCAACATGTCTTTAAATAGGAAAATGCCATTTAGGAAGGTTCCCCTGATGTCCGTGGCCTAATGGATCCAAGAGATGAGAGTCTGGAGTGAAGAAGACCAGGGCGGAGGCAGATTAGGAATCAAGCAAGGGTGGAGATGAGAAATGGATAGGACCATAAAAAGGGGAAGAAAAAGAGAGGTGATGACACAGAAGGTATGGTGATCCTCAGTGACAGGGACAATGGTGGTGTCACCAACAGAAAGAGAAAACAGGAGGAGGAGCCAGTTTGGGAATGAGGAAAAGTGACTTAAATTTGGGGTTTATAAAAAAAACCCAGATAGAAATGTC
This sequence comes from Hyaena hyaena, assembly GCF_003009895.1. Taxonomy (NCBI): domain Eukaryota; kingdom Metazoa; phylum Chordata; class Mammalia; order Carnivora; family Hyaenidae; genus Hyaena; species Hyaena hyaena. Next base: position 5,586,083 of record NW_024080640.1, read on the forward strand.
TAGAAGGAAGTTGCAAACTTGAAAAGAAATGTCAACAGTCTGTAGAGATAAAGATTTAAGGCCAAACGTGAAGAATAACAATTGAAATAAAAGAGAACAGAAAGAGTGGAAGGACAAATAAGAGAGCATGTTGGGTCACAAAAGCACAGAATGGATAGATTATCCTAAGGATTATCCTAACTCATCCACGATTATAGGTTTCTAAGAAGAATATGTCCACAGAACACAAAAGAACAGATATAAAAGCAGGCAAACTAGTTTAGAGAGAACACATAGAAATGGTCACAAAAACGATACATTCAAGAAGGAAGTAAATTAGAAAAGCCAGATGCATCTAGAGAAAACAGGAAAGACAAAGCAGATAAAGCAAAAGGCTGCTCAGCAGACCCGTCTTATAAACAAGCACCTCAACGTGAGTTTTCTCTCAAACCCAGCATTTACATAAGCTCTGTATCTGTCAGAAAAATAAAAAATTGAGCACCCACAATGTAAGAGTCAGACCAGACAATGTCCCAGTATCACAGCATCTCATTTATCCTCACCCACTTGCGGCTTGATCTGTGTGAGACAACAGCGTGTCCAACTACTTAGACAGGAAGCCATGGATTCCGGATCTACAGACACCTCACCACATCATCATATGTTAACACAGAGCAGAAGACAGTGTAAAACAGATTTATACCGAGCCCGTCTAAAGGCATTTAGTTACTAAAGAAAATTACCACTTTGTGAGTGAGGCCATTTTGCATTTTGGGAGTTATACACTCACTACTTTCTTCAACATACCGATGGAAACTTTAAGCAATTATCTTCCCAGTGAGGATTACATGGCTGTGCCTCATTCTGTAGTTTAGATCTTATGGTTATGATAACTATATGACAATGTGTTACTCTTTTCAAATGTTGCAAAATAATCAAAAATGACCATAATATAATTAAAGCAATAGTTAAAGCATTTTTCCAGAGTCTAGGGAATCTTACTATTCTTCTCACAACCCCAACCAAATATATAAGGGTAATTTTTCAGCCAGATTATGTAATGCTAAGAATGTCAGATTCTCTTCAATTTAAGAGAGACCAGCAAGACCATGGCTGGTTTGAGGATCAGCAGGCCAGTCTAACAAAAAGACAGGAAAACTTTGGAGTAAATACAAAACACAGAGAAATCACCACATTCACAGAATAGCCTACCACATGTATTAAAAATCTAATTTTCAAAGACAGCACAGCAGTTCAGCTAATTCACGGTTGACTCCTTGAAGACACAACAACCAGGGAAGGTCTGGGACTGGTCTACACACAGGCTGTGAACTGCACTTGGTTACCACAAAGAGTGGCAGAGGTTGGTACAAAACCTCCTCACTTCGGTCAGAGACATCAGTAAATGCAATGTCAAGTTGAAGTTTTTTAAAAACTAGATTGGCAAAACACTCTGTTATTACTATATCGCAACTATGCAATAAAACCTGCTCAAAACCCAGGCCCGAGGACCTTTGGCTGTAGGGATCCTGAGGCCTGGAAAGGTCTGTGTCATTTAGTGTCACCTTATAGGTTCTCCCACAATCTCTGCATCAGTTCTGTAAGTAGCTGCTGTAGGGCTGAATTTCAACACTGCATAAATTTAACACTGCATAAATTAACATAGGAAATTCCCCGAAGAATCAGGGAGAAGATTTGCAAGTTATAAAAAATTGCTTCCTTCATTTAAGGAACTGCTAACACTTCATCTTAATGTGGAGAAAGAAATTCCTTGCATTTGCTCATCATTCACATATATGGGCCTGCAGAAACCCCTTTTATCAACAGCTGGGTGAATTACCAAAAGGAGGGAACAGCTCAGGCATCAATACTGCTCTTTCCCCAAGTCTTTTTCTGATTCCAGCCACCAAGGAAGGAACAACTGGCGGCTCACACTGTCAGACAAGAGCAGTGCCCCTGGAGACCAGAGATTGCTTGTCATTTCCATTTATTAATATGATCTTAACTGTTTTCCTCAAATATTTTTGTTACACAGTAATCTTATCAACTGCCTTTTGAATCCTAGCTTTCTTGAAGGGGTTGACTATCATAGCTGTGTGTCAGCTACTGGATGTCTCAATATTAAGGAGGATTATGGCAACCGTGGATTGCTAAACAATCCTCATGAAGAGAATAAAAATAGTTGTATGTGTGTGGGGGGGAGGGATTTAAAGATACCATTCAGATTGCTTGTCTCTTGAGCTTACCCAGCACCTTACGAAGATTTCAAAAGCCCCCATAAACCTGGATTTAAAAAAAGCAGGAAGGGCTTACAGGGGAGAACCAAAATGGTAATATGTCTGGGTATACCTGAGTTTTCACCAAGGAGGGACATGAAAAGTGGGAAGTAAAAGACAAGAGGGCGGTGAAGACACAGTGAGGAGACTCTGAGATAGAGGTAAAAGTAATCAATAAATTTAATTTATAAGGAGCACAAAGAGAGCTTTGCCTGTGCACCCAGCACACTCCTGACCACCTGAAAATCTGATTAGCTAACTTACTGTGTTCTCACTCTCTGTCCCCGACCAGCAAGGGCTGTTCTTTATCCTCCTGTGTTTTATGCCTGAATCTGGTTTCATTCCTTCCATGACAAATGCTCTGTGTGATATGCAAATTAAGTTACAGGTAATTAACTGTTTACACAACTTGCTGCAATAACAGACAAAACACTAACATACTGCAGCTCTAGCTCTTGAAGGACAGGCACTAGAAAAGAAATGCCTATTAAGAAAAAGGAGTCTATTACCATGGTAATATTTCTTCTACTAAACCCAGATCAAAAAAAAAAGAAAACATCGTAAAGCAACTATTACTCTGAGAAAGTTGTTTTGAAAAGGGTTTCTATGAGAGAAGGGACTGGGTTAACACATTTAAAGTTTGGAATTTATTTTGCTTTGATGCTAAATCCAAAGGGCCGCCCTACCGAAGGATGGGAAATCTATGGTGGAACACCCATGTGTCATCCTGAATATGAGCAGCCCAGCGGGGCGATTAATAAATGTCATTAGGTGATGATGATAAAGAAGCCTTCAAACACAATAAAATCATGCTCCCATAGGTCTTCCCAGGGAACGGGCCTTTTTGATTTATCTTTGTGCTCCCGAAGGTGGGCCTCTGTGGACACGAGAAGAACCGCATCAGGAGAGGGGCCCCTGCTGTGGGTCAGGAGAGAGAAGCAGGGTGACTGAAGCAGCAGAGCCAGAGAGGACACCACTGTGAGCTGGTCAGGGGACTGTGTTGCCTGTTCAGGGCCTCTTTCCTCCCTCCCGCCAGCGCCTCACCCAGGGCTACCTACAGTTTCAAAGGAGACAACAGGAGGGGAGAAAATAACTTCATTTTAAGAGGCTCCTGCCGTCTGTCCAAGACCTCTTCCAATTTGTTCCTGAGGCTGAACCAGGAACTCGTTCCCAGGGTTGGTCTGACTAGACCTTGGCCAGATGGCTCAGACCCAACAGGCAATGACAGGAAGTGGCAGTTCCTCAACTCTCAAAAGAGGGAAAACAAAGACTTATTATTATTAGCAGGACCTCTGAAGGTCAAAGGCCTCTAATGCAGTTTAGGCCGATGGGCTCTAGAGCTGTCTGTCAAACTGTTGTGCACAGAGTTACCTGGGAAATTTGTTCAAACCTCAGATGTCCAGGTCCAACCTCAGACCTTCTGAACCATAATCTCTAGGGATGGGGCCAGGCGTGTGTATTTCAAATATACACCCCAGCTGATTCTGATGTTTCCCCATGTTTGGCATCTAATGTTACAGAAAACAGCACACTGGGTTTGGCATCAGGAATGGGCTATACTGGTCTGGACCTTGCCCCATACACAGATGATCACTGAAACTCTGAGTGCACATTCTTCCCAAGTGAAAAGATGGGATTAGATCACATGATCACTAAGGGCTGTCTAGCTCTATTAGGTCATTTGGATGTAATTTACAGTTTATCAAAAAACAATGATAGAATACAGCTTGCTCTAGGATGGGTTTTTCTTTCAAGAACTCTGATTTCTAAAGCAATAGTAACTAGTATGTTTTCAGGCCTTCTTCATACTCATAACAGGGAAGTATTTGAGCCCTGGTCTAAGGTAAACCCTCTCTCTTCAGGGGAGATAAAATACAATGTCCTAAAGAAGGCTGACACTTCTGAGGCACCTGCGTGGCTCAGTCATTAAGTATCTGACTCTTTTCTCTCTCTCTCTGCCTCTCCCCTTTTTGCTCGCACGCACGCTCTCTCTCTCTCAAAATAAACTTAAAAATATATGTAAATCAAAAAGAAAGAAAGAAAAATTATTAAAAGAAGGCTGACACTTCCTGCCATGAAAAATTCCTCCATATGCACTGATCTTAAAAGTTTCCTATTTTGGAGGCAGACCATAATTGGAGGTGTCATTTGCATTTTAGAAATGAAGAACTGGGTGCATTAGCATTAGGGTTAAGACACTTCATATTAAGACCTAGCCTCATTTATCAGGGTCTTGACCTCATGCTGCCCCTACAGCAGGTTGACTCTCTGACCTCCCCAATGATGCCTGCAGGAGCACAGGCCTAAGGTGGGAACTGCCTCACTTACAAGATGTCCTCATTTCCATCCTTCCTTCAACTAAGCTGCTTACTTGGCTAAGGAAGGACCCACTGCCCACTTGTTGACTTAAACTTCTGCTATGGTTTACCTTCTGATTGGCCTCCATCATCTAACTCCAGGCTCTACATTAACCTCTGTCCCTTGGCATCTCCTGGGTCGGCCCTTGCTTTCAGCCCCCGTCTTTCCTCAGTTCTTCTGACCTGACTTCCTGGCTCTGTCTCCACACTCACTTACCACCCATGATCCATGGTGGATAGGGTGAAAGCCACTGCACAGGGGAGCCTAGGGCCGGCTAGAGGGAGAGAGCCTGCATTTTCTAATGGAGCTTATCATCTGGCAGGCTACGCTGAGATAGATGTTTTTCAGTATACTGCCTTCGAGAAACTGTTTTTACCCCTCCTAATTCACTCTGCCACCCTGGCTTCCCTGGGGTTGCCAGGAGTATGGGCTTCAAGGAAAGGGTATATGGCTGAGGGAGGCCAGGCAACATGCAGACCAATCAGAAGGGCAGCTGCTCCTGAGGAATGAAAGTTTAAGGCTGACAGACAAATAAATCTAATTTAGATTAATTGATCTAACAGGCAGAGGCACAAATGCTGGAGGTCCCCAAAGCCAGGGTGCTGCCTGGACCCAACAACAGGTCTCTTGATTGAAATGTGCTCCTAAATGTGTATTCCTGGGCATGTGACCTCTTGTTCTCATGCATGGAAGTGCCACTGTGTCATAGTTAGAAGGCCCTCATGGGCCGTCTGGTTCAAACCTATAATTTACCAAAGAAGAAACTGAAGCTCAGGTCACCACGACTAGATTAGCTAGTTAGCTACTAGATTAGCTAGTATTTTCCATAAACCCCGCCTTCCAGTGAATACAGAATGTTCACCCAGAGGCCAGCCAGCTTCTATACCATTCTGTCAGCAGCAGGGCTGGGAAAACACTTGGAATGCTCTGAACTGCCCCCTAAGAATGCTACTGCTCAAGCAGCCAGATGTTGCAAGAAAAAAGCAAGGTGGTGGGGGATCCCAGGCAACATAGCAATGCAGATATGAGAGGGGATCTTTCTATACCCTCCCTCCACCTTTTGATAAAGGGAACTTGGGTACATTTTGGTCCACTAGAGGCAAATATCACTGGCTCCCCATATCTCCCCCATCTTCTGTAGTTTCCTGTAAGGTAGGTGAACCAAGACTGAATAGAAATCAGGTTTTAATAGTAAGAATAGGTCATTCAATCTTGGAGAGTTTAAAGAGAGCTCCGAAGCTAAGCAGGTATGAGAAATAAAAGATACAGGAGTCTATCAATCGATGTCCTCCTACCTTTTTAAAAGCTGTACCTCATATAGCTGGCCGGTAGCTTTTAAGTCTTGGAAATAATAATGATAGCAATTTATTATCTCTTTACCCTTATGAAGAACATGTAACTTAATATACTGGAAATAAGAGTCTAAATGTCTCATATCAATCCATGAGGAATTGTTTAAGAATAGCTAAAGAAAGACTGATGTGAGTTAGTAGATGAAGAAAGGAAAAGTAAGGCCAAGGAATATCCGGAAATTTTCCATTCAGTAAAATCTATTAGTCTTTAGAACAATGTCTCAAGGGATCCAGTGACAGCCCAATCTTTTGAGTCATTTAAAAATGGAGTAGATTTGGCTGTTGGAATTATTCCAAGGGGCAAAACTCTTACACTACGCCGGAAATGGACAATGCAACCTAATGGGTTGTTGTCACGTTGACCATTTGCCACATTAGCATGGCTAGCTTGTTCTTTGGATTTAACAAAGAAACATAAGAAGGGGAGCTGACCAGTCAAATTCCGCTACAATTGACACTGGGGGCACTATACTGAAGCCCCTTCTAACAATGGGCAGAGTCGGGGTCACAAGGTTAGACTAAATTCACATTGAGAGAAAGGGAAACATGGTATCAGAGGAAAAGTGCTCATGAAATACTCATGATCAACGCCCCATGGCCATTTGGGTGTGGTCTAAAGATGGGCATTGCTGAGCTGTACCTTTGCTCGTGGCCTTTATAATCCCACCCTTTGTTACCTTCAGTCTCTATTACTACTTGTTTTTCCTGTTTTTTTTCTCTTCACTTTATAATTACTGGTCACCTTTTCTCTCATTGCCTTATTTCTGCATTAGTGGATAATGGATGTCCTTTCTCACACCCAACTCAAACTCAAAAACCAAACACCATTTTTAAATTTTTTGTTTTTATGGCAAGGTATTATCTTGGTCTAGTTGTTATATTTACGGTCACAGCTTCCCTGGGTTTCGATTCTTTCAACTGTAAAACAGTGAAAATAAAACTGTCTCTATTTACATCTCTTGTTGTCATAAAAACAAGTAAGAGAATGGATATGAAATCACCTTGGAAGCCAAAGTACTACAGAAATACAAGGTATCATTGCTTCTTATTTCTTGTCCATCACAGTAGTGCCCATCTTAGGATAAAAATATCTTATGGACAGCTATCTTTTTATTAGTATATTTTTATTTTTTATTATTACCTGGGATACAATTCCTAACATTTGAATATAAGAGCTGTGAAAACAACATGTACCTCAAAACATACCTGCTGAAAAGGATATTAAATTATATTGCAGACTGGGGGCAGGGGGGGTCTCTTTTGGAATCACCAGTAATAATCTGGTGCTTTGAAATGATCTGTTTAGTGGTTTCAACATACAATAATACAACTGAGGAAAGAAAAAAAAAAAGATTTACTGAATACTTCATATAAATGTAATCTTCACAACACTGGGTATAACGTCACCCCAGTTCAGAGATGAGAAAAATCAATGCCCAAGGTCACAGGGTTAGTAAAAGACAAAGCTTGGACACAAACCCAGATCTGCCCAATCTGAACTCCCTACAGTACTGTGTGGCATATTTGATGTTTTCCCAAAGTGTTTTATTCCATAAATAGATGCCATTGATGGCATGGGGCCAGGTGCAGACAATTCAACACACCCCAGACGGGCATGATGGAGTGGAAACTCGATACACCCTTAAAGTCGTCACTTCAGTATCATTACAAATTGCACTGCGCAAACAGGCGTGCTTGCTGGATGCCAGGGTAGAGACATACACTTTTGTCACAGCCATTCTTTGCACTGACCACCACCTCCACCTTAATATGGCACTAACATCAAGTTGGAAAAATCCTTGAGTCAAGCTTGCAGGTTCCATGTAGTATTAGTAGTGAAGGTTGGGGTTAGTTAAGAGCACATCAGAAAGCTGTTTTTGACAAGTGAAATGTACTAACTTAACATTAGCAACATTACCTCTACCAAAGACCTTTAAAGAAAAGAACTGCTGGCAACCCTACCAGGAGCCACACGGGTGGTGCTTCAAGCAAGAAACAGGAAAAGCCTCAGCCATTAGGCTTTTAAAGAAAACAGAGGCTTTTAATAAATCTTGACTGTATTTTCTTCCACTAGTGTTGATGTTATTTTCCAGCTACCCAGATAATACCAACCCTCCCGTAAATATCATATATTTACAGAGAGTTAGAAATTTACATTAAGTGGCATTATTATAACTACAGCAAATCAGACTGCAGAAAGGCATGCTGTGTAACTCAAACACTAGATTTAGACAGGTCACAAGGTCAACTCTAGGGAATTTGTCAGCAGAAAGAATCAAGGTTTCTAACAATTTCTGTCTGTCAGAACAATATACCAGTTAAATGATGGGCAATTATGTGACCTGCTGGAATTGCTAATTGGCTTCAGTGTTTATCATTAGCTCTGTAAAGCACATGAATTAGAGAAAACACATGTACTGTGAATATCATATTATTCTGGAAGGAGGGGTCAGGAGAAGAGTATGGCTGCAGAAACATAAAAGAAATGGAAGGTGTTGCCTAAATCCTATCTCTGGCCTCTCTTTCCCTGCCCAATCCAGTGGGCTCTACCAACTGGTAGAAGATTGAACAGGGCTTGAAAGAGTGCTTTGTGTTTTTAGGTTTTCTTTGGTCGGTCCTTCGTGTTTTGTGTTTCTCTGCACGACTACTTGCTGCTTCTAGACTCAAAGTGGCTGGTCCCTTAACTTGTATCTTTCCTCTTTGTTGTCTTTGAGTATTGGCCCAGAAATATGGGGCAATGACCTTGTGGACACAATTAACATACAGTGGAGGGCAAAAGTTAAAGCAACTGGAAAAAGTATTATTTTAGTAAGACTCTTTTTCTTTCCTACAAATAAATGAGTTAAATACAAATAAATGAGTTAAATACTCTTCCCACAACCACCTGGATGGAAGTTCATTAGTACCTAATGCACTGGTTAGAGCATATCTTGATGGTGAGGACTAGTTTGGAGTAAGAAGCTTTTCCACACACATTAGCCCATTCAGTCCTTACCACTGCCCCACAATGCTGGGCTTGCTTCCTTCCGCTGCCCCAGTTAGCTTGGCCTGCACACCTACCTGTTTGGCCTGATTGACACAGCGCATGTACTGGTTGGCCAGATCAGAGCAGCTGAGGGTCTGCTGGGTGTTCTGGCGGTAACACTGAAGAATTTTGGCTTGTAGATCAGCACAGACAGGATGAAACTCATACCGCCTGAAAACAAAAACAGAAACCCGTGAGGCAAATGCTCTTCAAATGCTATTAGAATAAAGATCAAGGCTAAAGAGTATATAAAACATTAAGTAAGATATAAATGTTGCAAATGTAGAAGGAAAGTTTGAGAAATAATTTTCTTCCACCCTTAAAAAAAGATACCAAAATTGTTCCCATGATAAGAATACATATAAGGTAAATGATTTCTATGAAATTAGCTCCAATAATTGATACCACCACGAGCCACTCTGGACACTAACATTCCCACCCAAACCCATACCTAAACCAGGTGAATGGAACCAATACTCTTCAGCCCAGTCGGCTGAATCAGAAACACGAGGGCCCTAACTTCTCTCTTCCACGCCCGTATCTAGTCAGTCTCAAAGTTCAAGACCCTGCAGTCTAGTCCTCTTTCTCTGTATTCACTGTCACCACATTAATTTGTAATCACTTATATCCTGGATTCAAGCCAGTCTGTCTCTTAGCTTTCGACCCTCTATTACTGCCTTCCAGAAGGTTCCTTCTAATATATAAATCTGAGACCATATCTCTCTCTACTGCTTTTTGAATAAAATGCAAGGTCAACAGGCAAGTCCTTCTGGATCAGGTTTCCGCCTGCACTTTAGCCTTCATTCCTCAGATTGCTGCAGCCTGATCAAACCATTTTTAGGTTTGCCCTAAACCATGCCCCTTCATGTCCTTAGTCATGCTGCTCTTGATTTTGGACATGTTCTGTACCCAAACTCCCACCCATCCTATATACCTGGAAAATACTAACTCAACTTTCAATACTTGAGCTAAGCACTGAAGTGTAACCTCTGGACAGCTTCCCTAGCTCTCCATCCAGGCTGGAGTCTACCACTCCCTTTTTGGCGACCCCACTGACCCCGTACTGGTTGCTTCTACCACTTACTTCACCTTCCACTTAACACTGATTACACTGTAGTCTGGTGTCATTTACTAGCCTACATCTACCAGGAGGCAAATTCCAAGAAGTAAGGACTTGTCTTATTTTCTTTGTGACCTCAGCTATTGATATGGATACCTCTTTTAGCAGTCATGCAATAAATTGCTAAGAATACAAATGGGTAGAGAAAAATAAACCTTTTTTTAAATTTTCTAGGCTAAAATTTACTAATTATACTTACAAATCTTTACTTTCAGTGAATATGGAGTACTAAAAAATGCCTCCAAAAATCTTAAAATATACACTTGAAAAAGGATAACAAAATAAACCGGATGAATTATACAAATGAAAGTAAAATATCCTGGTTTGGATCACAGAGGAACTTGAATTATAAGGGCTAAATATATAATATTATCACTTTTAATCTAGGAATTTATATTTTTTCAAATTCGTTTTGTTTAGTACCAAAGGCTTCCAGTCTTTCATCTCAGTTCTTTTTTTGAAATTTAAATTTTTATTTCCTTAGTAAGCTTGAAATAGCACTATTTTAAATTAAATGGGTTCTTAAAAAAAAACAAAAACCCTAGAGAATCGAGGGCAAATACTTTTCCGTCAATAAGGAAACCCTTGGGTGACGATTTGTCTCATTACTTTCATCCAACACACTAAGCTAACACAGATTTTGCTAGAACAGAAAACTGACATGCAAACCACGTTACTGGTCCCTGAGGGAATTTACTTCTTACCACCTTCTAAAGAAAGTAGACACACAGGAAAAAAATAATCCCACAAATTTTACATAACATTGCTTTTACTTTTTCATTCATTACCTTCCTGCTCTGCCAAATACCTAAGAACAGAATTTAAATCCAATCCCTGGAGTTTCTATTCTCTTTAAGATTCTGAAGTTCACGTCTATGAATTTTTTTTGGACACGGATTTCCTTAATCCCCTACCATGAACATGATCATCTAAAAGGATGTGCTTCAAAAAGCAGAAGATACCATGAACTGACTGATTATAGCAAGACACACATCTGGATAAGTACTGAATAAAATATAATTAAACATTAGACCAGCTGAACCTAGCAAATATATGACTAATGTCTATAATAGTTCATGGGAAAAAAGACTTATATTCTATCTTAGTGTTGAGGACCATCATTCTTCTAATATATCTTAGATTTAAAAGCAGGGGAAGCGGGAAAGGGAAAGAAGACTAGAATAATCCTAATTGTATATTCAGCTCTACCCATTAACATACAGGAAAAGATTATAAAGCATGAGCTTCCATATTGCACATCATAAACAAGATGGTGTGTAGGGTTTTTTTTCTTTTAAAAAAACTATTTGCGATGGAATAATTCATTCAATACTATGAACTTGTTAGAAAGAGGTATTTTAAGTTGTATATAAATGTTTACTGAGTTGAGCTATTAGTCATGCGAGTTAATGTCCATGAGTTATTTATGATTTGAAATGTGTCAAAACATACTTTTATCACCACAAATCAATACTGTTCACTTTCAGGGCCTGTGATTTCTTGTCTGGTAGTCCGGTAGGCCTGTATACGCATATGTGTGCGCACACATGTATACGTACACACACACACACACACACACACACACACACACACCCCTTCTGAAATTCTTTGTGTATACATTTCAGCGTGTATTGACGATTAGATAGTAGAGTGGGAGAAAGAGATGTGGAAATCAGCATAATTGTCTCCGACTTCCTGGAGGAGACTCTGGTACATTTTTCCTGGATTCAACTGTGAGGGCAAAGCTCTGCCTCCATATTGATCTGCACTGCTTGTTATGCTGCTCTAATGTACTATTTTCACTTTGGGAAAATGCAAAATGAGATTACCGTCCACCATTAGAAGGCCATAAAACACAAGCCATGGCACCTTCCATTCAGGAAAAGGTTTAAAGGCATTTCCAATATGCATTATGGTCAACCCTCCATATAGCCATTGAGTCAGCAATTGATTTTCATTGACTGCTTTCCTTCCTGCTGATGGAAAAAGTCACTACTAGGCAAAAATAACAAAAGGGCAGAATTTCAAGATACCTAAGAAGGAAAATTAAATCTTGGCTGCAGGAGACATTTAAACAATTTAATTTCATTGTAGGAAATAAGATTTAAAAAAAGAAATGGTGAACAACAAATGTTAAGAGAAAGATGAAATACAAATTTGGAGAACTTGAAACGTTAATAAAGAAGAGATAGGGCAGTAACCCAGAAACATTAGTAAAAAGGAATTGGTGGAATACAGTTGATACTTGAAAATATATATTGATCAAAAACAAGTTTAAAAAAAACAGTTTTTTTGTCACTTGAAGTGACTGGGGATTTTGAGGAGTCCCACCTCATACCCATCCTCTTTCTTCACTTTCCTTTTCGTTCCTGGACTCTTCATTCTCTGTTCCCTTCCTCCTCCCTCACTTCAAGTATCAGCAGCTGCCCTTGCCCTTCTTACCCCACCCCACAGTGGCCCTGAGGAGCAAGGTGGTTGATGACCATATCCAGCAACATAACTGGAGAGCCAAAGACTTGAACAGAGAATAAAATCACTCCTGGTAGGCATTCTGTAGCCAATGTAATCATTTTTGTTAATGTTTAATGCTAATATTCATTTAAAAGGCAGAAAAGAAAATATATCCAAGTATTTTTTCATTATACTAACAGGGTCATTGTAGAAACTTTGCAGGGGCAGGGGACAGAAAAGAATACAGAAACACATTTAGGCCATTCCTAATTTGTCAGTGCTTAAAGTAACAGCGATGGATATGCTACTCTTGTCTCTGATTATTTCCTGGGCATAATTTCTTGTAAGTTGAATTAAGGGTCAAAGACAAATAAAAACATTTTGGTAAAAATGAAGCTGAAATAAGTGGTATTCAGCTCTCCTCTTCATCTGTGACACACTGACACTTGGCCACCTGTTTTAGAGCTATCTGCAGGCTTCGCTGCCCTGCTTCTACTTTCATGTCTGAGAAACTTCTTTGATGTGGGTCTGAGCTTTACATTTCGAGGAAACTACTTACCCATCTTTTTAGTTCTGCTAATATAAATGGCAAGGATAATAAGCTAACTTCAGAGAAGGAGGAAGATATGGAGACAGCTCTTCTCATACCACTCTCTACCAGGAGGCTAAAGAAGTCATGTAACGACAATCAGCAGCCACAAATTCCTAAAGCTCTCAGGAACATAGCAATCGTTCATTATGAGTGCAGGTGCACAAAAAAGGATCTTTTCCCTGTATCTGAACCAGTAGGTACAGAAAGTAGGGGAGAGGGAGAGAGAGAGGAGGAGGGAAAGAAGGGAAGGAATGGATGGCTAGATGGATGGGTATGAAATGTCTGGTGCTAAAAGAATTGATTTTTTTTTTTTTTAACAGATTACGACAATGCATCCTTAATGGGATCTGGTGGTCTAATAAAATGGTGTCCACCATATTAAAAGCAGGCACACAACACGGCCATGGAGTCAAATCCTCAGTTCTAATTCCTATGGCCTAATGCAAAAACGCAAATTTTATTCTGTATTAAACATTGCATTACATGTTAAGTCCAGGAGTCAGGATTTCTGCTTTTATGACACAATAGTAAAGCTATCAAGTACATTGCCAATAGTCTAAAATATGAAACAATCCACTTATCATTTATAATAAAGCTATCATAAAATGCAATATCAAGGAAGAAAGTATTAACTCAAATGTGTTATTAGATTTTTCCATTTTTCATTTTACCTTCAATTACAATATCCTAATAATAGTTTTTAGAAAAAAATGTAAACAGCCTCTTTCTAACAATGCAAAATCTGAAAGACAACTCTAAGGTTTCCATTCTTATAATGAAGCTTCCACCCGGGCTGTAATCAAATTTCCACAATCACACTTTAGAGGCCTAACATCTCCCAAAGTTGCCTGCTTTCCTTGTTTCAATTTATCTCCATATACACTTTGCTATAAAATCTGAAAAAATAAAATAAAAGCAGACAATTTTTTTACATTTAGTTCCTGAAATGATAAATATTATTAGCTATGATGATGTCTATCCTTACAACACAAATAATGCCAAGAGGTCTCCACTGTTATCAGAAGAGGGACTGCTGACCTTGACTACCTTGGGTCCAGCACTTAGTTCAATGAACCAATCAAGCTGACAGCAGCTGGTTGCCCATAATGAGCCCCATACCATACAACCAACAGATTCAACTGGGTGTTGTTAAAGAAAAGTCCAGCTTGGCTAGAGCTACAACAGAGTTTACAGAATTCTATCCTATACACCCAAAGGCTTGAAAGAGCAATATCTATTTGAACATATTTTAATACTTAATTTTTGGTTGCCTTTAGGGAAAGATGTTAGTATCACAACTCAGTAATCTGGATCCATAGAAGAAAGGTGATCTATCTGCAAGGAGACGGGAAAATCTTGCCACTCTTACCCCAATTTTAGCATCCCAAGTAAAAAGCCTGATACCAGGAAAAACACACAGATAGGACCTGTGGTCACCTATTCGAGATAAAATAATACCATGTTCTACATACACAGGTTTACTGTTCTTTGACCAGCAGACCTCATAAACCCTAAGCAGATAAGCACAACCACACCAGAATTTTAAGTGAGTAAAAAGCTTTCCAATTTTGCAATATATTTTTCTTCCTCATCCAGCAATATTGAGTACTTGGAAATGATGGGGACATGAGGGCAAACCTAGGAGGAGAGTGGGAGCTTCCCATGTGACCACATGAAAGCTGGCGGAGGCTGGCTGCTTGGTCTTCCCATGGTGCTCAGAAGAATAATACACTCTGACGTTACCAGACTCCTGGATGGCCCGTTTTGTTCTCCTGAGCAGGCTGCTTCTACTCTACTCTTCAGAGAGAGAACTACAGAGCATCTTGCCAACTTTACCATATGCTGAGTGAAATCTTACTACAGAGAATCACCCCATGAGGGTCTGAATGTAGAAAAATGGGGCCATCCTCTGCTGCCTCTCCAAAGAATAAGGGCCTGAACCCTTTTGTTTTATAAGTAATTTCTTAAAATCTGGTGATCTAGAGAGACCAATGGCAACTTACTGTTAGTAAAAAAACTTCCAGAACATTTCTCGAGTAATAATGTCTTGGACAAGAAATACTTATTTATTTGGTTGAAAAGATTTGTGAAGTCAGGCATCAGGTATGAGGCAGAGAACAATCAGTTGGCTAATTTTAATTTTCCATCATATCATGGTACCCTTGACACATCGGGGCTATGTGCAGCAAGACTTACAAGTCTAAAAAGATAAAATACTTCTTACTTACAGAAAAGATATCTGGAATATGAGGCACTAATTACAGGGACACAGAACATAAATGATGCCAACATTAATTCAACGTAGAAGGACCCCAAATCAACTTCCAGTCACACTTTCTTTGGAACCACCATGTTCTGAAGAGATGTTGTTTTCTCAGACTCACACAGTTTCTCTCTTTAGGTGAAATTCTATAGATAACATATTGCACTTTAGTCTAAGTGATCCTTAATTTAGAAAAGTATAAGCCATCCCTTCCCTCTCTCCCTTTCTTTCTTAACAATGCTTGGAATATTGTTATTGCTTAATAAATGCCATGTTAAATAATGCTGTAATAAAAACAGGGACTCTAGTGGGTTAACCATGCAGCTCTGCACTTTAACAATGCCTGAGACAGCAGCAGTTTATACAAGTATCCTGAGGAGAAACATCACCTGCTGCATATAGCAGTAACAACACAGAATCACAGCTCACAGAAGCGGCCCTTGGTTATGAGAACTGTAATATCTGCAGAAACATTCTCTTTGTCCCTTCAAAAGACCTATGAGCCATGGAATGCAGGGCCAAATGCTAAATCTGAATCTCCCAAGGGTACATCAATGTGTGAGTGAGACCAAGGCCACCTTAATACACCAAATTATTTTTATTTGAAATATCTTAATAAGGCTTCAAGGTGAAGTAAAGTATTAGTATTAATAAGGAGTACTTCTATGAATGCTACTAAAGAAAAGCATGGCATTTACTCTCAACTGACTTGATAAAACAGCTGTTTAATTAAACTTACAAAATGTTAATCTTGAGCATACACAATTCATCACCCTTGCATTTCTTTTACTTTAACTATGTGTATATATATAAAATACACTGAACTAATGCCAGCACAGGTTAACTTATTTTGCCCCCTGACCCAGACTTTATGAATGGTTTCTATTTCCCTTTTCCTGTTATTTTGAAGTGTTCACTAAAATTGGTCTAAGAATGGAAAACATGAGGTGTGGCTGGTTCATTCAATCATTCTTTCATCCATTCTTTTACTCTACAAACAAATATTATTAAGCATTCATTACATGCCATTCACTATGATAGGTGCCGAATAAGATACAATCTTTGCCTTCAGATGGCTCATGGTCTCATGGGGGTGGGGAGAGACAAAAGTATGCACAAGGTCTTCTAATGAGATCAAGAGGTAACACATTTGTAAACACAGTGCTAAGCAAATCCAGAGATCTGGTTTTGGATATGACAAAAATGGAACATACAGTGTTTTAGACATAAGGACGTCTACCACTAGTGAACAGGAAGCAAGAATAGACTATGATTTCTTTGAAGTAACTTCCGAGCCTGCTGGAAGATCTGTCCAGTGTATCTAGACTACAGAGATAGATGGAGAGGAGAGACCTCCTTTGAATTTGGGGATATGAATATACCCATAACCTGGTAACTCCAAGCCTCTGAACTCCTCTGCTTTTCCACAGAGAAGAGCTTGGTATTTGTGTTCATGACATCTGCTAACAAAGGCCTGGCTTGGAGAGGTGGAAGTTGTGTATAGTGCGAGCTTATAAATTTTTTGAGTCAAGTGGGAATCCAGAAGGAAATAATCAGAGGCCAGGAAAGAGTTTTAGACCTGCCAGCAATAAACAAATGTTGAGAAAAGCTCCCAGTTGCTATTTTAGTATGAGAGTTCTGGTGGTAACTCTCAACGGGCGCTGAAATTACTCTTCAGCCTTCATTGTCTTCTCTTCTTGAGAATGCCTTTGTAACCATTCTATTGCTTTATTACTTGATAGGGT
Source organism: Hyaena hyaena (assembly GCF_003009895.1). Lineage (NCBI taxonomy): Eukaryota > Metazoa > Chordata > Mammalia > Carnivora > Hyaenidae > Hyaena > Hyaena hyaena. The sequence continues at coordinate 5,603,244 of NW_024080640.1, forward strand.
CAAGGAGAAGCAAACTGAACAATTGGGTCCTAGAGATCAATGCTCAAATTTGGGGTAGGAGTGAGACAGGAGGAGCAGGGATAAGATGGGGAAAGTAGAAAGGTACCAGGAAGCAAAAGAACACACCAGGATTACAGGGAAACCATGGTGGAGAAAGGGAAGACCATATGGGACAAATGAGTTTCAGAAGAGAAAAAGCACAGGGTCTGATTGAATATCCCAACCAGCCCATGGGAAAGGACAATGCAAAGGGGAGGCTGCACATTCTAGGCCACGGGGCTGAAGCAAACTGTGGCAGTTGTTCTCCAAGACAACTTTCACTGCAAATTCTGCAAGGAATATTACACTTCCTTTCATCACCCATCCTTCCTGTAGAGTCCTCAAGTTCAGAAGAGGAAGGACTGGGTATAGCCAGTGTGGCCATCCCCAGTGCAGCCAAGGGGCAGGGCACCACCAGGCCTGGCAAGACAGAGTATACCTGCAATCAACCTAAGACTTTCCAAGCAAAGGTAATGAAATACTGCCTCTTTGAAATACAACCTCCCAGAGATAATCCTTCCATATTTGGAGAAATATAGATTTCATAGGCCTTATAATATTTTCATCAGTGAAATATATTATAATAGCACAGAATCACAGAATCTTCCAACTAAGTAGTATGGTACCAGCAGCCTGTACAGAAATATGGCTGTACATACACATTCATGTTTAGCTCCTATTTTAAGGCACTTTCAATTTTTCAAAAAGAATTAGCCTTTGGGATGGATTTCTTAGGCTCCTTGGCTGAGGGGATGCTTGGGCGGTGAGAAGTTTGGTGAAATCCCATCTGAGTCACCTAAGCATAAAAATACATTCCACTATCCCCACCTCTTCCCTGCTATGATCACATGTGAGCTTTTAATACTAAGATAAATCAAGAACAGCTTCATTTTAAAAATTTCACAACTGTCACACAGCTCAGTGCAGACTGTGGCACATCCTAAGACAAGCAGGTTAATAAGGCCAGTAAGCGCACCAGTGACATGGTGCGCTGTGTTACTTGAGGTGATGCTCCTTCTCCCACTGTATTTTGAAAGCAAGATCCAACTACCAGATACACTCAGGAAGGAATGTGTCTGGCTCTCTTAACTGAAAGAATTGCAGATGTGTTTATTTTAGTGACAAGTGAAGAAAAAAACCATCCCTACTGATTTGCCCTCTAAGTGTCAGGGGGCTAGAAATGAGGAGTGGAGGGAATAGCAGGTGTGAAGGAGGCAGAGGTTAGACTGTTGCTGGGTTTCCCCTCCCGTGATGCCCTGAAGGGGAGGATGCTTAAGCACTGCCACTGGATATAGGAAATCCCTAAATGAGTTCAACAGGCCATGCCAGCAAATCTCCAGGGACACAGAGCAGCCAGGCAGAAAAAGCCACCTGGGTATCATACTGGTGGCCACCAGGTACACACTGTGAAGAGGGTGTTAAAGGGTGTGCGTAAACAAAAGGAGGGAGAAAAACACACACCCGTGAAAGACACACGCTTGCAGAAGTCATAGGTAGCACAAGGCAATAAGGGTGCCAAGGAAACAGTACAGCAGTAGGTGCCACACTGTTCTCAGGAGACGGTAATTGCTCCCAGTTGGTGGGGGGTGGGGGGGGTGGGGATAGTCTGGGGTAAAAGGGGTAAAAGACCCCTGAGTGAAGGGTGGTGCAAGAAGTGCAAGAAGACGGGACATTTGAGAGGGTGTGTGAGCCCCGATGCTCAGGCTCAGGAGCCAGACAGACATGTTTAGGGGACTCAGGCTGGAGGCAGTGCTGCAGAGGAAGGGGCGGGGGCTTGGACAGACTTCCTAGTAAAGACAGCGTGCTTACAGTCTACTCCACAGGTGATGGCAAGCCACCAGCCTGTCCATATAAGGGAGTGAAGTTACAAAGGTGCCTCAGTGGAGAGGCTGATCTGATCTGAATAAACCACATGGGTAGAGAAGGAGCTGTCTAGGCTGGAGGCCAGAAGAGCAGTCCCCAGGTATAAAACAGGCAAGCCTGGCACCCCTGGAAAGCAGGAATGGAAGGATGAGGTAACCGGCCAGACATGCAGATTTAAGAGGAGCAAAGACTGAGGGGAACACATAGGGTTTAGGCCTGAGTCTTTAAAGACAGTGCTCAAGGGCGTCAGGAACCACAGCTGGAAAGGAGCCACTGCGACCCATGGTGTGGAGCTGGAGCTCAGCGCGGGGCAGGGCTGTACATGCAGACGGGAAATCCCTGAGCAAGACACGGGGCACTACGGGAGCAGCGGCCCAGGGGAAGTGACTGGGAAAGGGGTGGGAGGGCCACAGAGCTGAAATTGGAGGGAAGAGCCGGTGGAGCCCAGTGTCCCAGGCCAGAGACGCCAGAGTTTCATGAGAGAGTGGGCAGTCAACAAGAATAAGGCCGATAAAAGGCCAGGGCATTTGGTCCCTAGCAATTGAGAGAAACAATTTCAGCAACAGGCTAACAGGCAGTTAGAGAAATGGAGGCAGTGGGGTTAGGTCAGTTCAATATCCCTTTCTGGGTGCATGTTGCATACACAGCAGGGACTGTGTGTGTGTGTGTGTGTGGCAGTGGGGGACATTTATGCCACAGGAGCTACTTCTATAGGGCACAACTGGCAACAGGAAAAAGGGAAAAATATGAAAGGGGAGGATCCCATCTGGCTTAGATGGAATCAAAGTCTTAGATGGGATGAAAGAATTTCAGTAGGGCCCTGAAGAGTAGGGAAGGCTTAGGCAGTTAAGAGAGGGGGCAGAAAGGAACTCCAGAGAGCAAAGTGAAAGAAAGAAAGGCAGTGATGTCACTAATCAACTTTTTCTTCCTAATACTCCTATGGAAATTTACATACAGATCAGAAAGCCAAACACTTTCAACAGGGACATGTTCTGTAAGCAGGCGAAGGAATTCCCATAGAGTATAGTAACAAGTGAACGTGTGCTCAGAAAGTAATAAATAGGGAAGGTTGTGTGAAAAAAGAAGTTTTCAACAGTCCTTTAAAGAAAGGAAAGAAGGGGGGCGCCTGGGTGGCTTAGTCGGTTAAGCGTCCGACTTTCGCTTAGGTCATGATCTCGCGGTTCGTGGGTTCGGGCCCCGCGTCGGGCTCTGTGCTGACTGCCGGCTCAGAGCCTGGAGCCTATTTCAGAGTCTGTGTCTCCCTCTCTCTCTGACCCTCCCCTGCTCACGCTGTCTCTCTCTCTCTCCTAGAAATAAATAAAAATATTAAAAAAAAAAAAAAAAAAGAAAGGAAAGAAGGGAAGAATGGAGGGCATGGTGCCTGAAGACATGGTATGATCAAGCAGAAACACAGATTTCCTGGTTAAAGCAAAACGTCCACCGTCGTTATATAGCAAATGTCATATATTTGCTGAGAAACCGCAAAAGCTAGCAGTCATGTGGCAGGAATGGGAAATCTTGTACAAAAGAGAGCAGGGCATAAGAGGGTCTTCTCCTCCCTAAAATGTCACTAAGTGCTGGTGACAGAAGGGCAGAGATGGGACTGCAAACCTGGAGAGCGCAGTTGCCAGACATGCAATGTTATCTTAGAAGCTCAAGGGATTCTGTCCAAAGAGATGCTGAAACCAACAAGGGACAGGCCAGAGAATCTACTGTACCCCCTACTCCATGTTGTACTTCCCACCATAACTCATTGTTTTATACCTAAACTAAAGGCACTGAAGTCAGGGATATATCAGGGCATTTACTGCTAGGGCATCTTGTCTGCACGCTCACGCTGTGCCTAGTATGCTTACTGTGAGTCTCTCCAGAAGAGACATACGTTGAAATTAATGGGTGATTAATGGAAGATGGGAAAAGCCTGGCATAAAGTATATTTGAAAAATAGGAATTTATGGATGTTGGACAACTATACTTCTCATAAGCTCATGATGTACTCAGGTTCAATTTAAAAATCATATAACGTGTATATGCTGATATATGCATAAAATGTATCTACAAAACAAAAACAAAAAAAAACAACAACAACCCACAATTGGTAACAGGGATTGCTTCAAAGGAGAGGACTTGCATAGGAGGTCATGGACTTAAGGAAGAGGTCTACTTTTGCATCTGACATTTAAATCTTCTATCTCAGGTATATGTTGCTTATCAAGAAATAATTCATTTTAGGGGTGCCTGGGTGGCTCAGTCGGTTGAGCATCCAACTTTGGCTCAGGTCATGATCTCGTGGTTTGTAGGTTCAGGCCCTATGTCGGGCTCTGTGCTGACAGCTTGCTCAGAGCCTGGAGCCTGCTTTGGATTAGGTATCTCCTTCTCTCTTTGCCCCTCCCTTGTTAATGATATGCCTCTGCCTCTCAATTATAAATAAATGTAAAAATAAATAAATAAATAAATAAATAAATCGCTTTGAAGATTCTAATGCCATATTATCTAAAGATACTTCGAATGCCCTGGAAATTGCTAAAAGAAAGGTTGCTTTCCTTCATGATGCCTAAGCACCAAAACCCGTTTCTGTGAGATCTGTAGCACTTAACACAGAAGTGACTGGAAACTTAAAAGACAACACCGAGATGCCAGATATGAAACCCCACATGCCAACTCTACACAAAGACAAAAATGTAAACTGGGAAATCAAAAATTCCTTCACACATGCCAGCCTGTAGCACAGCCCTTCTGGTTTAATATCTCAACAACTCTGTGAGAAAAAAAGGACAGAGAAACTGCCCAATTATTTTAAGTCACAGGGCAAAGTGCTGCCAGCAAAATGTAACATGAGTGTTTGCAAAGCTGGGAAGCTGTCTCTCTCATCCATGAAACCTGGTCTGTCAGGGTGGTTGGTCCCTTCCTATCTTTTTCACTGCTCTTTCCCCACCTTTTTCTTCTCTTAATTGTGCATAATCCCCAAAGCTCAGGTCTTTGCCCTGTTGTTCTTCTAAGTGCCAGGGGGAAGTTACCCTTCCCCCTTTGGGAGTTCTCCTACTGTGGGGTGTGTGACAGAAAGGGTTTTCTAGCTGCTCTCCTTCAGTTAGTAGCGTGTGAGCTTTGATCTCGTTGGGCATCAGTTCTTTATAAAATACACAGGCAGTAATCTTCCCCACTTGAAGCCAGGGACTAGATCCTCTTACAGTCCTTCCAACTTGAAGACTTTTAGACTAAGTACCAAATGGATACATCCAATTTATATGATTTCCTGTTTCTCATCCAAACAACATTTTCCTTCCATGTTTTCACCAATAGCAATACTATTAGCTTTTTAATAGGCATTAAACTGTTGCTCTTTTGTGCTCTTAATACTTTATATTCAAGAATTTGTTAGTTCTTCCTTTGAAAAGTCTTTCACTTTCAACCACTGCTCAGTTCACCCTAAGAGCACACTAGGCTAATAATTCATGCACAGACTATTATTACTGTCCTCCGAATAATCTCTCTGCCCTCAGCTGCCTCCTCTTCAAGCAACATGAATTCTACCACAGGCACACTTGCAGACACAAACCTTTAAGAGGAGACAATCAGGACTTTTACTTCTTCTCCATCCTCCGTAACTAATGTCAGTTACTTTAAAAATATTTCTCATATCCTTTGCCTCCTCAATAAGCTACTACATTTGGCACTGGGAGAAAGAAGACCCACTGAAACTTCTACTAAACCACTATTTACGTATTCTGGCCTCAGCGTGAAGGACAGACGGTGACATCTACAAGGTTGTTTCCAAACACAATATAACAGGAACAACAGCTAAGAAGCACAACTGTACATATTCCTAATGTGCACTTTCCATGCCATGTTATAAAATTATACAATCATTCTCTGAATTGATTTAATTTTTCACTTGCGGGTAAGGGCACTATCTACCACAGTGATAAGTTTCCATAGGAACTAAATCCATTTCAAAGGGTTGGAACACAGAGGCTTAAAAACAAGTACTCATGATTTTATACACAGTACCTTGCATCTTTGAAACTCAGTATTATAAATATTAACCTCTTAATTCCCTGAAAGTCCCAGAAATGAGGAAAACGAGTATTTGGGAAACGAATTATTTAATGTAACTGGTCGGGAAAAGACTGAACTTGGAAGGCAAGTTGCTGATAATCCATTTCATCTCTAGCATTAAGCACAACTAATCACATATGCTAACACGACTTAGAGGTTTTAGTAGAAAAATACATTATAAATTCAAGTAACTAATATTTCCCTACCTAATAGTCCATAAATTAGAGATACACCTCCAAGCATTTTATAATTAATGAAAGTGAAAAGTTTATATGGGACGTATAATTACACTGAACTACACGCACACCTATGAAACACCAACATAATTACTCCTTAATTTAAAAATTCTAACATGTTTCTTTTTTTGGTTCTGATTAACTAAAGTATTCAGTACTGATGCCATAAGAAGGCATTAAATTCTAACACATCATATAACCTCAACTCCTTGTGTTACATAAATGGATTTAAGCATTTTTCAGAGGGCAGGCAAGATTTAGCAAATTGGCTTAACATTCTAGGCTGCTGCTGAGACTGAAATTAACAAGACCAACCATGAAATAAAGAAAAACAACAGCTTGCCATACAAATCTCCAAATGATTCTGATGAGCCTTATACATGAGTATTTCAGAGGTGGAATCTCAATGATTCCTATATAAAGGGATAATGATGTATTACCGCAGGACTAAACAATGCATTTCTCAATTCAAGTCCTGGATTGGATTCACCATGCTGAGCTCCATTAGTTTTACATCTCCCTGAGGGTTCCAATTCAGCAGTATTAATCTAAGCCATTACACACAGCCCCAATCTATGAACGTCTGCCTTATGAACGTCCGCCTTATGAACGTCCCTTAATACAGCTCTCCAGTTGAGTGTTTTGGAGAAAATCACATAAACCAGGGAAACTCGAATCATTATAAATTCATAAGCCTAAATAAGACACTAAATTCTGCCTGCCACGTTTTTACACTTCTGTGGCAAATTCACTCTTGGCCCCTTTACAATGATCATTTCATCCCATCTCCAACCTCCCCTCAAAGTCTCACACCTTCACTTCCTCTTTCACCATTTTTCTATGTTTTGCTGAGAAAAACTGAAACCAAGAAAGAGAGAACTCCTGTATCTTCCCATGGTAAAAGTTGGATCTGTACTTTTTCAAGTGTTACTTTGGAGGAAGGGTTCCTTCTTCTATAAAAAGAAAGGCAATCCCTACACATGGATCTGGTTCTTACCTTTCCCCTACCCTCTTTTCTAGTGGGATTTCTTCCTCCTCCTATCTTCAATCTCTTTCTTGACTATCCAACAGTCTCTACAACAGTGTTATCCAATGGAACGTTCTGTGATGATGGAAATGTCCTATATCTATGTGGTCCAACACAGTGGCCATAGCAACCTGGTGCTAATGTGCACCTGAAATGTGACTAATACAAAGGTAATGCATTTTAAATTCACTTAATTTTAATAAATTTATATCTAAACAGTTACAGTTGGCTAGTGACGATCATATTGTTGAAAGCACAGTTCTGGGAAATACTATGCTTACACCAACTGCCTCCACTGCCCTACCTTCCATTCATTCTCTCCTATTCATACCAAAGTGGCCAAACCCTGTGATTCTTTGTACACATCATATAGGAACACTCGCACAGACTTGTTCATGTAAATCAATCCCCTTTCTTGAAAGGAGCTTCTTGGCTTCTAGAAACACGGTGCTCTCCTACTTTTCCTCCTAGCTCTCTGGCCATTGTCTTCTAATTAATCTCTAAGATGTGGGAGTTCCTCAGGATCATATTTTGGATGTTTTTCTCTACTCTTCTCTTTACACTCTCTCCGCCATTATCTCAACCATTCTCATGGCTTTAATGCCACTTGTGTGCTGACAGCAATCAAATTTGAATCTCTAGCCCTGCCTACTTACAGGCAACTGCCTACTACTATTTATTTACATTGAAGGTTTTACAGGTGCTGCATGTTTAAAGTTGAAGTTTTAATTCCCTGCTCTATACCCAGTTTGTTCTTTCTTCCCCATCACAACAAATGGACCCTCCAAAATCAGGGAGTCTCCCAATATATAATCTGTGCCCAGGTCTTGTCAATTCAACTTCAAAAATAGGATCTAGAATCAACCTGTTTTTCTGTCCATTTCCCTTGTCATCATTCTAGTTTCAGAATAATGAATACATCAAAAATTTCTTAAGTAGTCACCTGGTTTCCATTCTGAGTCCCCCACCATCATCTCTACTACTGTTTGTTATCAATAACACAACTGGAAGGCCCCTTTTAAACTCGTAAATTCCAGGCTACACCTCGAATTCTTCAAATACATCCTACACCTCTTGGGATAAACTTCAAAATACTACTTATGACCTTGTAGGTCACAAGATATAGCCACTGCCTCCATCTACAGACTCAGCTCTGCCCACTATGCTTCTCTACATGCTCTCAGAACCCCAAGCTCCTTGTTCAGAATCTTAACACAGGCTGGTCTTGCTGCTTAAATACCCTTCCTCTGTGCTTCCCCTAAAGCCTGCTACTTTAGCTTTCAGGTCGGAGCCTAGCGGAAGTCACCTCTGATCTCTCACAGTCCATCCCCACGTAATGAACTCTCACAGGACTTGGCAGCACTTTGCATGCCTACAGTCATCAAGTTATGTGAATGACTAGTCATTCCTCCCATTAGATCCCAAGCTGCAAGAGAGCAGGGCTCACATCGGGTTAGTCCACTACTGTGGTCCCCGTGCCCAGTACAGCACTGCCAAACACCATACAGCTCCTGGGCACCCTCCCTGCTCCTCATTGCCACTGTGTTGGCCTGTGTGCATGTGTGGGGATGAGGTGGGCACATGAAGAAGAGTGGCCGAACTATGCCAGGGAGACAAATGTTCCCAACAGCCAAACTGGAATCGAGAATGAGCTTTCCAATAAAGCAGTATATCCAAAGTTAGGTTCCATAATGCAGTCCCTGCTTATATTTTAGCTGTTTGTGGTGATAGTTAACAAGGGATCTGGTATCTAAGACACATTACGTTCAGATCCAGGCTCCACCTTCTATTTGCTATGAAGCTTAGGCAAAGTGCTTAATCTCTCTAAGAAGTGACTTTTCATTGTTTCCACTACTTAAGATTATTGTAGAGACGAATAAAATAATCTTTAAGTACTCAATGCAAAGCTTGGCACATAGTAAGCTTTTAATAAATATGAATTATTATTATCATTTTGACTTCAAAATGATTAAATCAATCATTTAGACGTTGGCAAGTTATTCTGGGAATCTCTTAGTTACCACCTTATTGCCAAAGGAAAACAAGTTTCCAGTTTCAAACGACTAACTTAAAAACAAGTTCTAGAATATAATCAATGGGAGAGCTGCCAACTGTTCACACAACTTGAAGGTGCCCACAAAGTGTTCAGGTGGTGGCAAAATAAGGTTCTTCCTGCATGTATTCTGATAAAGGGATTAAAAAGCTGCACTTGTGTTAAAAATCAAACCCCCAAGCATGGGGTATATAATTAACATAAACCTATATATCTTTTCTTTTCTTAGCTAAGTTCTCACAGGGAGCAATAGCCCTCCCTTTGAATAAATGGAATTGTATTTGAAGTAATTACACTTGGCACAGATTCGCCCACTGCTGGTGGTAGAGCCACTACTTGTGACTAGGCAGTGAGCGGGAACTCAACGGAATTGATGGCAAACTGCTTTAATTTGCTTTAATAGTAGCAAAAGTGTGTCTAAAACAAGTTGGGCATTTCAAGAATAATCAACACCACACAGCTAAAGTTCTATCCCCATTAAACCAGTATTCAAAGAGGCCAGAAACTGGTTTTCAGCCTCTTTCAGTGAGTTTCCGTATCTTTAGTGTCATAAATGTCATTTTGTAAAGTCAAGCTGGCAGTCCTCAGCGGGAAGCCGAGAAGTGCCAGTGTTAATTAAAAATGTTGAATAACTTTTCACTTTATTCATGCTGTGAGATCTGTTCCTCCACCCCACCCTCAAAAACATTAAGCACCAAAGGGCACTCAAGACAAGGGAGAATTCGGAAGGTACTATGATTTCATTTTCAAATGGTTTGAAATTGACAGGCAATGACACTGTTCACTGTTAACAGTGCTGTAGCACAGTCTACAAGCAGGGATGGGTAACAGGATGGACAGATATGTTCTCTTTTCTATAATACTGGACACAAACAAAGCCCAGATCAGAAATCAGAAATGGTCTTCACTGTGCCTGAATGTGTAGCCCTTGTGAAGGATAAATGAGACACCTGGATCCCTACACGTTAAAAACAAAAACAAAAAAACCCCAGACAACTGTAGATTGATTACTGCTCAGAAATTAATTGCACATGACTAACTTATGATGTTAAAAGCTTATAAAACTTAAGAGTTTTCTATACATATCATTTCATATCATGGTAAAAATATAATGGCTATAGTGATAGAGCACGTCATGAAGTAGAAATTTTAGACTTATCTACCTAATTGGTCAATATAAACTGTCAAAAACTGCCTGATTGTGGCCAGCAACTGCAGCTGGAGTTAGGACTGAAGAGTCCTGAAAGAGGAAGATCTTAAGTACCACTCAGGACTATCATTTCAGTTTTAGGTCTGAGTAGCTTGTTTGGTTATCCAAACTAGATAAATCAATTAGATAAGTTATTTACAGTCACAGTGAAATAAAGCACTGAAGTCTTTTATCAACACAATGATAAATCAAGTATAATATTAATTTCTACTAAATACCATAGGTTTTTACCAATCTGAGATCTCCAATATTGGCTATAAGTGCCAATATTCAGACTGAAGGAACAATCATTTAACAGATGGAATTTTACTGCTTCCAATATTTAGGAAAGAGGTCATTTGATTGAAGTCTTATTTCACTACTTGAAAATTAAGGCTTCTGCCCATGAGACGCTAGTTTCAGAAATGCACTGAAGGTTAATATCTTTGCATGTATTACAAATGCTAATCAAAGTAGAGTGTTAATGTATTATCTTATTCATTATGAAGAAAGTGGCAGATATGACTGCATATGATGGACATTTTACCAATAGTTGTTTCTATCCTACTTATTTCTTAGGTCCCTGCAAATACCTTTCATGGCTCCACTGGTGCTCAGGTAGCTGAAGTGGGGCAAAAGAAATGGGTTCTCCTACTAGAAGCTAAATCAGGACAAGAGACAACAAAATAAAGAGTCCTGTTTTGTGGTATTTCATTTCACTAAAACTGCAGGTAGGAAAAACGGTGAAAAAAGAACAGAGGGGAAATTTTTTTTTTTTTTTTTTGAGAAAAGATAATAAAAGTGCAGTCTTCCTTCCTCCCCCCTCCCTCCCCTCATTTTTCCTATTTCTAGTTTAGGCACTCTCAGTCAGGCAGCAAACAGATTTACATATTTGCTTCTAAAGCATGGTAGCAAATACAAAGAAAAAATGCCAACTTTCTCAATGCTTCTGCCAATGACAGACATCACTAATCAATCACAACACTCCAGGCTGAGCCTTGTCACAGCCTCAGAGTCCTTCTCAACAAAATGTTGCAGGGAGGTCACTACAATCAGCTGGGGCTGATGCCTGAAACCAACTTCATTTGTGTTCCCTTGCATGAAGTTTGCCCCGGTGCTCTAGCTCTAGCACTGGGCTTGACTCTCCTGGTTTTGCACTCTCCTAGGACCTGCAGCTAAGACTGCATAGCTGGGGATGCTGAAATTCACCAGAGGCCTAGCTTACTTCCAGTGAGCACTTTGCCATACAAAATCCAAGGCTTCTGAAAGAAAGCAAGGGACCAGATAATACCCCTTTCTGACACATTCCACATCCCTCTAAGCGGTGAGCAAAGCCAGGAAAAACCATCTGGGCTTAGCAGTCTATTTCTAGAGTAGGCCCCTATTAATGTTAGAGCTGGATCTTAACTATGCTTATTTTTAAGGTTGATAGGAGGTTCAGAATCAGCATTTACACTTTTTAAATGTGTACATTTAAAAGAAAGGTTCATAACAGTCACTAGATCACCTGCATGATCATTTTAGGAATACCTTCCCCATACATTAACACACTCGTTCATTTGTCTTCTCATATAATCACTCTCTCTCTCTCCAGAAAGCCCTTAATGACACCACCTCACATCCAACCTTCATAATTTGGCTCCCTCCACCTCAGAGAGTGGGACTTCCTGGGCACAGTCTTCCTGCCTGCCATTGTGGGCCAAATGTGATTTTCCCCAGCTGCTGCTGTGCTTCCTGTTTTATGACAGGGGCCTGCCTGATCGCTCAGGGCCATCCAGGAACAGAAGCCTTCCAGGCAGCAAGAAGCTATTAGATACAGCCTGCTTGGGCCAGGGCCACATTCTGCTCCCAAGGGTAACTCAATATGCTTCTACCTGTATTCTTTCGTTCCATAGCTTAAGAGAGGATTGTCTCCCACACTTGCATGAAGTATCTCTCTGGGTAAGAAAGTCAACAGAGGATCAGAGAATGGCAAAACCTTGCCAAAAGTTCATTTGGTAAATGGCACATAAAGACCTCAAAAATAATTTGGAACGCCAAAATGGAGGTAGGTTCCAATAACTAGAAATGTGGCTACCTGAAAAATAAACAGAAGCCAGAAAAGACAGTGCATCTCTGTCTATATGTGGGAACTGAAGGAAAGGTGGCCATTTCTCCTGTGTGCGTGTTTGTCCCTAGTCCCCGACAGCTGCTGGCTCTAAAGAAAATGCTAGTTGCAGGAGGCAGCCATATAAAGGGCAGCACTTATCTGCTTTACAGAGAATTGAAAAGATTTACGTATTTTTTTCTGGGGTCCCAAGCTTTTTTTTTTTTTTTTTTTTAATTTGGCATTACCCATAATGTATTTGTCCATGGGATAAACAGAGACGCCTCCCCCCACAATTATATTTGCTTAAAGGAAAACACAGCTGCCTTTCTTGCATATTAAGACGCAACTGGAACTAGAAAGACCAAACAAAGATTTCAAAGGGAAGGAAAGTCTACAGCATAAAAGATACTCCACTATACCAAAGTGCATTGAATCTAAAAAACCAAGGCAAAGTAATGACTATTCTCCTTGGGGACAAAAGTCCTTTTGAGCAAGAAGCTATAGGTGCCATTTTCCAGAAGAGCCACCTGCTACTACTTGGAGCTATTGCAGATATTCAGGAGCCAGAATTTGAGTTCTTCCATCTATTTGTGTGGGAGAGTCTGCACGCACGTGCACCCCGAGGCAAAACCAACAGGTAATTACTCGATGCTGTCACTATGGGATAACTGAACCGTCAAGTCGACTACTTAATGATCCCCTCTTAGACGACCAGCATCACACTGCTTGCTACTGTTAAGAGGAAACTTTTGGAGAAACATGCTAATCCAACCAAAAGCAGGGAAGATACTGTACTGCTGAGGGCCCACCCAATCAAAAGTACAGAATGTAGCAAGAAGATAATGAACCTAATTAGTTAGTTCTTATTTGCTATACTCACAACTGCATCTAATGCTGCCACCATGGTGCTGTTTTGTGTTGACATCTTCTTCACGTGGCAACCTTTTCATAAATCAAAGCAAAAGGCAAACCAATTTCTTTTATTTCCCCCAGTTTTATTGAGAAATAACTGACATATCACTGTATGGTGGTTTGATTCACATATGTTGTGAAATGATTACTACAATACCTTCAGCTAACATGCATCTTCTCATATCGATACAATAAAAGGAAAGAAGAAAAGAAGGGGGAAAAATGTTTTCTCCTTGTGATGAGGACTCTCAGGATCCACCCTCTTAACAGCTGTACTATGTATCATGCAGCAGTGTTAGCTGTAGTCATCACATTGTATTTATTTATCTTGTGACCGGAAGTTTGTACCTTTGACTACCTTCCTCTAGTTTCTCCCTCCCCTACCCCTGGTAACTACAAGTCTGATCTTTTTTTCTATAAATTTGGGGTTTTTAAAGAGTCCATATATATATGGGAGATCTTTCAGCATTTGTCTTTCTCTGATTTATCTCGCTTATTAGCATAATGCCTGCAGGGCCCATCCATGTTGCCACAAATGGTAGGATTTCCTCTTTTTATACTGAATACTATATATATCACATTACAACTTCTATATCCATTCATCCATTGATGGACACTTAGGCTGTTTCCGTGTCTTAACTATTATAAATAATCGGCTGCTATGAACACGGGGACCTATATATCTTTCTGAGATAGTGTTTTTGTTTCCTTTGTATATATTCCCAGATGTGGAATTGTTGGATCATATGGTTATTCTATATTTAACTTTTTAAGGAACCTCCATACTGATTTCCACAGTGGCTGCACCATTTGCCATCCCACCAAGAGTGTACAAGGTCCCTTTCCTCCACATCCTCACCTGCATTTTTAATCTCCTGTCTTTTTGGTAATGGCCATTTAAAAAGGCATGAGATGGTATTTCATTGTGGCTTCAATCTGCATGTCCCTGATAATGTTGAGCCTCGTCCACTTTCTTTGAAAAGGTCTATTAGAGTCCTTTGCCAATTTTTTAATTGGGTTATTATTATTATTATTATTATTTTTGCTATTGAGTGTATGAGTTCTTTATAGATTTTGGATATTAAGCCCTTATTAGATATATGGTTTGCAAGTATTTTTCCCATTCCATAGACTGTCTTTTCACTTTATTGATGGTTTCTTTTGCTGTGCAGAAGCTTAGGTTGATGGAGGTCCACTAGTTTTTATATTTTGTTGCTTGTGATATGGGTATACTTAAAAAAATCATTATCAAGATCCATCTCAAAGAGATTTGTTCCCATGTTTTTTCCTAGGATTTTAATGAATGAAGGTCTTACATTTAAGTCTTTAATCCATTTTCTGTCAATTTTTGTGAGTGGCATAAGATATAGGTCTAGTTTTTTCTTTAATACGTGAATATCCAATTACCCCAGCATCATTTATTAAAAAGACTATCTTTTCTTCACTGAGTATTCTTGGTTCTCTTATCAAATATTAGCTCACCATATATGATCTGGTTTATTTTGGGGCTACTGATACTATTCCATCGGTCTATTTGTCTGTTTTTATGCCAGGACCAGTTTCTTACACAGCCTGCCTGACATTAAAGGTTAACACTGAACCTTAGCTGTTATCTATCTTAGTAAACGTGTCAATGATGTGGCAAGACTGTTCCACATTACAGTGGGACTGCCAGTAACAGTAATACGTGCAAAGTAGCAACCCACGAAGTCAATGGGACTTGACAATCAGTACAGTTTTAATTGAGTCAGAAAAAGAACTGGCTCTCTTATTCTTTTCTTAAAGTATATAGGAGTTTTCTCCTCTGTGCCTTGGTTCCATCAGCGCCTTAATCAGAAAATACCTATAATCAAGTTTAATACAGACTTGTATAGCAGACAATAGAGACCTCATAGGGAAAGCAGGTAAGTCAGCCTTCATAAGATAACTTCTTATGAAGTATTTAATTGGCTTTCTTGGTAAAGAGCTACCTGAATTGAAGATGTCATGTTTCCAAGTTCAACTAGAAAATGTTAATGAGACACGCTTTAGTTACAGAAAATATATAAATCTATCTACATTCACAGAGGTGAAAAACAGTCCTCAAAAACAGTAAAGAGCAGAAAGTGTTCAAATATTTTCTTTAACAAAAATTCACACTGTACAGAAATCTAAACTGAAGGAATTCCCAGTTAAGGACAAACCTTAAGTTAATAAATAATACTCTATGATATTTTGAATTTTGCTATAATCCTAACTACCTCACTGATACTGTCAAGGGGAAAGCTCATCTTCTCTCTGGCATATTTAGGAGATGAACTCTGGCAGTTAGCTAATATCCCAAAAAATCAGCCCTATATTAACAGCCTCTAATAAAGAACACCAACAACCAGAGAAATCAACACATTAGGCAAGACAGAGAGATGTCACATAGCCACAGTCCTCTAATTTGCTGAAGGACCTTATTTCAGCATGTTATTTACTAAGTAGAGTATATGTGCTAGGTGCCAGGGGAGATCTATAAACAGAATAAAATACAATTCTTGCCCTCAAGAAGGTTTCATTTCCACTGGGAATGAGCTTCACACACTGTAACTAGATTATACAACCTTGGTATGGACCCTTCAAACTCCCAAGAGTCTATAATTCTTACTTAGCTTTTTACACAAGGGTTTCCTTTAAAGTTTGTTTGTTTATAAGACAGCGTGAGCAGGGGAGTGGCAGAGAGTGACAGAAAGAGAAAGAGCATTCCAACCAGGCTCTGGGATATCAGTGCAGAGTCTGATGTGCAGCTCAAACCCATGAACCATGAGATCGTGACCTGAGCCAAATTCAAGAGTCGGACACTCAACCCACAGAACAACCCAGGCGCCCTCACAAGGCTTTCCTTTAATGTAAATTCAAAGTCCCTTCTCCAGTAAAAACATCGAGTAGAAGCTAAAAGCAGGAAAAAGAGTTTAAAATCAATTTAGCAAATAACAGTATTGATATTAATTGAACACCTGTTAAGATAACAGCACTACTCCTATGAAGGTGGCTAAGGCGCAGCTCAGACCTTGCTTTAGAAGGGAGATGGAGGCCCAAGCAACCGTGATATAAATGGCACTATAAAAAGGGCTTGAGTCACACAAACACAGAGGGAGCAATTAATTGTGTTCTTTTATGGGAGGTGGGGGAAAAGGAAGTGTCAAGGAAGACTTCAAAGACACTAACACCGAAGACAGGTCTTGACCATGGAGATTATTAGCAGGAGACGGTAAAGGTGTGCTGTGCTACAGGGCCAATGTGAGCAAGCTGGCAGAAGCATGAAGGTATAAGACATGTTCCCTCTGTAATGAAGAACTCTGGGGTCCATGACAGATTAGGCAAAAGAAGAGGCTGAGGTCACGTCAAAAGTTATTTTTATATTGTGCTTTAATATTGTATGTTTAGGGTGTTTGTCCCAACTTCTATATAATGATTTATTAGATGCTGTCAATTATTCAGCTTTAAAGCAGAAACTTATTTCACTTTTAATCATATGGATCAGACTGATGGATGAGTATCTGGAGATTGCAGGGCAAACTGTTAAAAAAAATAAAACACTATTATCAGTTGCCGCTACTTATCACTGCAAACCAGGATTATCACAACACTGTGCAACCAAATAAAATTTGGGTGCTAAGGCTGATAGGAGACTGAGGCTACAACCCTTAGCCACTATTTTCAAATGCTGTGTTCATGAAAATAAGTGTCTCTGTTTTCCTGATAATAAGCAGACTGTAAATAAGCTTATAAACTACATTTATATTTTTAAAAATACCTTTTATCATTTGTAAGTGTTATGATTCCACCCAGGATTTCATTTGAAAACAGAATCCCACTCACAACTCTTCCCTCTCCCTGAAGTTTGAAAGCTATCAAAGAGACTGGGAGAAAGAAAGCTGTTCTTTCCAAGGTTTCTGTGTTCTCACTTGACTCTCTACATTTTTTTTTTTAAACAGAAACAAGTTATACTCATGATTAGCTTAGCTTTTTTTTTTTTTTTAAAGATTTTTATTAATTTTTGAGACAGAGACAGAGACAGCATGAGCAGGGGAGGGTCGGAGAGAGAGAGAGAGAGAGACACAGAATCTGAAGCAGGCTCCAGGCACGGAGCTAGCTGTCAGCACAGAGCCCGACGCGGGGCTTGAACCCACGAATGGTGAGATTATGACCTGAGCTGAAGTTGGCTGCTCAACCGACTGAGCCACCCAGGCGCCCTTAGCTTAGCTTTTAAAATCCAGGATGTAGTCTACTTTTTTTTTTTTTAAGTTTATTAATTTATTTTGGGAGAGAGAGAAACAGAGCACATGAGCAGGGTAGGGGCAGAGAAAAACAGAGAGAGAATCCCAAGCAGGCTCTGCACTGCCAGCACAGAGCCATGATCTGAGTCAAATTGAGCCATGAAGGCAGCCCTAAAATCCAGGATGTAGTTTAAATACACACACACACACACACACACACACACGTACTATTTTTTTTTTCTTTTTTCTTCTTTTCCTTCCCACACCCCCTAACTTCCAGTCTTTCATTCTACAAATATACAGGGGTTAAATAGGCTTTTGAGGACTAACATAACCACAGGTATCATTTTTACTTCTGGAAAAAATTATAGTCCAAATGCCAAGCAAATGACTTCAGAAGAAACTTCAGGAAGAATTCAGTTAATGCATTATAGACTACCAACCTATAATTGGCCACAATCTCAAAATAATATTAATATTCTAAAGGTAAAACAAGTTATTAGATAAAAACTATACTATAAACAATAGCTGCATTTATCCAAGCACAGCTTCCCATCTGCGTTCCTAACTAAATTATGTACATCCTGGCATGTTAAAACACAAATATTATTTTGAGCAGTGTTGCTGTTAGTTAATGATGTGACAAAAAACATGTCTTTAAACACGTTTTTAGAGGCATGATATGTTCTCAATTGCAATTTTATATGTCCAGGGATCATCTCCGTGGGAAATATATATCGAATTATATGACAGACATCAATTTAAAAACACACAAACTTCACTCAACAGAAACCTGAACTATTGATGACTATCCCAATTTGCTAACTATTGACAGCTTGGGGTGTGCCCAAAACAAGAAGGGCCTTAATTTAATTCCTATCTAACATCTCTGTGATTATCACCTTCCATAGATATAGAAAACAAACATGGGGGTGGGGGAGAAGGAGAGGTAACTTGCTGAAACAACTCTATTGCATTATGTGAAGGATAAAGATTATACCCAGTAAAATTTCTGCTGACATGGATATTTACTATTCCATTATGGCTATACTGACATTATGGAACGTATCAATTATGAGAAGTCCTAAGTGGGGGGAAAAAAGCCAGGGAGACCAAGAACCACCACCAAGAGAAAACGAGCATATTTTCTTGGTAGTTGCTATAGCAAAATCTGTAGTATATTAAACATTCTCTTTTTCTTAAATCTACTCTGCAGAGACTATATCATACAAAAGCGGAATTTTATGGCATGAGGCACAAAGAGATGTTGCATTAATAACAACAGATCAGCTTTCTGAAGAACATGGCCAAAAGCCTAGCACTGAGATCTTTTAAAGATCTGGCCTTAATACAGTCTCTGGAGCAATGATCCTATTTTCTTTGCATCACCAAGTTCTGAGAGTGTATTTTTCATTTGTCTTGTCATCAGTTAGGAAAGGTGAAGATGTGTATACATTTTGGTTTTCAATTCTCCTATTAAATCAGCTTCTCAGTGCTTCAGTCTCCAAATGCTCCAAAAGAGGTATGGATTGACATTTCTGCCAAAGGACAATTTTTTGCTCTGTAGTTTTTCCCAGAGTTAATGGAAAAAGTTCTACCACTAATCTTTTCAATTCACCTCTAGGGAATTACAAACCAGCAGCAAAAACTCTAAAGGTTGTGCCAAAATGTAATATTTTTAAATTACACAAGTCAAAACAGATGAAATTTTCACAAAATGGGTTTTCCTTTTCTTAAAGGAGAGACACACACGCACACACTTAGGAGGCCAGATTTAGATTCACATTGTAATAAAACCTCTAAAGTTAAGTGACCTAGGCTCTGCCAACTCTAACCCAACTAAATCTGTAGAGAAATTGATCCTGTATAGTGTCTTCTATATGCCCAGAATTTTGCCTACATTATTCATCACCCCTTATAGCAACCCCATGAGTTATTGTAGCATATACATTTCCTATATCAGCAAAGAGCAGCCCAATGCCACAGTGTAAGGACTGTCAGGGTTCAAACTTCATCCATTTTATAGGAACAAAAGTACCAGTTCTGAAAGATTTATGTGCAAATTTGTTTCACTGCAGTAGTTTTGTTGTGTGTGTGTGTGTGTGTGTGTGTGTGTGTTTTACACTACTCAAAAAAAAAAAGTGAAACGAAACCCAAGTGCCTGTCAGTAGGGGGTGGGCTCCATGAATTCTGGTGGATCAATGCCACAGAATACTATGCAGTTGTTAAAAGAATGAGTTGGATTGGGGCACCTGGGTGGCTTACTCGGTTAAGCGTCTGTCTTTCGCTTAGGTCATGATCTCATGGTTCGTGGGTTCGAGCCCCACGTCGGGCTCTGTGCTGACTGCCAGCTCAGAGCCTGGAGCCTATTTCGGAGTCTGTGTCTCCCTCTCTCTCTGACCCTCCCCTGCTCAAGAAATCTCTATCTCTCTCTCCTAGAAATAAAAATATTAAAAAAAAAAAAAAAAAAAGAATGAGTTGGAATTATAAGTGGTGGAATTATATATACAAGGAGGATATATCAGTAAATTCAAGTTAAAGAAAATATATACGGCACAATTTCATGTGGGTTTTTGGTTTTTTTATAAAAATAAACTTTTCTTGAGAGACTCTTGAATGTTGAGAACAAACTGAGGACTGATGGGTATGGGGGAGAGGGGAAGGCGGGTGATAGGCATGGAGGAGAGCACTTGTGGGGATAAGCACTGGGTGCTGTATGGAACCAACATGACAATAAACTATTAAAAAAAAAAGAAAAAAAGAAACTTTTCTTAAACTCTCTCTTCCACATCTTTTCAATCAAAACAGCTTTTTCCTGTGGCCAAGTCTCTTAAAGCCCTGAACTTTGCTAAGAGACAATATCATGAGTTAATATGTGCTTATTTTTGAGTGGGTATTAATAATATGAAAATAATAGTAATAGGATATAATAACTTGTGATTATAATAAGCACACACATATATATGCACCAAAGATAACCCTTGTATATTTGATAGAAGATGTCTAAGAACAATGACCAACTCAAAACACATAATCCCATGGTGAGAATTATGGGTGCGAGGGATAGGAGATATAAAACAAAATATTTTGGGAGCACCTGAGTGGCTCAGTTGGTTGAGTGTCTGGACTCTTGGTTTAGGCTCAGGTCATGACCTTAACGGTTTGTGGGATCGAGTGCCGAATCTGGCTCTGTGTTGACAACATGGAGCCTGCTTAGGATTCTCCCTCCCTCCCTCTCTGTCTCTCCCTCTCTCTCTGTCTCTCTCTCTGTCTCTCTCTGCCTGTTCTCTTCCACTCCCACTCATGCTCCTTCACTTTCCCTCTCAAAAGAAATAAATATGTTTAAAAAATATTTTCAAGTAGGTAGAATACTTTGCTGAATTCTCACACCTTATTCACACTGCTTTTCCCAACATGGTTTGTAAAGTCTGACTCTAATCTTCCTTCATAGCTTAATATTCTATCACATCTCCCTCCACATTCAGCACAACCATGTCTAGCATCTGATTCCCTCTTCATGGAAAGCTATTCTCCCTCTTCTTACCTTTTGAATGTCTCAAAGTGGAAAGACCCAACCTGCACAGGTCACCTCTTCCTGCAACCCAGATTGCCTTCCTTACTCCTATAGCGTTTTGTTTGTACCTCTCTATTAGTATTTGCCTCATTTTAGTCACTTGTGTGTTAATCCATCTCCCCCACTGTACTCTACAAGTGTTCTGAAGTCAGGGATCATGCCCTCTTCATATCTATATGTCCCATTTATAAAAACCATCAGGAATAATGAGATATGAGATACTCAACAATTCTTCTTGAATAAATGTTATAGTTTCTGTATGAGGTTTTGACACTCCGTAGCGGAGCTAACAATCCCAACAAGTGTAAGACCTCTGAGGGCAGAGACTCAAAGTTATATCTCCCTATTTCCAGTGCCAATAGTGTATGGAGGAGCATCAAAGACCTTTGATGGACAGATCTGTTGATTTTAATGATAATTTAAATTCTCTAAAGCAAAACCGTCATATTAATAATCTTTCAAAATAAATAGATGTCATTGAGCTCTTCACTGGGGAAAGAATCAAAACAAAAGAGGATAGTGTGTCAGAATCCACTAATTGAAAGAAACTCCAGGACAGGGGCGTCGTTGAAATTGGCCTGCCAGCGAAATCCAGTAAGTATCTCAACTTCAAAGACTTTAAAAATACGCCCAAACCAACACTCAACTAATCAAACCAAAACCACATATTATTTAAGTAGTGACAGAACATTTGATTCCTGCTTCCTGCCAACTAACCAAGGATGTCTGAAAGATGGATTCTACACCCAGTGATGTTATTTTCTTCTTTACGTTAGCGTCCTTTGTATTAGAGAAACACTATCGTGAAAAGAGCTGTTTAATTGTGAGTAGCACCAAATGAGCTGTGATGGAGGTGTTATGAATGTGTATTGGTGAAGCCCGATGCAGAGAACAGCAGCATCTGGGCATGCAGCTTGCAAAGTAATGAGACTGTGATGATGCGCTGGCACTGGGCTTTGATCACTTCATCTTGTTCAAGGGCTCTGCTGGGAAACAAAGGTGAGAGGCATTGACCTCATTCCCACAGCTTGCACGAGCACACAAAATAGTAACGGATCAAGGATTGAGGCCCTTCTCTCTTCTGCTCCTTGCCAACACACCCCTTTTTTCAGAACTGATGGTTCATAGTTGGGGGCCCAGCATAAAGCAGGCTGAGCAAGCTTCTGCCATATGAAATGTCATGTCTGAACATGTCTACAGTAATTGGCATTTCATTTTTCATCCTGAAAGCAGAAACAGGTGTATGCTACCTACTTCAAAATCCCAATCACAAATCACACTGCATGTGCCTCTCATACAGGCAGCTTTGTTGAGATCTCTACCAGTGGCAGGCTGGTGGACTTCTGAGTCTCCAGGAATGGGGATATCTCACAAATAGGTATGTATGTAATCTCAGAAGCATAAGAGAATAAAACCAAGAGCAAATGGCAGCACATTAAAAAACAAACCCACCACACAACGGCAGCCCTTAGTCTTTGTTGTGTTAATACTGTAATTGGCAAATAGCTGACTTCTTTATACTTAAGATCCCTACGAAGCATGTTTAACATACTGCAAACGGAGGTTTGAGCCCTCACAAAGGAGTACAAAGCCAGATGTATCACTGCACAGTATTTCCTGCCAGCTTCATCCAGGAACAGTAGCTGAGGTGACTTCTGAGAGGAGCCAAGAGCAAGAACGCCCCTTAATGAGCGCATCTATCAATTTTCAAGGGACGCAGTTGATTACCAGCATTTAGACAATTTAACTGTTGGCCACTGAATGAGAAAGCACATAAAACAGCTTAAGGCAGCCATGTGAGCAAGTTGGGTATGCTTGGCGACACTTGAACATGGGAACATGTGTGCTTCCGATTCAACATGTAGGAAAGGGCCAAGATGCAAGCTTTTACAAGTTCTGAAGCATTTTGCCAGAACGCAATACATACTATGAACAAATTGCTGCCTCAGGTTATTATATTACAAAGTACCAGTGTTACTGTATAAATATTTCATTTATAAATAGTGCCTTCAAAATCCCTTTATCAAAAATAACTTTCAAAATGTAACCAGGTCTATCTACAGACAAGACTCTTGGCTAATGAGGAAAAAAGTATAATAGGCAAATGTAATTAGTAATGGGGAGAAGACTAATTCTTAAGAAAATAAATAAAGTAAAGCATGATTTACTCTTATTTCTACGTATTGAAACATGCTGAATGAATGGTCCAGACTTTGAGATAAGGGACTCTAATTCTAATGAAAAAATATGATTATGGACATAATCAGAAATCATAAGTTTCTTAAGACTGATTAAATTGAAGAAACTTAACTTATTTTACTTAGGGCAAACTACAGTTAGAAGTTGGGCACTCCTAATATTTGGGGCAATTTTTTCCCCTCATTAAAATTAATTAACAATGACTTTAGGGTGTTTAAGTATAATTACTATTAAAAAAAAAAAAACACTGCACCGATCTTAAGTGTTCATAGTGTAGTAAAAATTATATGTATCTGTATAACCATTATTCAGAAAAGAATACTTCTGGCACGTCAGAAAGTTTGTGTCCCGTTCCAAGCAAATGCTTGTCTACCCCCATCAACCATTCTGATTTCGGTCAATATAGACTAATTTCTCCTATGTATGAATTTCATATATATGCAATCACACAAATGGAAGGACACAGCATTGCTCCGTGCATGGCTTCTTTTTTGCTTCACGTGTTTCTCAGATTCATCCATGTTATCCCATGTATCAACAGTTTGCCTTTTTTTTTTTTTTTTAACTGCTGGACAGTATTCTATTCTACTGTATGAATATACCACAATTTGTTTATCCATTATCTCACAGAGGGCCATTTCAGTTATTAGGTTTTGACTACTATGAATAAGTCTGATACGTACATATGTGCACAAATCTTTTCACGGATGTATATTTTTTTTCCTCCTGGGTAAATACCTAGGACTGGAATTTCACGGTCATAGAGCAAGCGTATATTTAAATTTGTAAGAAACTGCCAAACTTTTTCAAAAGTGGCTGCCATTTTATACCTCTACCAGCAAAGGATAAAAGTTTTGGTTTCTCCACATCCTTGCAAACAATATTATCAGTCCTTTTGGTTTTCAGCATTCCAATGTTTTAAATTCCAATTTAATTCTAATCTGATAACTAATGATGTTATTCGCACCCTTCATGTGCTAATGGCCATCCTTATATCTTCCTTTGAAGTGTCTGTTCAAATTTTTCCCCATTAAAATTTTTTTTTCATAATGGTGTGTTAAGATGAACAGAACTTTTAAATCATGAAAAGGTCCAAATTATCAACTTTTGTATTTTGTATGCTTATGTCTTAGGAAAAACCAAAAGAGGCAGCAATGGGAATCCTTGATAAACTGAAACCATGAGACATCTCACTATAAATTATAATTTCAAATGAACTATAGAAATGTATGCATAAGTAGAATTATCCTAGAAGTTCTGGTTTCAATTTTACTACCATGGTTTGAACCCCGGGCATGGTTTGAAAGGGCAACCACAGACATCTGTAATTATCTGGTTGAAGGCAAAGAGGCTTGATAGTACTTGGAACAGTCTTCCCAAACTATGAGATGATAAAACATAATTGGATCTCACAATATGGCTGAACCTATACAACTTCCCAAAGACTATCCTGGGAGCTATCATTTTTATGGGCAGATAGCAGCTTTGATGCAATTTTTAACCATGCTCAAGACATAAGATGGTTAACTCTGTAACCTTGACAAAAGGAAAGAATTGAAAACTTATATCCTAGAACTTTCCTGGACATTTTATTTTATTTTATTTTATTTTTTTAATGTTTTTTATTTCTTTCTAGGAGAGAGAGAGAGAGAGACAGCGTGAACAGGGGAGGGTCAGAGAGAGAGGGAGTCACAGACTGAAACAGGCCCCAGGCTCTGAGCTGGCAGTCAGCACAGAGCCCGACGCGGGGCTCGAACCCACGAACCGTGAGATCATGACCTAAGTGAAAGTCGGACGCTTAACCGACTAAGCCACCCAAGTGCCCCATTCCTGGACATTTTAAAACATGGCAGGTCAGTAAGACAATAATTAACTCTAATTGGCCCTCCTACAAGCTTCTCTCCTTTCTACCTGGAGCTGAGTGGCACTCAAAAAGCAAAATAACTTTTTCTTATCTTTGAAAACATCAAAGGTAAATCAAAAATTACTTTCTACTGGATACTTTAAAACATAAAAGAACTCTAGTTAGAGTCAACAAGAGAAACGAACTTCCTAGTCCCAGTTAGAAATATCTTTTGGGAGCTACAAACTGTACGGTTGGCTAATTACTCAAATAAGCAAGGATCAATGAAGAAATTCCAAAATACCATGCACTCTAGAACTCAAAATGTTCTCATTTCAATATTACAATACAAGGAAAGAAACAAGCTCTCATTTTGGCAGAATCTTCATTTATCTAAGAGTGTCCAATTAATATTTCATATAACCATGTAGGGTATGCTAGATTCTTAATGGATTGTATTGATTAGGGAAGAAAGCTCAATGCTAATGTTCTTGTAGGGAAAAACAGAAACCATTTATTATCTCACATGGAACAAATCATGGATTCAGGAGCTTATGGCCACAAAACTAAGAGCTACAAGGAGGCTGGTTAGGATCATTTACATTTAACACATAAGTAAGTTCCATCAAAGTAAAGAAGATGCCCGAGCAACCCTAACAACCGTGACTGCCATAGCTGGGACCCAGAAGAGAGTTCCAGGTCATGGGTAGGATGTGGCTAATGTGGCTGGGCCTTGGGTGGCTCTGTCACCACTCGAGGCTCCTGTACATCCTACATGGATGCGATGAGGAAGTTACTGCAGTCATCCTCTCGTGGCCTGTGACTAACTCCAGATGCTCAAGTGATGGCTGCAGTTCGGGTTCTTTTCTGTGAAACAGACAATACTGTCTATGCTTTACAGCCCTGCTCTTGCCCTTTAGGGCCCTATGTCCCAAACATCTCGGCCACCCTGCCCTGCTCCTTTCAAATACAGATGGCCTGAACTGAGTGGAATATTGTGAGGGGCAGTTTAGAAAGCAGAGGGAAAAAAAAAATGCAGATAAAAACCTAACTCTCAAGTAGTGTTGATGTTTCTTGCCATTTACTTCTGTTCCCTTAAAAAAAATAGTGCATAGACTATAGAGATCCAGACCAAGGAATAAAAGGAAACTATATAACTTAGATCTGACTAGAAGGGTTCCAATCTTAAAGGAACTTTAAAAAGCATTAATCACCTGAAGTTTCTTCACAATGTTAACCAATTCTAAATACCTATC
Organism: Hyaena hyaena; assembly: GCF_003009895.1. Lineage (NCBI taxonomy): Eukaryota > Metazoa > Chordata > Mammalia > Carnivora > Hyaenidae > Hyaena > Hyaena hyaena. Next base: position 5,629,824 of record NW_024080640.1, read on the forward strand.
ATAGGAAATGTTTGTCAAAACCTGGTGTTTTCCAAAGCAGATCTCACTTTACGTGGAACTAACATGTGGTTGGACGCGGGTGGGATCTGGGGGGCGGAAGGGGAGGCAGACTCATAGCTGGAGAGGTGGCAGATTGCTCTGTGTCTACCCCCTGATGAGGACAGAGGGCAGCCACACCATCCAGAACATACTTCAAATGGTAGCCAGTGTCTCAGAACTGAACACAACAGCTATATACAACTCTCTTTAGATGAGGCTCAATGACAACATTTTTTTCTCTTTTTTAACTTTTAAACCTTCTCAGCTTGGATGCCCTAAAGAGACTGGAGGTTATAGTTTACATTTTACAGATGCAAGAGACAAGCCAAAGATGTAATAAATAACCTGCCTGAGGAACTGGTTATTCTAAATAACCAAGACTATGTTTCAGCCAAATGTTTACTTGTCATTAGCTTCATATAGAAAGTATATTCTTAAGCTCATAAACATTGTTTTTCAATTTCCGAATTGAAATCCTCTACCAGTTACATATCCACAAACTCTAGAGGGTACATGAAATATTGTGCAAGTTACCAGAGGTGAGCTGATTTTTTTTTTTTAAAACAACAACAACAACAACAACAACAAATAACCCTAAAGTTCTAAATAGGCTATTGTAACCAAGTTTATACACAAAGGATACAGGTATATTTATTTTATCTAGAATTTTGCCTCTTCAATTACTAAGTCTCTTACAGAATAATCAAGATGTTACTTGGCTCCAAGGTCCTTGGGGAATAAAATGTCACCACTGCAGCTGCTATATTTCCTGCTCACGGCCTTTCAAATTAAAAAAAGGGAAAGGAGGGCCCAATACAAATGCAGAATTTAATTAGTTAGTAAAAGCCAAAATCCTTGCTCAAAGCCCTGTTCTTCCTGCAATATCGCATTCTTTTCTTCTTGTGTAAACTTTTCATTATGAAGGAGACATCTTTATAATATAATAACTCTAGTTATAATGTAACTTCTGGTAACATAACTCCTGCATTAGAAAAGACAGCATGTTCAAGTAATGTTGTTTTAATACAATTTGTGTTCAGCAGAAACCAAGTCAACTTAGTCATTTAGAATTTGATCAATGTGAATTAGTGTCTCACTGAGATAAACCATTTGATCATTTAGAAATTGATCAATGAGAATCAGAGATAAAACATTTATCATGTACATTTGGTCTATCAGAGCCATTCACGCAGCACTAAAGTAGGTTATAAGTAGACATCAATAAGTGTTACAGACAATGTGCAGGGTACCTGTCAGCTGCAGATACAAATACAACAGTATATAATTTTAATCCTTCTGATAAGGCAAGTTATTCAATAAGGCAGCTGGAGTCACTGAAAAATTACTGGAGCTCAACTTTGGAGAAATCAGAAAGAACACCACAGCAAAAGTAAACAGCTCAAACTTTTGAAATAAGTTTTAATTAAAAGTAAAAGGTAAGTAACATAAATTTACTTGGCTAAACTTCTAGAAGAGTTTGAGACTCTTCATCAGAGTAAACTTTGTACCTGCGGTACCATTAGTTCTATTAATCTAATATTTCCAAACTGAAGTCACATTGACATTCAGGCGCACTGGCTTATGCATCTAACAGAATTATAAATTTGCCAGTCAAAACCTTATTTAATTATTTTACAGCCAATTAAGCAGGATCTTTAAACACTGTTGCTTAAAACTGTCCATGATCCCATGTGTAATTATAGAGAACATGAGAAACACCTGCTGATACCACCAGCCTGTCATCCTCAGATTCACGAATTCATTCCAGTATAGCTATTAAAATCATCCACCCAAAAGAGAAACAAAACAGTACTGCCAATGTAGAGGAGCAGAAAACTTGCCACCCCAAAATATGTCCCTCTGGCATAGGATTCTATTTGGTTGATTATTAAAAATAAAAACAAAAACAACAAACCTGTCAACACATGAGAAGCTCTGGAAACCAAGCAGAAGTTACACTTTTACAAGAGACCTGCCCATGCATAAGGGAAACCTCTGTTTGTAAGGGAGGTCTCCCTTGCTGTACCAGGAAGAGGAGGGATGACTCAATCTCTAGAAACTCCTATCAATGGAGAAAAGAATGACTTAAGTCTGCATCACCACCTCACGCTTGTTGACTGTGCTCCCGTCACTGATACTATACCTCTAACATCTTTTGTCTTTAGCTGAGGATGGTATTTAAGGTGATGGTTTTGGCCATTTTAGAGAGTTACTCAGTTTCTCCAGGTCCCTGTCATATACACATGTTACTACTCTTTGAGTTGTTTTCTCCTATTATTTGGTTTTACACCAATTTAATTATTCAACCAGCCAAGGGACCCAGAGGAAGGGAAAACTTTTCCACCCCTGCATCAGTCAAAGTGAAAACCCAATAAAACCAAACATATTTTAAAGTTAAAGGATTTTACATTGAAGAAAACTTTGAATATATGGTAATACTTGCAAAATCCATTTTATCTCTAAGAGTTCTGCATAGCACTCCTCAGATACTCTAAAATTACCTAAACTTCTTTCACAGGGTGACTAATCTTTTAATACTTTGTAAGGATAGCCCAGGCTTCTTCCATGAGCTAAATTTATAAGTCAGGTTTCAACAACTTCGTTCAAGGATAAAAGTGAAAACCCCTTCTAAAGTCAGGCACACAAAGGAGTATTACTAGTGCTCACATATGATCTCACAGAATCACACTCCTTCACAAGGGCTTCGCCTTTCAAAGAAACTGAAGCCACGCTGAAAAGTTACACCTCTAACAAAAGGATTCCAGAACTATTTTCCACAGACCTACGTAGCTTCTCACATACGCATTTTCTCCTTTCTGGAAGACAGAAATGGGCCACTTTGTTATCTAAGACAGCATGAGAAAGAAATATCAGTCTTTTTCAAAATGCTTTTCATGTGGTTGATAATGCATGACTTCATTGGGTTTTTCACTGCCTTCAAAATATTCTATATTTCTTAGATATGTGCTTTTACATTTGCTTGATAATAGCTTTTATATTAACACAACAACAACAACTCATGGAGCACCTGAATGGCTCAGTTGGCTAAGCGTCCTGCTCTTGATTTTTGGCTCAGGTCATGATCTCCCGTTGATGGGACAGAGCCCAGTGTTGGGCTTTGCACCAACAGCATGGAGCCTGCTTGGGATTCTCTCCCACTCTGTGTCTCTGCCCCTCCCCTGCTTGTGTGCTCTCTTATGTACAAAATACACTGTTAAGGGTGTTTCAGTTTTGTGGGCGTGGTAGGCAGGCTCTACTCTACCCTCTGACAGGGATCCTGAAATAGGGCGCCTGCAGCACTTTTTCCCTACAGCTCTGCCACATCCCTCACTGTGTCCTCGGTCCCCAGGGCTTCACATGTGGTCTCCCGTTGGGCCGGGGGCTTCCTGAAGATAAAAACTCTTCTATTATCTTTTTTGTTTAATATCATGTCGATTTTGCCTGGAAACACAAAGAAATTTCTCCTGTGGTGAGCAGCTGAACTGGACATAACAATAAAATTATATTATCACAATATATATATAACAATAAAAACTGATAAAATCAAATATGCACTGAGCGTTTACCTTGTGCTAGACCTATGCACAGCACCATCAATGTAGCATTATTTGATGTATTATTTTGTTTAATGACCTATCAGGTGGAAAATAAGGAATTATATATATATATTAATATATAAGGAACGTAATTCTCGGTATGCTGAGCTATTTGACACAATACTAGCTCCACGTAGCTAGGAACTAGCACCATACAAGGCTCTATTTAACAGATATTAACAAAGGGTGATAAAAGGTGATTGGAACTGCTAACAGTGACTTTTTAGTTGGACTGGGAAAAGTAATGGTTATCTTTTGAATAAAGGCTAGATATAAAAAAAACCTGCTGGATTTGCTAAGTGATTTGGGTTTTATAGCTAAAATTTTAACGCTGTTGTGGTCGGGAAACCTTCTTGCTGGAAAATAAACACACATTCTTAATCTCCAAATTGATTCTTACTGAAAGAAACAGTAAACAGTATTTTAAATAACTTATTAGGGGCACAATTATCCCATTACAGTAGAACTAATCTTGGATTTTTCAAATGTTCTTTATGGGAAAGTCCTGTCTTCCCCCTGCTCTCTGGGGACTCTGAGTTCCACACTCTGGAGTCCCTACCTCTCTCCTCATAGCTGTGATCTCAGAACTCGGAGGGCAGGTCACATAGAAGCGCTCTGAATGAATGATGAGATGATAAAATAGGAGGAAAAATCCCATTAAATCTAAAGTGTTTCAATGGGTTTCTGCCAAAACTATAAACTGAGGACTGAAGGGTGAGTTAATATTTAAGCATCCCTAAAATAATACCATTAGCTATCCTGGCAGGATGCATCGATGTGACTGGTGTTTATCACGTGCCGCCTCAAATGCTCTTAGGTTTCTTTCTCTATATAATGATTTTGTGTGACCCCTTATCAGGTAAGTAATAAAGCCCTTGAAATTTAAAAAGCTTCCATCTCCTGTAACCAAGATGCACCCAAATGAATTCTTCCATCAGATAAAATTAACTAAATCCTCCTCAAATTTCGTCAGAGCTTGTTGAGATCAACAATGCTGAAATCAACAGTGTCATGCAATGAAAAGGATATAGCATACTGCCTTGCAAAAGACTGAAGCTGCCAGCATTACCTGAGATGGTCTGATCTGTAAGGAGAAACAAAGTTCCACTGAGTAACTTCAGTGCCTTCAAAGATGGTAAGCATCTCTCATACTCAAGGCACTATCACTTCCTAGGTATGAGGCTACCAAACTCACCACGAATCAAAATACAAACTTTCTAAGAAGTTCCGTGTAGCAGGTAGTACTGGGGGGGGGGGGGGGGGGACCTAATATAATGAAAGCCACTCTCTGAAAAACTAGCTCTTAAAATACCTTCATAGTATGTAAAAACCTGGGGTTTTGTTTGTACCAGAGTTGGCCAAACTGTAAAGTCTAAGGGCAGAGTCTCCAAGACTGTCCTCACCCTAGCATCATCTACAAGTTCAAGGGGTTCCCAAAACTGCTCTAGCCTTAATAATTCACTAAAAGTATCCACAGAACTCATAGAGAGCTATTAAAATCACGGTTATGGCTTAACATGGGAAATGATAGAGAGTTAGCCAAAAAAAGAGATAGGATGGAGAGGATAGAGTCTGGGAGAGTTCTAAATGCAAAATTTCCACTCTCCTTAAGATGCTCTACTCCCCTGGCATTCACCTGTGACAATCTGCAGAGATTCAACCAGAGAAGCTGGCTCAAAGTTCCATGTCCAGAGTTTCACTGGGGCCTCATTGCATAGTTTTGCTTGACTGATTGCTCATGTGGCTGAATTCAGTCTGCAGCACCACTTCCCCAGAGGTTGGTTTGACAGTACACAGCCCAAAGGGCCCATCATGACTAATGACACACTTCTATCAATTGGGAAATTCCAAAGAGTTAGAGGTTCCCTCTCCCAGAAGATGAGCATACAGGCCAGACCTCTCCTTGGGAAAGGTTAAATTCTGTACCACACCAAATGAGAGTAGAATTTAATAAAGAATAATATCTTACAAAGGTAATAGAATGAAGCTGCTGAGGCTCTGATTAAAATTAAGTCTAGGGGCACCCGGGTGGCTCAGTTTGTTGAGTGACAACTCTTGATTTGGCCTAGGTCATGATCTCATGGTTTTGTAGGATCAAGCCCCATGTCAGGCTCTGCATGCTGACCATCTGTGGAACCTGCTTGGGATTCTCTCTCTGTCCCTCCCCTACTCGTACTCTTTCTGTCTCTCTCAAAATAAATAAATAAACTTAAAAAAAAAAATACAACCACTAAGTTTAACCTACAGTTTCATGTTGTCTTGGAGAAAGTCAATCAGCAGGACATTTATTTCTGTGTTCCCCATAGCCTCTCATTTGTCAGCAGGCTAGCCCAGGCTGAATGACATGGCAGCTGCACAGGGCTTTCAGAAGAGTGATTCTTTTCATCTAAAACCAGATTCATCTCTCTCTATAAATATCCAGACTCCATCAATTTTCCGATATGCTAAACTTCTATTTCTGGTTCTCCCTGGTCCCTACCTCCAGGTGTTAGGGGCTGGACTGGGACCCCTCCCCAACCAAATTCATATGTTGGAGACCTAATGACAAGCAGCAGAAAGCATATTTGGACAAACGGTTTTCAAAGTGGTAATCATATTAAAATGAAGTCATTAGGGTGAGCCCTAATGCACTGTGATTTATAAAAGGAGACTGAGACACGGATGTGGAGGAGGAAGACAGGCCAACCATGTGGGGACTCTGATCTCAGACTTGCAGCCTCCAGACTGTGAGGAAATCAACTTCTGTGGAACCGCTCAGTCTGTGGTTCTGTTATGGCAACCCTAGCGAATGAATATGCCAATCACTCACTAGTTCATGTCTAGACTTTCAATGACTTGCTTGCACCCATCTCTTTTTCTCACACAGTCCTCCCATATACTACTACTGCTTTTTATTCCTCACACCTCTGATCAGGCCTCACATCCACTGTCTGATTAGTATTACGGAAGGAGCAAGAAATCAAGTGCTTACCTGGTGATCAAAGATCTTCCAAAGACTTTTTGCTACCTGAAGACCAACTTCTCAGCCCAGCAGTTATCAAAGGACCCTACTGACCTTTCCAACTTCACCTTGCACAAGAGTCTCTCTGAGTCAAACCACTGATCTTAATGGACTTGACACCCACCAATTATAGAACATGATTTTCCTTCTGAATACTTTCCTTTCCACCGATTCACTATTTTTCTCCAAGCCTCAACTGAATTATTGTTTTCTTTATGATAACTTCATAGATCATTCTAGTCAGAACTGATCTCCTTTGATTTATCTTAAATTTTACTTACCTGAATGAATAGCTATCCTCTTACAATAGAGAAATACTCAGGATGCTAAGTCAAAGATTCGCATGGCATAAAGATAGAAAGATTAACAAATGTCACTTTATCATTAGGAAGAAAGATAAAACTATAACATGAAAAATACATATTTAGAGTACCTTTTAAAATCAACTCCAGATGCATTTTTGTATGTAAATACTTAAGAGAGCACATTAACCTTTAAAAGTGAGATTTGTGGCCCATTCTTTGAAGGTCTCTCCCTGCTGGCCTAAAAAGACAATTCACTAACAAAGACAAAGAGGTTTGTCTAAATATACTTCAAACTACCTTAAAAAAAGATTTTTTTATTACATTAAAGAACACTATTATCCATTACCACACAAATTATACCACAGCAGAAAGTAATAATGTTACACCTTAGGGTTTAATCATTTTATCAAAAGCTTATAACCATGCACCAGGAAGAAGGTCAGAGCTCAATTCGATCTGTCAACTAAACCTGTCACAATACCTTTTTTTGCTTCACTAATTTACACATGTGCTACTAACAGAGGTTATACAATACAACTATTTATACTCTCAGGAAAATTCTGAATGATGTCTTCTTACCTAATGTGAGAACTGGCAGCAAAGGGAAAGTACAGGGCTATGGGTCACGGACACTTTGATCCATCAATTAGAACATTCATTTAAACATTCCAAGGATTAATAGAGGCAGCAATTTAACACCACCTTAATAATCAAGGGCAAGGTAAAGTCTGTGATTTAAATGCTTTCAAGGTACATGGGAAGAAATGAAAACAGCTTAAACATGAGAAAAGTGGTTACTCAAATTTGGACATGCCTGTCATTTTATTATATAAAACTGAATAGTCTCTATGATTCTATTATTAACAGAGGTAGCCATTTCACGTCACCTTTATAATCAAGGGCATCCCATCTTATATAATGTTATTCCAAATGAAAATTCTATTAGCATTCCTTTCAACTTCCTCTTACTTCATAAAATTGAGTTGCAACAGGCTCTCATCAAATGCCCTTTCCTTGTATTTGAATTCCACTCCATCCCACTAATGGAGAACATGGATACATCTCCACCACCCAAATATATATACTCCAAGTATTCCAGAGGGCCCACAACAAACTATCCACTCTTCAAAAAGCAAGAAAGTTGTACTTTGATCTTGTCATGAACAGTAAATAATTACAGTGTTATATGTTAAAAACTTACTTGAATTTTGCTTCTACCGCTTCAGCTGCTTTCTGATATTGTTCAGTGGTGACTTTGTAGAATTCTGAGCTCTGTGGAAAAAGATTGATAGTACACTTTTCACTATTCAAGAGAACAAAATGTGCACAAGACTTTTAATTACAACAAAAACCACATTAAAGCTTTTTTCAGTCATTCAAACAGTAGGACAAAGATTTCTTGCATAAGTGACATAAATACTTAAAAAAGTCCAAGTAAAGGTATCCATTTAAATAATAGTATATCTGCTGGTATACAAGTTGTAATTAGAGTAAACCTTCATTGTTATAATTCATTATTTGATCCTTGTGAGAAAATTCTTCACATTCTTAGCCTATTATTCCAATGTTCTACCTAGGATATTAAAGGTTCATTTCTTTTTATACAGTACTTTGGTCCTCAAGATGGATTCTTTACAGAGTAGACTGTGTTCTATCACCCTCACATGACCACAAGAAGATCAATATTTATAACAAATTAATCAGTAAGAACAGAGTATGGATTTAGGTAATATCTGTACCAAAAAAAAAAATTTGTTTCCAGTATTACGTAAATGAACACATAAGCAACATATATCAAGCTGCAATAGGAAAGGAATGCCTTTCCTGAGGCAGGAAAATTTTAAACTATCTACTCTGGCTGGCTACTTTGAAAACTGTCTTACTGCAGGGGGTGGTCTAAATGACCCCATGAGCCTTCAGACTCAATGAAATATCCTGCAAAATGTGTCCCAGTACAAAAGAATACTACACAATATAGTGGTCTATTGTGCACCTTCAATCCCTAATCATTCAGGTTGCACATGCACGACTTGGAGTAGTTTATTTTTTAATAAATCATTGTTGGTTGGTGAGAAAATGAAAATGAAATCCTCTTCACACCAGTGACCCCTCTGCATTTAACAATCTGGGTTGCCCAATGACAGTCACATCCAGGTTTCTTGGATATAGATAAAATCAATACATATGTGATTAGACAGCAGACTCAGGGTGGCTGGTGCAATGGACAGGTCACCATTTGAGATGATGAATGGCCCTCTATCAACCTAGAGTCCCCTACGATGCTAACATTTACTATAATCTTATTTGGGCTGCGATTTATCTTTCTTGCACCTGATCAATAAAGATGAACAGAACAGTTGTAAGGATCGATTGTAATTTTTTATCATTTTCAAGCACGAAGGTGCATTTCTGACATGAAGACAATATTCTAAGTGTACTGCTTCTGCATTTTTTAAAATTACAATGCAAGTGACCAACTTTATCAGTCTATGTGTGGAAAGGTTTTAATTCATCTGTAGGTCGCAAACTACCAAAAGGCCATTTGTCTTCTCAGATATTATAACCTTACATCGTGTCACACCTTCCTTTCAGTTTTATTTTATAAGATTTTTCTTTCCTTTAAAATACACACTGGTCACTACATGCTCTTTTGCAATGTTTGGTGTAAGCTGTGTGTGTGTGTGTGTGTGTGTGTGTGTGTGTGAGAGAGAGAGAGAGAGAGAGAGAGAAAGAGAGAGAGAGAGAGAGAGAACCCTTCTAACAAAGAGGGCAGTAAAAAGGCAGTGACTGACCTACCACTAACACTGATGAGAAACTCCCCATTCTGCTATGATAATGTCAAGGGGGTGTTATGATACTGAATTTTCAAAATGCTGGCAAAGCTAAACATCTTGACTAATACTTCCAATTATTTTAAGCATTGTAATTTTTCTCATCACGAAAGGGTGGAGTCTGTTTCTCCCCTCTTCAATCTGGGCGGGGCCTGTGAGTTGCTCTGTCCAACAGAATGTGACAGGAATGACAATGCGCCAGTTGTAAACATAAGCCTCTCTCTTGGAACCCTGGCCTAGTGCCACATATATATAAGTCCAGGCTGAAGAGGGAGAGACTCTAAGTCACCCCAGCTGAAGCCATCATAGACCAGCCAAACCTTAGTATAAGTGAAGTATAAGTGAAGGCAGTCAAATCCAGAAATGCCCAACTGGGTGACCTGAAGGATCATGAAGTAAATAAATGGTTGTGTTAAGCCATTGAGTTTGGGGTAGTTGGTTATACAGTGAAAGCTAACTGATTTATCCCCTTTGCCTGTGTTCTCATAGCCCCATGGACTTCTAGCAAAGCACTTAACGCACTTACCGACCATGTGTTTTTTACATGTGGCCTTTCCAAGTAGTCCATAAGACCTCTAAAGGCGAGTATTTCATCCCATTCATCAATATACTTAAGCATTCGGCAAAGTACATGATACACAAAACTTACTAAAATCATGTTAGAGTGACACCATTAATTCTAAGTTACATTCCAAAGTTTACTTTTATCTAAAACAGGCTGGAATAGAGAGAAATTTAAGGTAAATGAAATACTGTAACGTGGAAAAGTGGAATATTTATTATACATCTCTTAGAAACTAACCAACACTGCAGTCTGCTATGCCACAAAAACTGCAAATGGCTATTGCTTAAGATTGTGTTCAATTACAGTAAGATACAATTAACAGTTCAAGGGACAAACAGTAGCTTGAACAGGTAAGGGGTTTATTTTTCTCATATCATAAGTAGTCTGGTTGCTGGAAACTCGGAGCTGATGTAGGTGCCAAGGATTTTATCAAATGACTAGGCCCTTTTCTCTCAATTCCTTTGCAGCTACCCTTAGCATTTGGCTTTTATTCTCACAATTTCAAGATAGCTAGTGCACCTCCGGTTATCATGCCCAAGCTCTAAGGAAGTAAGAGGAGGGAGGTAAAAAGAAGGGAAGAAAAGCCCTCTCCAGAGATCCGTGCTTACATCTCTCTGGCCAGACTTCTATATCATGCACGGCCCTGGCTGCAAAGATTTTTGTTCTCTCACTTCTACAGTAAGAAAGAGAAGGCAGGAGTTTGGAATTGGTGTCTATTGAGCCAATTTATCATACCTGCCACAGACAGTTGAAGTGATAGCACAAAATCATGCACAAAACTGTGTGGTTGATTTTAGATATGAGTATTCCAGTATTTCTTTCCAGATGCTCTTAAACTTTGAATCTGGGTGTGGGGGGATTTACGCATCTGGTATTCTAATACTCAAGAACAAAGTTTTTAGACAAGATAGGAAGGAAATGGGAATCAACAAGAGTGGGCATCATTCCCACTTTTTGGGCTAGCCATGGCCCACGTTTTTGAATGTGTGATACTGCCATTTTCCATTTTCAGAAAGTTTCCCTTTAAAAGTATATTTTAAAATACACCTGCACAGACACACATTATTGCTAGGTTTGAAAAGTATCTGTTTTTAAGTTCTAAATTAGATCAAAAGAAAACATGCACACACAGTATCCTCTCAGGTTCTGAATCTCATTTCTGTTCTATTATCATACCTCCAGTATGTAAGAAACAAACAAAGCAAAAAGGTCACAAGAAAAATTTGTTAATGAGCTCTCGTCAGTTCTTTTACCAAATGCTTCATATGATGATTTGGGCACAACTACATAAGACATCATACTCAGGTATAATGTAAATTCTGGTAATCTTACACTTTTTCTCAGAGGTGAGTGAGACGACTCCGCACTGTCCATTCGAAGAGTGTGGCAGCTCAGCAGGCATTTAGCAACAGCGAGTGGGAGAAGGACTAGGTCTGACCCGTACTGGGAACGGTCTAGCTGAAGGTGTGGATCTCCTCTTTCCAAGTTGATCTGTAATTACCACTAACAACTGTAGGTCTCTATCCCTCTTACAACCCACCCAAACACAAATGTTACTCTACCTGGCTTGTTTTTTTAAACAAAGGTTTAGTGTGTACAACTACCAATGAAAGCCTTCCTATTGACAGTATCATTATGAGCATTCCTATGTTAAGTAGCTGGATTCAAAACAGACTTGTACTTATATCACTTGCTAGGAGCTATGTTACAATATGCAGTCAGCTAGATGCAGGTAAGTATGTTTCCCCCAAGATGACCCAGCGCTAAGCATTTGGGGACCTGACTGCACATGCAGCAGGGTTACAATTCCAGGCACAGAATCCCTGAAACAGTCATATACTAAATGGCATCAGGTGGCCAGAAAGAGTTCAATGCTTCCTCACCCATCCTGTCTTTTTGTAGACTTACACAGAATCAAGAGACTCCCTGCAACATAACTCAATTTTCTGCACAAGAATTTTAAGAACTATAGAATTCTTAGAAGTTAAAAAAAATCACTAAGGGTCTCAATTTAGGTTATCTAGTGGCTTCAGTTATTTCTCCTGATAAACCTTCCATCAGAACACCTAACAGCTGGTTTGAATTCTGCCTTCTGTGTGCTCCTGTGTATGTTGAAGTCTGTTACAGGTGGGCAGAAGAGCCATGGAAGGAACTTGAACATATTCATTGAGAAAAGTGGCCCTTGAATAAAGTAGTTGGCATCATAAGGACTCTTTCATTTTTGGCACTTCTTAAATCCATGGCCTTGAGTCCACTGTCTCTCGACTCTCTACTTTTATGTCTTTCCCTCCCTCTAACCTCCTGCTCCAGAGAATGCTATGTAAATAAATATACTGCCTATTTAAATAGCATTGTTTCAAACGCATGGTATATCAGATTCAGTATTCTGTTTCTAAGAGGTACATCAAGGAATGGATTTGGTTATTTAAACTGAGTCTCACTTTTTAACATCTAAATACGAGGACCTTATCTTTCAGAATGACTGTATCAACCGGGCCCTTGTAGGCTCAGCAATAGGCCTGGCTCCTCATTCTCCACCAGGACACCAAGCCTTAGCCCCCTAGCTGACTCACCAGATCCTGGGTCTCCATTAATTTGCCTGCATGACTCCACAACCTGAAGAATGATCATCAAGTAGATGCATAAGTAGCTATCCTGAGTAGCCTCCCATTTCTGCTAATAACAATTTGGGTACACATATAAGTGTATTTTAATTATGCTCAGCCCTATTTTTTTCAAATTAGTATCAACAGTGATGGATAATAAATTACTAATTTAGCAGTTTCTCACAAACCAGAAGTTCTGACCATTAAGTTCCGTGGTAAAGACAAATGAAGATTTCCTGATGGAAAAAGCCTAGCAGTGAATTATCCCAACATCTGTCCTTCCTACTTACTTAGTTAAATCCCAGTTTTAAGCTACATACATGGTGAACCCAACTAAAATTTCCAGCCTGCTTCTAGTTCGGCTGCACTGTAAGCAGAACTGCATGGGGACTTCAAGGTTCGGCTGCTTAAAGACAGCTGACCTCAACTGGTAAAGAATCTTTTCAGCCTAGCCCTTTTCTCATTTTTCCAGTCTTTAAGTGGTTGTGATGGCCAGAGCCCCAATAGGAGCTTGACCTTAAAGAGAGAAAACCTTGTGCCAGAAGGCTGGAGAGAAACCATAGGTTCTTGGGGCTCTAACACTCTTAAAGCCAGTATGCCAGCCCTGGATTGCCCACCTCCAGACTTTTATTAAATAAGAAAAAAAAATAAACTTCTAATTTAAGCCTTCCATCTTTATGATACACTGAGTCACAATAACCCGGAAGAGACCTTCCTTAAGCCCTGATATGTTTGCTTTTTGTACACCTCAAGAATGACTTTAATAAAGTCCAATGATACGACACTCTAGGAGTAAACCTTTGTCCTCTGCAGTAATGCTATGCGTCCTCTTGTCAGAAATGTTTCTATCTGCCTCTCCTTTCCTGACAAAGGACAGGAGGAACTGAAAAATTTCAGAGCCATGTTTAACTCTAGCATCGAATCTCACCATACCTAAGAAACCACATTTCATGAAAACACCACGATCTCCGAGGCACCTTGGCAAAGTTAATGAACTGCTTTTGTACCTCCATTTTTCTTCCATCTCTACTATTTCTCATAAAAATCACCAGAGCTATTCAGAGCTGTTTCTGGCATTTCTAGTTTTATTCCAGGCACTTTAGAAACTTCACTAATTAGAGTCTCAGGTTTTTCCTTTCTTGATTTAGTTTTCTAATTAGAATAGAAATCATAGATTCATTGACGCCCTTGCCACTACATGCGTTATATTAATTATATATGAGTTATGTTGCCTCATGCCTCAGTTTCTCATCTGGACAATTTAAATAAACCATACCAAACATTCACTTGGCATTCTAAGTTTCCTTCATCTGCTCATCTCTTCATTCTACAGATACTTAAGGTCTGTGCCAGACCCTAGGCCAGGAACTTGGACTATAATAGAGAGTAAAAAGAGGCTTGGCCCTACTTCTATAAAGCTTACAACATACAGGGGGAGACAGACACAAATTCAAAAATCACACAAATTATAATGAACAAAGAATAATAGTGCCACAGGATCATTATATAGAAATTTTTTATTTCTAGTTTTTCTAGTGAGTCTCTAAAGCCCTATTTTTTCTAAAGTGGCTAGCTACCCTTCATATTCAGCTCTTAAGTAACTTTTTTTATGTCCTTTCAATTTCTCCAGTTCTTCCTGTCAGACAATCCAAGCTTCATAGCAGAATTCTCTCCACCTGTAAAAACTTTCTTCTAACACCTTAAAAATAAGGGGGATCTACTTGAACTCATATGGATGGAAGGAGGTCCAAGTAGTAGGAAAAACAGAAAGTTGTAAAATACTTTGAAGAGTATATTTTCCAAAATGGTGAGTCTACATACATGTACACATATACCCTGAAATAATCTGCAAGCAATATTTGTCACCCCTGAAAAGGGGACATGAAAAGGAGACACTTTTCCCTTTTAATTTAATAGCCTTCTATAACAATTGAAGTTTTTTTTACCATGGGATCATATTATTTTCATAAGAAAATTAACCATGTTGCAATTTCTAACAGGCATTATACCTATACTTGTATCATGCCAGAAAAGTAACTTATCTAGATATTATTGGGAAAGTGACTCTCTGACCCCTTCCTACCCACAGCTCCGTTTAACCATTCTTATAGTGAGACTTCTCATTTACCCTAAGTATAAGGTATGAACTTTTCTATTATCCTTTTCTATAATAATGTCGATAAAAGGTCTTCAATCGTTATACTGTTTGTAGCTCTTCTGAGATAAAACCGTACTCCCCCTTCTACGCTCACCTTTTAGACTTCTATATTATACACCTGAGACCTTTCTACTTTTGACATGCTTGTGTGTCTAACTGTTCCTTCAATAATGGTGAGACAAAGCAATTTCACAGTTATCAGAAGAGTTATCATGAGAATTTACCATGATGTCTTGCAAGACCTATACAGAACCTTTTAAATTACTGCGTGTTACCAGCACAGGAATCTCTGGTTCTCTTGAGGGCTGTGTAACATGACACAGTCAATTCTCAAGGTTGTAAGTCTTGTGAAGGGCTCATTGGGGTGATGCTACATGCACATTTAACAGCATACCCACTGGATGGCTCTATACAGAAGGCGTCACATTTCTATTGCCAACACATCTCAGGCATGCACTCCATTTTACCCTAACTGGTCTCATTATTATCTCCTATAGAAGGGAACTCTAGAAGTCAAACTCTCTTGTAATTGCTCAGCACATGCACTGGTGTACACACATGCTCAGTGTCCTCTTGAAAACCATGGACTAAAAAGAAAACTGGAAACAATAATCCTTACAGCAGAGAAGGAGGCAAGCGTTAGCTTATTTATCATCAGCTCTGCTGAGTTCTTCATTCATTCACAATTTTATACTAATAATCTGAAGAATCTTTAGCACAAGCCCTCCTTGATGTTACTGGCTGACCCATTCACCTTCATGTCTTCCTGTCTAGCCCTTAGGCCAACCTAAGATTCACACATTTAAAAGGGTTTATTACTGAAAAGTTAATGTGGGCCATGCCCACTGGGGTGAGCCCATTGGATAGGAGGGTGAAGACCTCTTTATAGGCTAATGGCGAGAAAAATCTAAACAACTAACTCATTACACTAAACAAAGGTAATTGCTTTTAGTTTTATAGCCTTTCAGCCTCCAAGAGACACTTTTCACACCGAAAATGCCAAGGGAGGCGGTAAGCTGTCATCCAGCCCTGCTCCTCAAACCTGTAAGGTCCAGCCTACTGACATCAAATACGATTCTACTAATCACATAAAAAGAACAGAAAACACAAATTTTAAAAACTCTCACAGAGATTAGAAGACCTTCTGAGATTATTTCCTTGGAATCCAGATTGAGAAACTCTAAACTAATCCATTTACTGCCCTGTAACTTATTATATGGTGAGCTCCTCAGAGGGCATCCTAACGAAATAAATGGGGAAAGATTACTGTTTCCCAAGGCAAGAGAGGTGTGTAGAGTAAAACTGCATCCCTGAGAGGAAGGAGAAGTGTCAGAAAAAAGGGGGTCCTGACACAGCAGGCTGGCGAGGTCAACACAGAGCCTGTCTTCTTCCTACTTCTGCCTAGAACCTGAATTTCGAGGCCAACACCAGTAACTCATTCTTATCCAAAAAATCTATTCAGGACAACCTTTCATGAAAACTGAGCAAACCTTTGAGCTTGCTTTCACAGACACGACACTTGGTTTCTCTGCTCCTCTGGCACCAGCTGAGTGGCAACCCCAAAGTGAATCAAATATTTGTTCAGAGGTCATACCTTTCCAACACTACATAAAAAGGAGCAGCTTCCATAAAAGGCAGAGGGACACAGACAAGCTCAGATTCCCAGACCGAGTGCATCTCTTCATGGGAAGAAGATAGGATTCTGAATGACCTGGGCACAGTTATGACCAAAAACCTTAATGAGGATGCCCCCAACATGCAGATATGGCAAAGCATTCCAAAGCCTACAAGACAATTTCATCACTCTGCTTAGAAAGCTATTTGTCACCTTGAGATTTACTCACTAAGAAGATAGGGTGCTAACCCTCTAATGTATACATTTCATACCCATATTCAATAGTCTTGGTGTGGGCAGGTAAGGGGCACAGAACCATCACCCAGAGCAGTTTCTCATTAGTGGATCTGCTTTGGTTCCTGGCATTCTATACAATCAGATGGTTGGAGAAAAACTATGCCCAACCCAACCAAAGCCAACATTTTCATTATTGCCAATAATCTCATTATTTTCTAAGTAAAACATAGAAAAGTGCCATTCTTCAAAACCTCCTGCCTGGGGAGTGGGGGTGGGGGTGGGGGGGAAGGTCCGGAGTACAAGTATTTGCCACATCCATTTCCCTAAAAGTAGTATTTGGTAGGGTATAGGAAAATTGGTCAGAGAGAGATTGGTAAAATCATTTCACTTTATCCTTATCAGATCAGCTGGGTTTTCTGTCTGCTTTTTGTTGTTTATACATGTGGAGGACATTGATGAGTATATGAAGAAATGGGCTCCCCTCTTAATTTGCTAATGAAAGTATAAATTGGTACAGTTTAGAGCAACAGGTCCCAAATGACTTTGACTCAGCTTCATTTCTAGATATATCTGAAAAAATCATGGGCGTGTATAAAAATTTAGGTAAAATATTTTTCATCCAAGAGTTTATAACACTGAAAAATAAAAAGCAATGTAAATATTCAACCACAGAGGGAAGCTAAAATAAGTAATAGATCACCCAAACAATGGAAAGATGGAGTTGTTTCAGCTTGCTTCACTCCTGAAGATGGAAAATGAGAGAAGAAATATTTAAATTCCTTTACATTTTGGTTCTCGGTGATTAGACAGAAGAATAAGGACAGTTTTACAATTTCTTACAATGTCCCCAAGTGGTACCAGCTCTCCTCCAGAGAGGAAAAAATAAAAACAAACAGCTGGCATCTTCACAAGCTACAAAGTATGTATCCATCCAAGAGGCCAATACCGATGAGACAGTACAGATTAATCTGAAAAGAGGGGGGAAACCAATTTTAAATTACAAAGGTCAAAACCCTATTTATTCCTAGTGTCTCTGAAATTCTTCTGCCATTTGCTAAGTGGGTGAAACATTCATTTTTTATTCACTCAAATATTTACTGCCCAACCATCTCTTAAGAGCAAAGTGCTAGGAGCTGAGGAAAATACTGTTCTTTTCTTCTCCTTCTTTTTTTAAAGGTAGGCATATGATTCCAATGTTTATAATCTACAGGGATGTGATATTCATATGAAGAAGTCCTAGAAAGAGCAGAGGCTCTGGGAATCCCATCTCTACAACTGTACACAATCCCATCGGGCCAACACCTGAAACTGCAGGGAGGCTGGTAAGGACCTGGCCCCCCAATGGCAAATATGGTGAGGAAGCAATCATTTATCTCAATGGATTCTATGATAGAAACCAGCTAAAGAAGCAGCAAAGTCAGAGGCTATGCCTTCATTTTACCTACCAGGAATGGTATGTTCAACCGAAGTTACATGCCTACCTGATATGCCATAGGTAGTAAGCACTGTAACCAGTTCAGCCCAGGTCTGATGCTCTAAGTACAACTCTAACTTAGGTCTTGAGATTTAAAAATACTGTAGCCTCTTCAATACAAAACAAAAGACAGTATCCTGTAAATACTTTACAGATTTACTTTTTTTTGTTTTAACCATAGAAGGTATTAAATTTATTTAATAGTCATGTAAGAATGAACTGCAACATCCAAGCAAAATAAGATCCAATGCAGGTGAAACACGTATCCCAAGTTTTAATTACCTTTCATCGGTTTTGAGTCCAAACTCAGTTGTTAATAATAACTGTGGCATGGTTCTCTCAAGCGCTGGAACAGTTATAAAGCTTCTCAAGTGAATAGAAAACTCAGCCTTAATTTTAAGGGTTAAAAATCTCAGCTATGAAATGGAGAAAGATTTCAAGTGGCAAAGGGATCACCTATCCATTTCAAAGACATGTTTATCTTTTTGTATTTCAAAGGAAAGGCCTTTTGAAAGATCTGGCACAGAAATATGCATGTGAATAGAAGCACATTGAAAAGTCTTAGCTTTCAGGTATAATGGCTCTTCCTCAGAAAGCTCTGTGCACGATTCCTCCATCTGGAAAGCAAAGGCACATTTCACATGCTGCCGAGTACACAGGGCCCTGCAGTGTCGCTTCTGTCCAGTTTTTATCTGATGACTCATTAACATTTCCCTTCATTATGTGCCTAAATCCTACTACTACTTGAAAGTTTTACTCCCCAACTACAGAAATGCATTCATTCATGTGGTGGTGAAACATACCAGAATGTTTAAAAAAAAAAAAAAAAAAGCTGTGCAGGGGGAGGTGGGGGACGAGGGGGGTGGAGAGGAAGAGGGGAAGAAAAGATAATTATGGAAGACCCAATAAGCAAATTTGATAAGTCTTCTTCTAGAAATATTCATGAAAATCTGTTCTTGAAAACTGCTGGTATTTAGTAGCCAATCTTTTCCACATGACTTTACTGAGAAATGTTCTTAGAAAGATCACAGAGAGGGGTGATAACAAAATGCGTGTCATCAAATGATCTTTTGGTCTGGCATGGAGTCTCTGTCGCACATCCTCTATATGGATTGCAACTCCTTCCAAGGCCTATCCTATTCACTCCGTCTTAATCACACTGTGCCTTCTGCCTAGTGCAAGTCCCTCCAAACATCACAAGCGAGAATGCAGCCATCCACCAGGGACAAAGCATACTGTATTCTGTTAGTTTCTACAAAGGCAGACCCTGGGGATTTAGAGAGTTGAGATCTACAAAAGCACTTTAAAGAAAAGCATACTCACCCATAGGAAAGAGTTTCTTGTAAAACCCCTGTGGTCTGAACACATCTCAGGGGAAAGGGAGCGGTTCTTTACTTTTGAAAAAGGTCTTAATGAAAAAGACAAACGTGAAATATAAACGTTAATCTGGGGTAAGTAATGTGAATTAGGTCCTGAAACCACTGCTCTTCCCAGCCCATATTCACAGAAATTACACAGCAAAGCAAGTCTGCAATAAGCAGGCTCCGTTGGCATCATGGCTTATTGCTCAGTGTGACCCAATGTAACCAAATCCCTTAGCAGCTAGATGGAAATGGCCTTGTGCTATAGGTTTACTCTCTGCCTGGTGAAAGCCCTCTCTTCCAACTAGAGGACAAGTTATTAAGAACCCGGTTGTCATCTTAGATCAGATAGATCATTCGTTTCCCTGAATTCTTTTTCTCATCATTTACTCATTACACGCCTCCTCCTGATGTAAGTAGACATTTATTAGCTTCTGCATTTATTGCATTGGCAAACAGAAACATTCTGCTGCATTTCCTGGGGGGTTCACTCATTTATCTATTGGATAAGAGACTGAAGTTTTCTACAGGGCAGAAAAATTAAAATATCAGTCAGGTTGACAGCCAGGAAAATGAGAGTCTTTCTGCAGTAAGAAGCTTTCTTGAGCTTCGGGTTTAGCGAGGAACTGCCATGTTATTTTCACCAAACTACTGCTTCATATGGAACTAAAGCCGTGGGCCACTGGCTAGTGAACTAATACTCTGAATGAATGATACACAGGGTACCCAGTAAAGTATCTGAGATGCAAAGCTAATTGGTATTTTAAATAGAAAATGTACAAAATGCTTTCAAAGATCCATTTCTATAAGGAGCTAGGGAGAGAGTACTTCTCAAACCAATGAAACGAGAGCAAGAATCATAGGACTTAAAGCTGTAGGGGACCTTACAGGTTATGGAATCCTTTTCCAAGAATCTTCTTTACAGCATCCCTGACAAGTGAGCATTCTCATCCTGCCTGAAAAACTGCCAATGCCAAGGAGATTGTCATACCCCACAAGGCGGCTTATTTTAGAGCTGAAGACCTCTGGTTGACAGGAGGTCACCTCCTAAAGGTAGCCTGAATGAATGAGTGTGACCTTTGGCAAGTCATCTGACCTCTCTGGGCCTCAGGGTGCTTGTTTTAAAATTTAGGCTACCCTTATGTTGAAAGAATCAGAGTTGAAGGAGGGGAAGTCATTCAGAGATGCAAATGCCACATATCAGCCAGAAGACTATTAGATTCAGCAGGTCATGGGATATATACCACATTGTCCTGGGAGGCAGTATCATACCATAAGCAGAGCCACCACTCTGGTCTCTAACTCTCTACACTGAGTCTTGGCCATCCCAAGCAGGACATGGGAGCTCATTTAGGGCACAGCTGTCTTCAACTATTTATCAATTCCTTCTTCAATTCTTGTTGCCTACTTCTTTTCTGGCTTTACTTCCCCTGAACCAACTTTGTTATACACCTTTCATTCTTGACAAAAAACAGTATCCAAAACACAATGGAAAGTTCTGTTGAAGCCGGCAACTGCTAACACAACCCTGCAAGCAGCTGGTCTATGCCAACTGTGCCCTGACCTTCCTGTTTCTCTGATAACAACTTTCTGGGGTTTAGTCCTCTGCTGAACAAAGCATGAACAGGCTAGTATTGTGCCAGCACTGATTATACACAGAAAATTGATTTTTAGTGGTTTTCCCAGTTGAGTTTGTATATTAGAGAATGCCAACCTTCCTTATAGAATTATAGCTCAAAATATTGCTCAGGTCCCACCCAATCATTTTGGGGATAAGAAAGAATAGAGGGCTGCCTGGGTGGCTTAGTCGGTTAAGCATCCGACTTTCACTTAGGTCATGATCTCGCGGTTCGTGGGTTCGAGCCCCGCGTCAGGCCCTGTGCTGACTGCCGGCTCAGAGTCTGGAGCCTATTTCAGAGTCTGTATCTCCCTCTCTCTGACCCTCCCCTCCCCCGCTCTCTCTCTCTCTCTCTCTCTCTCCTAGAAATAAAAAGCAAAAAGAAAAAAAAAAGAAAGAATAGAAAAGCTGGTAAGAATATTAACTTCACAAATCAGTACCATCTTTTAGGTGTTCATACAGCCATTTTTCCTACACAGCTCTCAAATCCAATGAGGAGAGCAGCCTGGGTAACTACCCTGCTCTGCATGCTACTGCAGCACTGATGAGCAGCTCCGCTGGTGCCATGGAGCCTCAGTTTACCGGCTGGAAGAGATTCCCACTCATGACTATGAAACGCTTAGGTACAATCTGTGAGCACCCTGGAAGGATGTGATGCAGCCTGTACTTGATGTTAACTTCATTAAAACCCCTCTTACATGTTCAACCATGGCTTAGAAACCTGTGGAACATGGCAGTACATAATGCTCCAAAGATTCATGTCCTTCCTCCCAAAAGAGTTAATGTCAACATAAAGCTAGGGGACACTTCATTAAAAATACAAAATTATACCCACGCTATAATGCCTAGCAGCTGGAGTTGCCCTTACTTGTGGTATCTTTCATATAATCAGCTTGGATAAGGAGCAACAGAGATTCTTCAGGGGAGTTCACAGTTTAACAAGATGTGATATGCCACTAGGTGACACAGGATGGTAAGATTTTTCAATTTAGTTTCAGCATTTCTTTTATCCAAGTAAGAGTATTCCTGAAGATGTCCTTAACTCATAAATTCCTTACAAAAACACTAATTCAAAGGGATACATGCACTCCTATGTTTACTGCATTATTATTCACAATAGCCAAGATATGGAAGCAACCCAAGTGTCCATTGACTGATGAATGGATAAAGATGTGGTATATACACACAATGGACTATTACTAAGCCATAAAAAAGAATGAAATCTTGCCATTTGCCATGACATGGATGGAACTAGAGGGTATTATGCTAAGTGAAATAAGTCAGTCAGAGAAAGACAAATACCATATGATTTCAATCATATGTAGAATTTAACAAACAAACAAACAAAGGGGGGAAAAAAAGGACAAACCAAAAAAAAAACAAACAAACCAGACTCTTATCTATAGGGAACAAAGGATGGTTACCAGAGGGGAGGAGGATGGGGGATGGGTGAAATGGGTGATAGGATTAAAGAGTACACTTACAGTGAGGAGCACTGAGTAATGTATGGAACTGTTGAATCACTATATCGTACAGCTGAAACTAATACAATGCTGTATGTTAACTACATTGGAATTAAAACAAAATCAAATAAAAATAAATTCTTTCAAATGCTTCACAACATGTAAGGAACAGTAAGAGGAACACAAAAATCACAACCTCTGTCCTCAACTAATCAACCTGCCAGAGAGTTTACATATGTTAATATTTAACATCCACTGATAAAAACCTATGTGCCAGGCACTATATATAGTATGTGCTTTACATAGTTATCTGATTTAAACCATACAACACTACCATCAGGTTGGTATTATTATTTCTATTTCCCAGAGGAGGAAACTGAGGCCTAAGGCAGTTGAGTAGTTAACAGATGGTCTGAGCTTGTCAGTGGCACTACCAGAAAAGAATCCAAGCAGGCTGGCCCCAGAGATGATATTCTTAACAGCTCTGCTATAGTGACTTCCAAACAGCTATATAAAAACTGAAATGTCTTATGTAAAGAAGTCACATCTGGACAGAAGGATCAGAAGGCTTTATGCAAAAGGTAGCACTTAGCCTCTAAATAAATCCTAGTTCCTTCCTCAATATACTATTAGATATTTAATGTATCATATTAAAAAATTACATATTTCACTTAGCTTTAAAAAGGGAGGAGGGGTGATAAGTCAATTGTAATTACAAACAAAAGCAGATACAGTTGCTAAGAGGCTGTGATGATTTTGTGGATATCTAGATACTTGTTTTTAAATCTCTGCAGCACAAACTGAAGCCAAAAAAAACAAAAAACAGAAAAATACTCAGAGGGAAACTGGTTAACAAGTCAAAGAACATGAGCTTTCTCTGACATAGCTATTACAAAGTCAAAACTTATTTTCCCTCTATACATATTAAATTAAAATTTACTCTTTGAATTAAATTTTGACTAGTCATATTTTTCTAATAGATAATGCTCTTAATAGTCTTTTGCTTTTTTCTAGTCCAAATTCACCTTCTCTCCATGATGATGGAGAACCACATTTCCCTGTATAAATCAGCACAGGTCATATACTATCTCACACCATCCAAAATAGTCCTGCACCAACCAGTCCCAATGGAAGACTCCCTCTGCCAGACTTTGTCCTCTCCAAAGGGTTAACCACCAATTCAGCCTCAAGGCTTGGTCATGGTCCTCCCTCCTTCTGGGTCTCTAAGGGAGCTCCTCCCATCTAGTAGCTCTAAAATTTTCCCTCATTCAGTTGACGAATTTATATATCCAGCCCAGACCTTGCCTCTGACGACATGCTCACTGGTCCAAATATTTTGCTGGCTATCACAGAGGCAAC
Source organism: Hyaena hyaena (assembly GCF_003009895.1). Classification (NCBI taxonomy): domain Eukaryota; kingdom Metazoa; phylum Chordata; class Mammalia; order Carnivora; family Hyaenidae; genus Hyaena; species Hyaena hyaena. The sequence goes on from NW_024080640.1 coordinate 5,654,052, forward strand.
CCAAAATTAAATGGATAAAAACACAATTTGTGATTTGCACTCCACAGACATTTTTGTTTCAAAGAGTTAACTCACTCGCCCTCCTGGGCTTCCCAGTCTCAATAAACCAGATGATGACGCCCCAAACACAGGAATCCCGTCCCCCTTCTTTCTTTTCTCTTTCCTCATCTTATATCTAGTGCACCACATCACATGTTCTCACTCCCTACTTTCAGGCCAGACTGCCTCGTTTCTTCTTCTTTAACAGACAGGTAACTGGTCTGGATTTTACTCTAAGAGCAGTGGGGAAGCAACAACAGTTTTGTAAGCAAAGAATGATGCAATATTAACTCAAGTGCTTAAAAGATCACTGTAGCTCTTGGTTGGGGAATAGGCTGATGGTGGGTGGGGCACATAACAGAGTTAAGGTGACAAGTGATTGCAAGAGTTTAGGTGAGAAATGATGGAGGCCTGCTTGACTGGTCTTTATTGGTAACAGAATTAGAGAGGAGACAAAATTGAGCTGTGTTTTGGGAGAAGTATCAACAGAGCTTTCTCATATTCAAAAGGAAAAAGGAGGGCATGTGAGGAAACATAAGAATCAATACTGTGTCATGAGTTTTTCGCTTTAGCTCTTGAATAGATAATGGTGCCACTCACTTGGGAAGAAGCCTGGTGTCTGGAACACCTCAAAACCTCTATGTCTGCTATTGTGAGAGAGGGAGGGAGTGGGAGGAGCATGTGCATGTGTGCACATGTATGAGATTCCACATGGCCCCCACACCCAATCTTCTCTACAGAGTGTTCTTGCTCTGCCTCATTCTCAGACCACAGCATCTGAAACAGCACCTCTCCAATCTATTTTCTCTCACAGTATCCATGTTTCCTTAATCGTACTTCATTCACTGTCTGGTTTTTCTGGCTTTTTTGCCTTCTTAATGGTCTCCCACTCATTAGATTATGAACTTGATTAGGGCAAGTATGTCCTTCATATCTATCCTTGCCTCCTGGGTGCCAAGCACAGATCCTGACCCATAACTGCAACTCAATAAACATTTACTTAATCAACTATCCTCAGGAATTTCTAGGGAGAGGGGGAAAATATGCCTCAAAGACAGCTTAACCAACTCTTTTCATAAAGGGCCGGATAGTAAATATTTTTAAGTTTTGAGAGCTACAAAGTCTCTTATAACTACCCAACTTACTTGGAGTATTAAAGTAGCCACAGAGAATATGCCAACAAATGAGTGTATCTGTGTTCCACTAAAACTATATTTATAGAGACTGAAATTTGAATTTCATAAAATTTATGTGTGTCATGAAATTATTCTTTTGGCTTATTTTCAACCATTTAAAAATGTAATAAGCATTCTTGGCATGTGAGCCACAGTTTGGTGACCCCTGGTCTAGCCAAAATTCACACATTTAATGTCAAGGAAGGAGAGAATGAGGAAACGATAGGCTAGGTGATCAGTGTTAACTTCCACTGAAAAATTTATACTGTAAAATAATCTTTGTAATCAGGAAAGATTCCCACTAGCCTACTGGTTCCTTAAGAAAAAGAAACCAGGTCCATGAATCTTGTCACCATATACTTAGTTTTTTGATCGAAAGAGAAGAAGGAAAGAAAGGAGGAAGAAAATAGCAGAAATGTATCCCAACTCTGAAACAAAGACAAAGCTTATTTTCTCTTGATTCTTGTACTATCTGGCCATGAGAAATACAGCAATTTCAAAAGATGAGTGGCCATACAATAAACCTCAATTTCAAACTACAATAATGACTTTAACTGAAAGACCCTTAAAAAAATGTAAAAGATTCTAAGAACTCTCCTATTATCCTGTAGGTCATCCTGCTCAGAACAAACACTATTTTCAAATACAAGGTCAGCAATCTCTCTATTAATTACAAAACTGTCCTCCAACCATATACCTCTGTCATTAAAACTGCATTTTCTATAGTCAAAAATGGTTAAGACAGACCATTAAAATGAATTTGAATTTATCAGATAAAGAAGGTTATGGTACAAAGACGCCTTTAAATATCTAATAAAATTATGCCAAATGCATTGTAAGGCAATATCCTGTAACTGAGTGCCTTGAAAAAAATCTAATGGGAGGGGGTAGAAAAGAAAGTGATGGCAGCCTTGCTAAGGATGAGGCGCAAACATGTGTCCCCAAGCTCCAGCATGGCCACTCCAATGTTTACACTGTGCTTTAGCAGACTGTCCACTGAACAGAAACCACCAGGGGGGGTCTAATCTTTTTTTTAAAGGATGGAAAAGAAGGCAGAAGGGGCATTAGGAACCTAAAAGTGGGGAAGGGAATTCCTCAAAAAGGGGGCACAAAATGGAGGTGCAAATAGTAGCTATCAAGCCCTTTCTGTTCTGACAGGATCCATGAAAGCCAGAAAGGGAACAGAGGGATCATGAAAACACGCTAACCATGTCCATAGGGTCAGAGGAGAAATTTCTGTCTAACTCATATTACCACATATATGGGTAATCCACATATTGTTTGGCTTTGGTTAGGGACACTGAGTCAAAGAGGCGTGCTTAACTCTTCTATATCTAATCCAATCCCATCCCAACTCTGGTTTCCCAAGAGTCTAGGCAGTACAGAGATTGAGAATGTGGGCTTCCCCTGCCAGGTTTCCAATCCTGGCTCTGCCACTTACTGTATCTCTATGAGCTTGAACAGAGCACACATTTTTACTCTGCCACTCTCTCCTCCAAGGAAAAATGAGGATACAGTCCTGCACATGAATGCATGTGAAGTGTGTGGCACAGTGCTGGCAAATGGTAAACTTACAATAAATATTATTCTTCCTTTCAAATAACGAGGGAGGATTATTCCTGTTGACCTGGATTTGGGGGAGAGTGATGCGAGCTTGAGGAACGAATGTGAGGGCACAGAGAGACCTATGGGCACATTTCTACTTGCTAAGTAGAATACTTTTAAATACTTGAGTATTTACTTACCAGATCCATAGTACCTATTTACTATTCCTCTAGGAGGACAAGGATTAGAATCACCCTTGAAGTTAAGAGTGCCATCTGAACTCAACATAAAACTGATCTGCTAACAAAGTACAGACCGAAATAAGCAACGTCTGCCGGGCTTGGCAAGGCAGATACTGTATTTGAAAAGCAAACCTGGCACTTGCTGAAAAGATAGTGAAGAATGAGCTAGAGCAATAAATGGCATGGAATCAAGGCAAGAGATGTGGGCAACTGATGTGCAATGGGACCTGGCAGGAGGCTCTTCCCCATATGCATGGTTCATGCCCGGCGCTCAGGTCCCTGCTCAAGTGGCACCTAATCAAAGGCCTCTCAGTAGAAAACAGCATCTGCACCTAGTCTCACTCCCAACACACACACGCTTGTCATTTTCTCTTCTCTTATTATGAGTTATTTTCCTTCACAGAACTCATTACCACCTCACCTATGTTTGTTATATATTGTCAATACCAAAAGAATGTTAACTCTACAAAACCACTCATTTTTGTCTACTTTGCCCTCTGGTATACTCCTGGAGCCTAACATGGAATCTGCCACTTCGTTTGCTCTAAAGAAATATTAAATGAATGATCCAGTCTGGTGGAGAGCTCACTGTGACAAAGCAAATTAAAAAAAAAAAAACAGTGAGCAGAAGTTCTAAACTGTAACAGGGAACTGAACTGCTTGTTTAAAAAAAATTTAATAGGGCCAGTTAAAGCAATGACGACTTCTGACATTCATGCAAATCCAACAAACTATCTAAAAGCATTTTAAATCACAGATGGGACCAAGAAATTTGGAGGACAGTCATTCTTGAAACCAAGAAAAATGAATGAGGAACACACAAGGTAGGTTTATGAGAATGTGTATTTTAGAAAGTTTATTTCACTTGTTAACTAAAACCAGCACACATTTCTCTCTCTTAAAAATGTCCACAGATAAAGAAAGTGACTAGATGTATGTTAAGTAAAAGTCAATATTTCTGTTCCTTAAAATACTTATCAAGAACATACAGTATTTTATTGCCATTACTGATTTTTGGATAAATGAATAATGAAAACTATAATACACAAAGAATATCTACCTATCCCCATTTTTCTATGTGGATAAACTTTAAGAGCAGTAATTTTCTCAAAAGAAAAATGATTTTCTTCAGATAATGGGAAGATCCAAAAAGTACATTATATAAAATAAGCTGTAGGAAATTTTTCAAACTGCAGTGTGGGTGTGCAAGGTGGCAAGTTACTGTGTTTTATACTACAGAGAAAATGGGTAAGAAAAATATAATTTATCACAGATACTTATGCCTTTATCTTTAAATTATAGCATATTCAAATAAAAAAAAGACATTCACCAATGATAGAGAAACTAGGTTTAATCCTAGTAACGCCCATAATTTATACTATTATAACTGCATACTTAAGTCATTAAAATATACTTGGATTCAAGGGACTGAAAATACAAGATCTGCATATATAAAAGATAATTTAAGGAGCCTAAGCAGTATTTGTTGTTTTGGGGTTTTCTGAGGCTCAAGCAATAAAGACAATAGGAAGCTGTGGGAGAGACATAAAAATGAGTTTAAATTACAGGAGAACAACACAGAGGTTCCTACAAACAGATCTTTTGAAAAGGTTACTGTTAGGTAATTTTGTTTTTTAGATGTAGTATTTAGTCATTTATTTTCATGCAAATTCTCTAATCTCAGAATGCCTCTGGAGAAATCTAGTCAAAAAAGGTATATTCTTAAGAAAGTTAATACAACCTAGTGTGATTTTTTTTTTCCTGAGCAGTCCAACAATATGCTGAGATTGTTAGTTTTATAATTAAAAGGACTTCAGTGATTTTGCTCTTTGTAACAAACTCTCGCATGAACTGCGCAAAATGATGAGACATTGCCAGAATTAAGTCTGACCTAATATACTTTTCTGTAGAAATGAAATTTACGATTTGATATCAACATCCCACTGGTCACTTCCCCAAAGCCATGACTGCAACAGAAATGTTTTCTGCCTCTCAGTAATATAACCAAAATAAAAGCCACATTTAAAGCAAAACAAAACAAAACAAAACAAAATGACCCTTGTAAACCAGGAATCATACTCTGATTCTGGAATCCATCATTAAAGCGCCCAAGGAATCACCCTTCTGTGGTTTTGGTTTTGGTTTCACCACAGATCTCCTTGCTCCTGCCCAACACAGCCCTATGACTTGTCTTCACCCATGCTTTCTCCTTCCTTAATGGATAATATGGAATACGAAAACATAACGCATTATGTACTACTTGTTAAAGAAAAACTCCCTAAGAATGACCCAACAATTCACAATGAAAAGCCAATTCTTATTCTGCACTGATATCCCAAATCAGAGACTTCAAATGGAAGATTAAAATAAAAATATTCAAGTAAAAGACATGTAATCACAGCACATTTAATTACTCTACAAATTCTACAGTCTCCTCCAGCCCTGTGCTCCTCACACCCCTGCTACTTCCTTATTCTCCCCAACTCTGCAACCGCTCACCTCTAGAACCCAGTCTCCAGTGTCAGTCCCTGCGTGTGGGGGCAGCGGCACTCCAGAATCACAATTGTCTCAGTGTTTCATAAACAAACCATTCTTAAGCTGGAGAACTGAGAGTTCAACCAGCTCTATTTTGTTGTTGTTTTTAATTTCCCACCCATTGGCTGGCCTTACAGTCATAAATGAACAAAGATTCTGACCAGTCTCTCCTCAAAAGATGGAGGATGAAAGAAAAGACCTAAGCTTAAATACACTGAAGTGTCCACACTTGATCTCTCTCCCTGTCTCTAATACACACACACACACACACACACACACACACACAGAGTCTATCAAATTTGAAGGGATACACATACAAAAGAAGTCTCATTTTATCAAATAAAAAAGTATTTACAGAGCTCTGAAAACCTAAAAGATTAGGTAGGCCTAACTGTAGTTTTCTTTCTTTTCTGTATTACAAAATGGTTTTACAATTGAGCTAACCATTGTTTCTGGCAAAATTCAATATAACATTTCAACATAACAAATAATGGATAAATATTTTTTCCTAGAGTTTTTGTCCCCAAAAAGTTACCTCAAACTGTGTGTAATTATCATCCTCCTAGATGTTGGAGACTGAGGTGTTTGGTAATAGCTGCTATCCTAATTTAATATCCATACAAATTCACATAAAGTATTTTATTTCATCTCTACACCCTCAAGCCGTTATGAAAGCCACTTTACCGATGAGGCACTGGTGTGAAACAGGTGACCGATGCTCCTAAGGACAAAGAGTCAAAAAGGAGGTCTGACACGACTGATCTTTGGCGTCATTATGTTTACCTTGTGGTCCTTTGAGAGAGAGGTCCCAAGCCTTCGAGGCATACTAGAATCATCTAAGACCATCTCCTTAACTTGCTGAAGCCTGGGGTTATTAAATATCTCGGATAATTATGAACTAACCAAGAGACAAGCATTTGGGAATTACTGCTTTATGTGAAAATTAGCAATTGGAACAAATCAGCAAGTTAGTTGTCCTTTCCTCTGTCAGAAGAAATCAGGCAAGTTCTACCGGAACCTTCTTTTGTTCAGCACAGCAATTAAGTAAAAAAACTATTGCATGGCTACTTTGTACCACTAGTGAAGTTTTGTCTGAATTTCATAAAACATATAAGGAATAGTATCCAAGTACTCAATATATTTCAGTCACCTTTGCAGTAATTGGGATGACCACTCTTTTTTTTTTTTTTACAAGTTTAATTTATTTAATTAATTATTTTTTTTTATTTTTACGTTTTTACAAATAGTTTATTGTCAAATTAGTTTCCACATAACACTCAGTGCTCATCCCCAAAGTGCCCTCCTCCATGCCCACCGCCCCTCCCCCCCACATCCATCAGTCCTCAGTTTTTGTCAGCATTCAAGAGTCTCTCATGGTTTGCCTCTCTCCCTTTCCCCCACCATTTCCACCCTTCTTCTCCCCCTTGTTCCTCCGTCAAGTTCCTCCTAATCCTCCTATACGTGCAAACATATGATATTTGTCCTTCTCTGCCTGACTTATTTCGCTCAGCATAACACCCTCAAGGTCCATCCATGTGGCTACACATGGCCAGATTTCATTCTTTCTCATTGCCATGTAGTATTCCATGGTATAGATAAACCACATCTTCTTGATCCATTCATCTGTTGATGGACACTTAGGCTCTTTCCATGGTTTAGCTATTGTGGAGAGTGCTGCTATGAACATTGGGGTACATGTGCTCCTATGCCTCAGCATTTCTGTATCCCTTGGGTAAATTCCTAGCAGTGCTATTACTGGGTCATAAGGGAGTTCTAGTGTTAGTTTCCTGAGGAACCTCCACACTGTTTTCCAGAGGGGCTGTACCAATTTACATTCCCACCAACAGTGTAGGAGGGTGCCCGTTTCTCCACATCCTCGCCAGCATCTAGAGTTCTCTGATTTGCTCATTTTAGCCACTCTGACTGGCGTGAGGTGGTATCTCAGTGTGGTTTTGATTTGTATTTCCCTGATGAGGAGGGATGCTGAGCATCGTTTCATGTGTCTGTTGGCCATCTGGATGTCCTCTTTGGAGAAGTGTCTGTTCGTGTCTTCTGCCCATTTCTTCACTGGGTTGTTTGTTTTTCGGGCGTGGAGTTTGGTGAGTTCCTTATAGATTCTGGATATTAACCCTTTATCTGATATGTCATTTGCAACTATCTTTTCCCATTCCGTTGGTTGCCTATTAATTTTCTGGGTTGTTTCCTTGGCTGTGCAGAAGCTTGGGATGACCACTCTAACGCAAATCAGTTCTAAGAGCCAAAATAAATAGTCATTTACTTACTTAGAACCTATTTGGTAAGATGATGATGATGATGATAATAATAATAATACTGCCAGCATTCTGCCAACTATATAAAACCAATTTTTAAACCTCCAGGTTTCTGTTTCTTTGTCTGAAAAAGTATACTTCCATACCAGACAAATGCTAAAGTTCCAGGGAGCAGTAAAATTTTATGTCTATAAAATATTCCCTTTCATTAATTCAGAATCCAGGTTGTTGTATGAATAATGGTTTTAATTGTCAGTCAGCATAGGCTTCAAATATCGGCAATCTTGTTTTGTTGCCTTGGCAAGGCTTGAAATCCAGAATTCCATCATAATCACTGTTTCCATTTGGCTACTCCTAAAGTGATATTCATTCAAATACTATCTTTGCATAATCACTCTTAAATAGCTAGAGTACAACTGATATTTCTGTAAATGTAGTTACTCAATTTAACTTGTGCCTTTATTTAGACTAAAACACTCTTTTTTTGTCCTTCTGGCACTATTCTATTGGGCACCAAGTTCAGGGTCACATCCAAACGGTACATAATTTTTTAATGTACCCAACAAAGAAATGACAATCTTTGTCTTTAAATGCATGCTACTGAATTTTAACAAACAATTCTAGGAACGTCTGCCAAACTTCTACAATTTAGAGCAAATATATCATGAAAGAATAGACAATTCACAATTTAAACTAAGCAGGGTCAGGCCTGGTTAGTACTTGGATGGGAGACAATTAACAATTTATTATGTATTATTTTTCTTGAACTACGGGAAATAGTCACTGTAGTGCTAGTTACATTTTTATGTGAAGGATACTGAGATAAGCAGAAAAACAGATCTCAACACTCAGATTACCTACTGGAGGAGACAATCTGAGGATCTCAATTCTCTGCCTTAAACCACCCTTCTCCTGCCTATGCCTGCATTCTCTATGCGACATCACATACTGTCCACCTGGGCAAGGCAGAAGTACACTGGGATTAAGCTCTAGAAACACTGATATTAACAAGAGGTAACAGGCAAGGAGGAGAGACGAGAGAAGAACTGTGTCAGATTCAGTCACTCAGTGTATCTCAGGTGCCTACGATGCATGGTACCTGGACACAGAGTAGGTGCTTGACACCCTCCAAAAGGGGGATGTCTAACACAGGGTAGAGAAATGCACAGAGAGACAGCAAGCTTGGAGACTTCCTAGTGAGCAACGCTGAAGCGGCAGATGCAGACCATCATGAGAGGTGAAATGAAGAAATGGCTTCCAGGTAGTTGACTGAGTGGTTTATTTCTGAGATGTATAAATTACTCAGGTTAATTCTGAGGAAGAGTCTAGGGAAGCTACTGAGTTGGAAGTTCAAACAGCTCTAGGATAGGAGGACTATCTCTGGCCTTAAATTAGAGAAAGGAAACTGACAGTAAGGAATAAACTCCTATTTGTGTGACCATGATCCAAATTTACAAGAAGTTTATGCCCCAAGACTCTATGTATACAATCTACCCAGCAGGCAAATAAGAAGGCTGGGCTATTGTGGGGACAGGGTTCGAGGGCGACTTCACCAGAGATGTACCAGCAAGAAATGATTCTGCAAAGTGAGCTATGGCAAAGGAAGACGGTGGGGGCAAAAGCGTCCGAGAGCGAGCTGGCAGGGGGCAACACATCCATTCTCTCCTTGCTGTCCACACACTGAGTCTCACCATTACACGGCTGATCCTGCTTGGCGTGTAACTTTGATTTCTGGATGCTTCTCCCCACAATATTTCTCAGACCACCTTCTTTCTCTCTATCCTCCCAGAGGGGTAAGGCCCAATCTGCAGACCTTTTGCCATCTCTCCTATCGATCTAGCCTGTGTATTTCACCAGACGGATTGTATCCAGCATCTGATCAGGCCCTGTAAAAGAAGCTGGTGCAATCTCTCTTTACTGTGGAACATGATCCACTATTAAGTAGGCCTACTGGTGCAGAGTTTATATAAGAAGCCAAGTACAAAAGATGCTAGGGGAGACTCAGCTGAGAACCTGCTCCTTAACTCTAGTGGCTCTAAAAGTGTCATGCCCACTTCCACTAAAAATCTTCTGAAAACAGGGGAAAGGGGACTGGAACTACATAATGAATATAAGGCCAGAAAGCAGAGGTCACATAGAAGGAAAGGCTATTAATGAGGATAAGACAGAGGCCTGGCTGCACCAGCTGGGAAACACAGAGCAAGTTACTTGAGGTCTCTGAGCCTCAACAACAAAAATCAACAACAGACTGGGTGACGAAGAGAGAAAATACCTTCCCTGAGAGGTCTGTGCTGGCATTAAAAGGATGGTGTTAAGTCCTTTCATACACTGCCTGCCTGGCTAATAATAACTCCTCAGCAGACGGCAGCTGTTTCAATGCTACTGCTGCTGCTACCAACATGGATACCATATTTCTTGGCCAATAGCCTTGAATAGCAAGGCTGTCCACAGGGCAAGAGACCAGAGAGCATTTTCACCCCAAGCCAAGTTTGGGGATAATACATGAAGGCATTCTATTTAGGACAGGGCTTATGGATTAAAATGTTTACCTCCTCTTCAAAGCCATGTAAAAAGTAGTGGCTAAGAACATTGTTTAGGCAGTATGATTTAATTTACTTCAAAACTTTGCTCAAAAAGTAGTATCTACACTGGTGTTTAATTTTATATAAATAAGATATGCAGTTGCATTAATATCAGTAGTTAGTGTGGCTGGACCATAAGGACCCTCACCCATATCTCTGGGAAAACCTGCAGGATAAGGTGTAATCTGAGGTAAGCTGGAAGTTGAATATCTTAATTATGTAGATCATTTTTAAGATTAAAGCCTTTTACCTGCTGAAAACTCATTCATTCATTTATTCAACAAAGATTTGCAAAGCACCTACTATGTGTTAGGCACTGTTCCAGGGACTGGGATACAACAATGAACAGACAAGGTTCCTGCTCTTATAGATCTTCAGTGAGAACTATAAATAGTGAGGGCACAGTACTGTGGCCACATTATTCTCCCTGCATCTCTTGTTTTCAAGAGCTGTCTCTGAAAGCAACTGAAATTAAGAGCACATGACTACTGACCTTCATTCAGCTTAACTCAATGGATACAAAGACTACATTTTCCGACGAGGCAAGCAAACCCTACAGTTTCTCATCAAATACTAGCCAGTCCTATAAACTCTTTCGCAAGGGTCACAGAAAACTCAAGGCTCTGAAGGAAAGGAAGGTGTTAATACGTCTTGTCCTTAGTCCTCTAGCTCTACATCTTGGTAAACAATTGTGGGAAGAGTTTTAAAGGCTTGCAATGGTAATTAAATATTTATCTAATTTGATTACCATCCTACTTCATTTTATGAAAGAGAAGAAAATTCCTATTTGGACCTTGATTCTTGGTGGCATCAGCCCCCCTGCCTGATGCTTCACCCAAGGAGATACATACAAGTTCTGGGTTATGGGCATGATTCTGTGTCCAGAGACGGAAGGGCTCTTGCGAAACCCTACTACCCTTCACTCCCAAGTCTGCAGAACTGGAATAATGCAACCCAAGATAAGGAACGTGAATATAAATACAACACTGTGAATTACAGGCATAGTTTTCTAAAGATTCTTAGAAAGACTAAAGATTATAAAGAGACTTAAAAGTGTGAACAACTCCCACTCCAGAGGACTTTAAGAATCCTCAGGCCTCTTTGTCATCTGTCTCCTCTTTTGCAACACAGTGCAACAGCAGACCATTCTGGCATGGGTGCGGGTCCTAAGAAGCCTTCAAATTAAAAACTCTACTAATGAAACTACGGCTCTTGGACCTCAACGTCCTACGATGGAAATCAGGAAGGACTCAGAACTGTAGGAAGCGGCATTGTGCAGGGCACAACAAATCTCAGATGGTGTGCTGGGGTAAGCTAGTATTTACTGAAAAAAGATACCATGGCTTGAGTGTAATGCTGAAACATGGCACACAGCATCCTCATCTTGGAAGCTCTGAATGTATATAAACTCTGACAAGGCCTACAGTAAAGAAATCTGTTCAGCTAGTTAAACTTAACATTCTTCAAAATTATTTGGCCATGGAACCCATCCCACTTCCTGACAAACACATTAATTTTTAAGAGTTCTCTAGTGCCTACTATGTGCCATGGTGATTAAAGGGGAAATATTTCTGGTCTTCATGTAACTTACATATTTAATATTTATTTTCAAAGACAGCTATTTATGGAAACCAGTTCACTGGGTCTTTATCTGAGCCTTTAACCTGATAGATCACTCCACCTCACTAAACTCCCCTCTAAATCCCATGATCTTTAGCTGTCTGGGACAAAAATGGCAGCTACTCCTTACAGAACATTTCTGCTCTGGAAAATAATAGTCTGGCATAGTCCCCATGGATCTACTGTGGCAATTAAAAGCTCTGTACCAGATGCCAAAGGGTGTTTGTGCCATTTGTATTTGTCACTATACCTACATACACTGCCTGACTCACTGGAGGAGTTTAACAAAGGTGTTTTTGAATAAATAGTAAATGACAAGGACTCCTTCTAGCCGCTGAAAATTCAGACTAAGAATAACCCAGATCAAAATCCTATCTTAGTCTCTGTGGCCAAATTGGATTTAGGTTCCCTTTATTGAATGCTGCCCTTACTGTGCCAACCTGCTTTATATGCCAAGTTCAGATGTGGGCACTTCTTTTTTGATGATGTTATGAGCTAATATTATTTGCAAATGTTTTAATGACCAAATACATCTTTCTAACTGAAGCTAATGTGTTGAAATGTAATCCCTTAGAGAGGCACAGCTGGCTCATGGTCTCAACATAAAACTGGGATTCAAGAGCATTTTCTACACCAGCCCTGCAATTTTCTTTAAAAAAATTAATATTCGTGTATTTTAATTCCTCAATCAGTGAAACAGGAAAATAAACATTGGCTGGTATGCCTAAATGGAGTACATTTGAAATTTATAAATAAACAAGATATCAAGAAACAAAGAAATCACTAATTACGAGGTTGGATGCAAAGAAGATTCAGAGATCCAGCCCATTTTCAATCACATACACCGGAAACATGGGATGACTTCCTGGCTGCAGCGTTCTTACCAATACCAAGAAAAGATCCCAAACAAAGGAAAAGGGGTGTTGATTGTTTTACAAATAAAAAACAGCCTGGCTGAGCCTTCTCACACAAAACAGAAATCTTTAAAAGTGAAATTAATTTCCCCTGGATTTCCTAACACTTTACTTCTTACCTTGTCTTTAAACATCCAAGTGGCATACTGTTTTAAAATAACTGTTATGGTAAACAGCATTTAATTATTTTACAGTACGGTCTTTCACAAAGTAAAGGAGATGTGAGGAGTCGAGAAAGTATGCATCCCATATGGCTGGCGTCTTAGCACTTATGATCATTACAAGCACTCACAGAAAGGCAATACTGGGCTTTAAAGCTGAACTCTGTATTATCTCTTTCTCAGAGCCCTGGGGCTATCACTGCAAAGCACAGTGGTCCATTCTAAGCCCTGAATAGAGAAAAGGAAGAGATCATTAAATTATAATTTCCATGCACAATTGGTACAAGTATTTCCTACCAACAGGATTAATATGAAAGCAAGATCCCAGAATAAAGCTGCTCAGCAGAGAGGATGGCAGTTTAGTGTCTTGTAAATTTGATTTCACTGAAAGCCCTGACACATCATAATGGTGAAATCCTATTTACTGTAGCAAGCAGGATGGATAATGCTATTTAATACCTGGTGTACCGTGTGCCATCAGCTCATAGCTTTGTACTCCATGCTCTCATCTTACCTTCAGGTTAATACTTCTTGACAGCCTACATGGTAAATAGAGCCCCAAATTAAGTGCTGATCCCGTGATTTGCAAATCTTTCCTCTAAAGTTAGGCACAGAAAAACTGGCTCCAGTTAAAAGGATAATATTCACGGGATGCACTTTTAACAGGCTCACCCCAGAAAAGAATGTAAGTCGCATATCCGTAAAGCCAGATTTAAAAAGCATTTCAAGGTTACCCAAATCACATTTCCCATTAGGAAATTCAGAGAGGTTAAAAGAAAAGCCAATGTGCTTGAAGGACTTGTTGAATAATAAATTAAGGATAAGACCCCCATACCCACTATATTGTGTGGATCGTTCCCTTCCCCCCAAGGAGAACAAAATAGGGGGAAAAAAAAAAAAACCTCCATTCCCGCTTGCTGCTTTTGGAGTATCTGCAACAATAAGCTTCCTTTAGGGAGGTAGTCTGGAGGGTAAAAGGGTTTAGTCTTTGAACGTACGTTATAAATAACTATGTCAATTATATTAGCAAAAGTTATAATGATACTGGCCCTTATTAATTTCTCTACCTAATAATTAAAACCTAAGTATATTTATTTGAACTGTCATTACTTGTTAATGAGGAAAAAAAAAAAGAGCAAGTCAAGGTACATGCTGCAAACCGCCACTAAAACCTCCGTTGTGTGTGGTGCCATTACAATTAAAAGTGTCGCTGGCTCCCAATTCCTTCAGTGTCCAACTGGTGAAACAGAGGACTCTGTTTCTGCAACTGTGGATCACTTCAGACCACAGGGAATCTGTCTTGATTTCAAGATGAATGAGGAAGGCAGTACAACAATTCAGAGTGTCAAAGGAATAACAGATCTGTAGGTTGACAAATGCAAACTAGTTAGTTATGTACCACAAAGTTATGCTTGCTTTTAACTACTGTGTTACATTTGCTATGTCACCCTGAACGGCCAAAGCAGCACACACAATAAATAAAATTTAGTGTATGTGAATGAGCGACCCATATGACCTAGAATCACCAACGACTGTTTAGAGAGCATTTTAGGGGAAAATATCAAAGAATTTTTTATCCCTTAAATTGACTTTATTAAATTATCTCCCTGCCCAAGAAACAGTGCTTATGTTTTAGTGTCCCAGATGGCAGTGATCTCTGATTCTATCCTATATTAATCCCTTCAAAAGGCTGACTGAGTTTCGCTCAATGAAGTATTTTTATAATGACAGACTTCATCTGGTAGTAAAAATACGTTATAATTTCTTGCCATAAGGAGCACACTGGGATGACAATAGTTTGTTCTATTGTCGTTTCTCTTTAATATCATCGTTGGCATTATTTCCCCCCAAGCTTTGCACATGGGAAAAGAGAAACTAAGGTACTAATTGACAAAGAAGTCAAGCAATCAAAAAATCCAATTAATCATACAGATGAGCCCAACACTTTATGATGCAATGGAAGATATGCCACCCACTATAAGTAAAAGGCTTTTAAAAATTGCTCATTTGATGTAAGTAAGCACGACCTTAGAATTTAATTAGTAACTCTCTCCACAGGTGACGAACTAGTGAAGTACTTTTCTTCTTAATGACAATTTATTTTTCACCATTCTCTTTGCATTGCTCTCTTTTGCCCAGCTTGTACAATTCCCTCTCCTTAATTGTATGGGATTGACTGCAGTGTGTATGCAAATAGCTGCTGAAATCCAGAGGAGCCTATAAACCGAAAGCAATACAGATCCCACTACCCTGTTGATCTGAACATTATGACTGTAGCTAACTAAGCCCTCTGATATCCCTCAGCTCCTCAGCTCACCAGGGCTTTTATAGCTCTCTTCACACTGTGCCAAACCCCGCCATTCTTATGAGTGCCAGGAGCAAAGTGGATTCAGTAGAGCAAATCAATTCAAGTTCATAATTGAGAAGTTAGACACACAAGACACATTAATCATCAAAGAACTCACATCTCCAAAATGTCCTGGGCAGAAGGAGGTCCTTCATACTGGAAAATCTCTGGGAGAATCTGGACTCTGCCCTCTCATACTATGGCCTGGCCTTGCTTTTCGCTTCCCTCCCCTAAGGGTAATAGGACTACTGGAAAATACACATTTTCCTGAAGAACATGAAGACAGGCAATCCAGACTCTGATGAAATGACCATCGGAGCAGCTTACCAACAATAACAGAAAGTCTGTCTTCTTTCTAGAGATGGAATGAGATGACTCTCCTATAGCAACACAATGAACATATGGATGAATGGTTCAAAAACATTTTTAAACTGTTTGAATGACTATGAATTCCTTACATCAAAGTAGAAGAAGCACAACTCGGTGTTAAAAAACTGTTAGAGGTATCATGCTGTAGTTGGTAGGTAATAATACTGACTTTATATATTTCCTTTTGGCCAAATGTCCCCAGGAAGTACCAAATCCTGGGGAGAAGTTTCTGCATTTTGAATGCTTAACATTCTTGCAGTTTATAAAGCAGCATTAATCACATTTTAACATCAGAATCAAAAAAGTTGTATTAGATGCCAAAAAGAATGAATTTACCACCCAAAGAACAAACAAACAACCAGCAGGATTTAACTCATGAGTGCAGAACTAACAAATATTAAAGCCAGTACTGGCTAATGGCTAAAAGGGCAGGTGCTGGATCTGCCTCAGATTGAGAAGCTTTAGGCTATATGTTCTTTAGCAAATTACTTGAAGCCTTAGGGCCTTCATTTAAACCACAGGACTGACAGCCTCATAGTGCTGTTTGTGTGAATAAAATGACAGAGTCCATGCAAACTACCTAGCACATGTAAATGCTCAATAAATATTATTGTGAGTTATTACAATGATAATGATGCTACAAATAATATCAATGTAGTCAAACTTAAACTTGATTCTCAGAGGACAGGTATATACTACTAATTTAAATGACTAACGAAGAAGATACCAGGCACTTTATGGATAGTTTAAGACTATACATTAATTGCTTAGACATAATTTTATGGAATAAGCTTAGTAATTCTAGGATTCATTCACTCAACTCCTATGGGAGCTGTGGAATATACAAGGACAAGAAAGCTACCTCTGCCCTGAAGGAATTTGCAAGATACACACAAATAACTTACCACAATTATCACAAATATGGCACCTTGAAGAGAGGTATGTAAAACACTATGGATAATTCCCTTAGCAATTTGTCGAAAGCTTCCTAAAAACACTTAAGAACCTTCACTTGGAAAGCTGTCCTGGGCTTCCTCTCATCAAATCACCAATCAGGAATTCATATTCTCCAAGTCTCTGGCATCAACAATCAGAGACAGTGTTCATGTCTCTTTCAATTATGTGACACACCTAAATGTGACCCCTTTCCTGTTCTCTAAACACAGAAGTTCAATTCACATCTATGTCAATGTTGTTTGCCAAAGCCAGCAACCTTTCCAATGAAATAAGGACCTGAAAGACTTTTCAAATGGCTTTGACTTTCTTTCTTAGTAAAGAGTTGCTGTTTATGGAATACTGGCTCTAAGAACGGTGAACTGGTGTCCAGTTAAATTATACTTATTCTGGGGCTCCTAGATGGCTCAGTTGGTTAAGCATCTGACTTGATTTCAGCTCAGGTCACAATCTCACAGTTCCTGCGATTGACCCTGCTTGAGATTCATTCTCATTCTCAATCTCAATCTCTCTCTCTCTCTCTCTCTCTCTCTCCACTCCCCCCCGCTCAAAAAAATAACATTAAAAAAAAAATTCTTATTATTTTTTTTAACTTATTCCTCCCCATAAGTTAGTGATAGGAGAAAGTTATCTCAGACTCCTGGTGAACTAACCACTATGAATATGTGCAAGGAAAAAGCTCCATTCACACATGAGAATTATAAAATTGACAGAATTTATTGAAATAGATCTAAGAGGCAAGCTGTATTTGAATCAAGTCCATGAAAATGAACAATTCAAGTAATAAGATGATGAGTCATCAAAAAGTGATAATGTATACAATTATGGTGCTCATCTAGTTGAATGGTAGGTGGCAAAGTGATCTTAGGGGATCATTTTTGGAATGATTCTGTGAGAGACTAGTCAGTGTTCTCTCTTCAGTAATGATACACCACCTGGTATCTAGTCTATTGATTCATCATTTCATTTCGTTAGAATAAGGACATGTGCTTAAACCACAGGCAGTCTGGATTTCATATGTAAGTTAAATGATTCTGCGAGTCATCATAGCATCAAAATCATTTTTCTTACATTATACACTATTGGATTCAGTACTTTTGTATCTTTTAACCCAAAGCGTATGTAGACTTTGTAATAGACATGGTTAGACGTTGCACTTTTCACTGTCATCACAATATAAGGGGGACTCTTTTCATAGTCTTCTGCACTAAGCCTAGAAAATACTTCATCATTGGAGACCTAAATGTCTCTCAAATATTCCTGGAAGAAATCCAGTTGAATGAAATTAATATAGGTTACTTCAAGAACGGCAGTAATAAACAGGATTTTATAGAGATGGGGAGAAGACAGCAGAAAGTTGAATAATACTAAAGTAATTTTAGGATTTTTAGTATTTTGTACACAATGGAAAGTAAATAGCTTTCTTTAATGGCAACAGCTTTTGCTAATCATTTTATCATTTTCCAGTTTTCAAAGAGCTTTTATATACATCATTTTATCTGATCCCCCCAATAACTCACAAGTATGAGCAAGTAACAGAATATTATCCCCACTTCATAGATGAAGAACCAGAACCAGAGACCAGAAGAATTAGGTGACTTGTCAAATAATAATATTATAGAGCATCCATGCCTTCTGGCTCCTAGTCTAGCCTGGAGTTAATTTATTAAGTATTAACTAGTAGTAATGTGATTATTCAACCCCAAGGTTTTTCTAAGCTCACTGAAACTTGTTTTCAGTTAAAATTCCTAAACAACTTTCCAGCCTTATCTTCAAAAAGAAATATACATATTGCCTATATAAGAAATTGCTGATCGCAATGATTTGACACCATCATAACATATCCATCTGATCTACCACTGCTTGTCCCAACCTGAGGCCAAAACAACAGTTACATGCTAAGCAGATCAGTTTCACCCACGAAGAGTAAATCCTCTTAGTACTGCACACTAATCACTGAATTAACTACATCAAATTGGTGGACTTAAGAGAAATGGGTGAATATTTTTCAGGGCCTTTTCTTCTACCCGACAGCGATCAATGACAAATTCAAAAGGTACCTAGCATAGTAAAACCTGATAGCAAAGGAAACTGTCACTAGGTGGGGAAAAAGGAGATGCTAGGTAAATCACATCAAAAACTATGAGTGGTTCGTTTTACCCTGCTAACACAGACTATCAAGTATGGTGCTCTGGAAATATGGGAAGTAAAATAAGAATTACCACTGACCAAGTGGTTACTCCATGCTGGATTGTACTATAGGTGCTTTATGAGAATTAGCTCATCTACCAAATCAGTGAGATAAGTAATGTTACATCCTCATTTTACTGCTAAAGAAACTGAAATTCTAAGTAACATGCCCCCCAAAACTCAGCAGGTAAATGTCCACTCATTGAATTCAATCCAAGTAATCTGGCATCAAAGGCTGTGCTCTAAACCAGGGTTCCGTAGACTGTTAACTCATGGGCCAAATCCAGCCTGCTCTCTATTTTATATAGCCTTAGGAGTGGTTTCAGGTTTTTAAATGGTTGGGAGTGGGAGGAATCAAAGAAAGAGTATTTAATGACATACAAAAGTTACATGAAATTCAAACTCCAATGTCCATAAACTGGAATAAAGTCACACTTGTTCACTGACACACTGGCTGTGGCTGCTGTCACATTGCAATGGCAGAGGTGAGTAGTTGAACTGAGAGTTAAGTAGTCGTGACAAACCATGACATGGCCAGCAAAGCCTAAAATATTTCCTACCTGGCCCTTTACAGAAAAATCTACTGACTCCTGCTGTAAGCCATTCCACTCTATGCTTATTTAACATCTCTACTTGGATGTCTTAACAAATATCTCCAAACTTTAAGTATTTAAAATCGAAGTCCTGATTTTCTCCACTAGTGACATCCAAGTCCATATTTGGTTAGTCTTCCCCTATGGAAAATCCATCCCTCTAGGTATAAAAGCCATAGTTCGAGAGTATCCTTGAGTTCTTTCCTTCACTATGTTCAAAACCATCAGCAAACCTGACCAGCTTTGCCTGTGAAATATCCAATCCCATTTCATTCCGTCCACTGCTAATGGCCTGGCCCAAGCCATCAGTACCCCTTTTCTGAATTATTACCATTGCATCTTACTAGGTCTCTCTTGTTTCGGTTCTTGCCCAAGACAGCAGCCAGCAGAGGCTCCCGCACTCACAAACCCTCTAGCTCCTGGCTTGGTGCTAGCTTACTCCCCATTACTGCAGACCCCCTATTAGATAGGCCTTCCCTCTCCATGAGACCCACCTATACTTCTAGCCCCTAGGACCCCTTTTTCTCTGCTTTATTGTTCATCCATACTATTGCAACCTGCCATTCAAAAGATATACTGGATTCTAACTGAATTTAAGCTACCCGAGGCAGAAGTTTAGTTCATTTTCTTTACTAGAATATCTCTAGCACTGGGCCACGGCCTGACATATATTAGGTCCTTAAGAAGATATCTGCTCGGGGCACCTGGGTGGCTCAGTTGGTTGAGCATCCAACTTCGGCTCAGGTCATGATCTCACAGCTCATGGGCTCGAACCCCATGTCGGGCTCTGTGCTGACAGCTCAGAGCCTGGAACCTGCTTCAGATTCTGTGTCTGATTCTGTCTTCAGATTCCCCATCTCCCTGCACCTCCCACGCTCATACTCTGTCTCTCTCTGTCTGTCTCTGAACAATAAATTTAAAAAGTTAAAACAAAAATTTAAAAAAAAGAAGATATCTGTTCAATGAATGAGGAAATGATCCCTGCATGCAAGAAGCACTCAGATTAGTGACACACAGAGATGGGTGAACATACTTAATATGTCAATAATTGTACTGAATGGTGCTTAATAGTGTGTTTCTTATTTTATCTACTTTCTTATTAAACACCTTTCTAAACAAATCAAATTTTAGAAGTCTCAATCAAAGGGAAGAGAAAGACAGCTTTGTAAGACCTATGTATGAAATTATTCTAGATAAATCTACATTCCTGAACAAGGGCACTGATAAGGTGCTCAAACTCCCATTCTTAAACTCACAGTCTCCTTCTGTTTTAGCCTTCATTCCCATCATTGCATCTCTGTCCAACTCTGGGGCCATGTTGACTAGAGGTACTGCCTCAACTACTCCTCTTAACTTTTCTCCCCAAGTCCTACTATTCAACTTATGCCCACCACTATTTTTTTTAACTCTCTAAATGTTTATTTTTAAGAGAGGAACAGAGACAGAGCATGAGCAGAAAAGGGGCAGAGAGGGGGGACACAGAATCTGAAGCAGGCTCCAGGCTCTGAGCTTCCAGCACAGAGCCCAGTGCAGGGCCCAAATCCATGAATTGTGAGACTATGACCTGAGCCAAACTTGAACACCCAAACAACTGAACCACCCAGGTAACCCATCTTGCCTACCACTCTTAAAAGAGATATTCATTTATTAGCCACAAATGCAGTGAAACTGAGATTTCATAAAGACAATAATACTTCTTACCCCTTAAAACAGTACCATTTCTAAGAACCTATTCAACTTTCCCAATGTTTGGGATAGACAAGAGAAGCACTCTACTATCTGACCTGGAGGCAGTGCAGGTCCTAAAAACTTAAGAAAAAAGATGAGGGAGTTTGCAGAGTGGTAAATGCCGCACTGAACCAATAACATGACCACACCCAAGACAACCAAAGAAGGAATGATATTTTCTGTGACAATGATCTACCTGCTTCACTTCTTCACTTCCTGGCCACTTGTTAACTAGGAAAAGCAGTTATAGTTCTAATTATTGATGTTTAAATAAATCATATGGGAAAGCTGCAGATGTGGTTCGAGAAGAGAATCAATGACGAGAAATAGTCATACCCTCTCTTCCAGTCTAGCCAGCTGCTCTTTGTAGAATGCATCCTGCTTCTTTATCACTCGATCTTTCTCTTCCAGCTGCTTAGCCTAAAAAAAGAAATGAAGAATATACTATATCAAGAAAAAGCAGCAACAGCAAAGCAAAAGTCAAGTATAAATTACATTAGAAATAAGTACACAAAGCTGGAGATTTTTGCAATCTATTAGGGCTCTGCCACAGAACAATATTAATAAGATGATGATTGCTGTATTTAAATGTAAAGGAGTCTACATTGTATTTTTTTTTTTTACTATAACAGCTGTGTCCTACTTAGCCCAAAAGTATCAGAATACAGCAGACAGTTTTATTTAACTTCTTTCGAAGAGTAATTTCAAGGATTAATATTTTCTACACTAAAACTTAGATTTTATTCCCAGCATAAGCTACATGGTTATTAACCCTTTTTCTTTTTTTCTGAAGAAGAAAAATGACTGTATGACATTTCCTACATAAATCTTATGTTTGAGAACCCTTAAATTACACACTGAAACCTGCACATAAATACATGTGTTGGTCTATTTTCTTCTTTATGAAGCAGTCGTCTTTGGAGGAAGGGGCAAAAACTACTAAAAATGTTTATTTGAATAACTGAAAATTTAAAGTGATAAATAAAAATAGTGAAAGTAATTTTAAAACTTGGTCATCCCATTTCTAATTTACAAGATTTTTTTAAATTAAAAAAATGTAATAAAACATTTTTATTACCTGAAAAAACAACAATAAAAATAGTTACTTATGGATGTTTTTCAAGGTTAGCTAAAAAAATGCATTTTTCAAACTGTTGTTTGTATCTTGATCATTACATTTCAAGTGATCTTTATCTCTGAGAACAGACCTCCCTATCTCACCCCAAGTTAGATGAATGCTGAACACACAACTGACTAGGAATTTTAAGGTATTAAGCAAGTATGTATTCTGGCGTTCCCACCCTTGTGCTGTGTACCACATTATTTTGCCCAGTGATCAAGTGACACCTGGCTCAGCCTGTGTAAGTGTGACTTCCACTATCTGCTTACTTTCAGTGTATCCATTTTGCACATTTGTAGGTCATTGCTTTGCTACTTACTTTGTCTTCAATATCCTGCAGCATGTTTAAAACAAACAAATTAACAATGGTTATTTGACAATATAAGTCATATTTTTTTCTAATGTTACAAAGAAATCTGATAGATAATATCTGAGATGCAAACCAAAGAAAGCAATGAGGGAAAAACTTGGAGAACTTGCTTAACTTGGAATACATTTAAATGTCACTGTGCTATTACAGTCTGAATAGAAGATTTCAATGAAAAGTTCATGCTACTTGAGCATATGAATAAATAAAAACAAATACAAAGACTGCATTAAAATATACTAATATGCAAGTACATAATCTATGGCTCCTTGGTACAACATAGTAAAAAGCTGACTAGTTTATCAGGAATATAAAAAAAAAAAAAAAAAAGGTAAAGAGAGAAAGAATTTTTAACAAAGCTAATTGTGAAGAAAACACGCATGACTACAGGACCTAAAAAGAAAAGATCTTAAATTCAACACACACACACACACACACACACACACACACACACTCAATTAATCCAGGATATGTAAAAGAATGGATTTGAGACCCCCCCCCGTTAAAAAAAAAACATGAAATCAAATGAATAAGCAAATGACAAAAAGAGGAAAAGAAATTCCAACATGTAACTGTGAGAGTTAAAGATCCTAAAACACAGAACACTTTTTAAAAGTACTGTTCCCCCCCACCCCAAACAAATGACATACACTGGTAATTCACACACAAAAATACAAATAATAAACACATGGGGGAAAACCAAAGCCTAAGGGAAGTCAAAGAAAGAAAATTAAAATGAAATACTATTATTCATCTACTGAACTGACAAAAATATAAAACAATAATAATAATGTCAAGGATACAGGAAAACAGGCTCTTCTATACACTACTGGTCAAAATGTAATGTGGTATAACCACTTTTTAAGTCAATTTGACAAAATGTAATGTTTTAAAAATATACATATTCACTGAGATCTAAACTCTATTTTTAGGATTTAAGTAATGACAATATACAAAGATGTTCATGATAGGATTGTACAGGATAGCAAAGAAGCAAAAAAAAAAAACCCCAATTTAATAGTTAAATAAAAATAACCTCAAAATATGCTAGGTAAAAAAAGAAACAGATTATAAACAGAAAGGACAGTATAATCTCTTTTTTGTAGGGAAGAAAAAAATACGACACTCAACAAAATGTCAACAAAACTTATATGGTAGGCTTATGAGTGGTTTCCAGTTACTCTTGCTTCTTTGTATTTTCCAAATTAAAAAGAAAACATACTTGATAGTCAAAGGACACTAGAAAGAATTTTCTAAGGTGAGAGAAGTAGTCTTCTTGTTTATGGTTGGTTAACCAACTGCATGGGTTCGTCAAAACTCATAGAACAATGTATCATAAAGAATGAATTTAACTACATAAATATTATAAAGTGTACACAAGTTAAGTACACCAAAACTTATGAAAACAGCTGCATATAAACATATGGATGGATATGTGCATGTCTTAACTATTATTAATCTGCTTATCACTTGGCTGATTTTATTCTAGGCATTTAATCCCAAGAAATATTAAGAAAAGCACACAAGGATTTATATCTAAGAAAATACAGCCAACATTATTTGAAGCAACAAATAACTGGGACCAAAAGAAGTTTGTGTAAATAAGATTTGATCCAACAAAAAGACATTGATTATAAAGATTTTGTCCAGCCATAATGACCAAACATGGAGAGCCACTAAAAATTAATGTTTTAGTAGAATGGTTAATTTTTTTTTAACTCAAAATCTTATGTGGGGAGAAAAGCAGGTCATAAAAAAGCATGTACAGGAAATTCCTAATTTTGGTTAAGGAAGGAACAAGGAAAGTTGAGTGCCTTGTTATAGACACTTGGAAAAAAGTATCCATCTTAGTATGCTACGATGTTAATAGTGAATATGATATTTTCTTATGTGGACTGTCCTGTAGTTTCCAAAATTTCTATAATAAACAATTATTACTTCTATAATCAGAAAAATACTTCTTAAACATTAATATCATATACATTTATCCCTAACTAGGAGATGGAAAAATATGATAGAGAAGCTCAAGGAGTGAGATATTAAGTAATTATATTAACAACTAATTTTTTTAACAACTTGAACAATTATTTATAGCTTGGAAATTATTTAACCTACAAAATCCTTAATGTACTAGCACTTGATTTTCTCTCCTACTCAATCTTTGACAGTACCCACCATGGTTCTTAAAAACACTTGCACTAAATGTTTCTTTTGTTCACATATAGTGCACAGTGAGACTTTTATTTTTAAAAAACACACACAAAAAAGCAATAGATATTCCATTATGGTTATTCAGAAAACACTAAAGAATTCAATACTACAAATATATTGCTTGAACCTGAGGACTACATATACCAACAAATTTAATTTTGAGAAGCAACATAAATAAAGAATGTATAGTAATATCCTCATTCGCTTTTCTAAGATATGTAATCTTTGAAAAAATTTAAAGCAACATGTGAAAAGGTCAGATATGCACACTAAAAAGGAACTACTTCCAAAGGGCCGAAAACACCAAACTATGGTCTAACATCACAAATCTTTCCCTAGACAGCCAACAGAATCAATAGCTTGCGATCCACTGGGGAGAATAAGAAAGCAAGAAACATGGCCACAACCCCCGAACAGCACGTTGCTTTGAAACAGTTAATGTGATGCTGGGAGGGAAAGTCACACAATATGAATCCTGAAACCCAAATAAGCCTGGAATACATTGACTAAACTAATAGCTACTAAGGATGAAGAGTCACACTCAACTTACAAAAAAGCAGTAAACCAAGTGCAAAGAAATAAAACTTCTATGTATAACTCTCTAACGGAGAATCAGTGTAAATGAACAAATAAAAACAAAGAGGATTATAACATTGTTGTTACAGATTATTTCTTAGGGGAAAAAATGAATATAAAAAGTTTCCCCTCATTTCTTGTTTGCTATTATTCCTCTCAGTACAAGAAACGTGCGCTGATTAGTTTTCAGATCCTGTTGGATTTGGGATAACATGATTGGGCTTGAAAACATGACAATTCATTATGGAAAACTACAGCACCCCATATGCAAGAGAAACAAAGAAAATAAGGAAATCAAGTTTTCCTTCAGAAACCTAACACATAAATATTTCAATGTTTTAAACTCAGTGGTGCTAGTTTCACGATGAAGTACTCATATATTATCTTCCTTAAGACTTGCTTCTTATCAGAAAGGATTTGAAGGTACTATGACTAAGAATATAATGAGATCAACAAAAGTAAAAACTGGGATTATGGATAAGACATATTGTGGTGGTGGGAACTTTACCTTCCCACGTACATTCCTAGGTAACTCTTCATACCGAAAGCTTTTGGGCATATTAGTTCAGCCTTCTTAGGCCTGGCTGCTCCTGAGGATTGAGATGTGTCACAAGGTGCATGGTATTGAGAACCCAGTGACATCACAATCACTTAGCTCAGAGGTTGTACTTTTACTTTGGACATCAAGTATAAGGCATGTTAAGAAAAGATTTGGGACTACAGGCAAGCTCATACATTTTAAATGACAACATACTTTGAAATGTCAGTGTTCAATTTTAATAGCTCAAGGGAAAAAACAAAGCAGGTACCTGTTCAATTTTCCATGGGATGATACTAAGAAGCCAAAGAGTATTAGGATTGAGAAAAGGCAACAACTGTAAATCAATCCACCTATGAAATCCCTATAATTATATTTCCTATCATTCTAAATCTTGTAAAAAATCTGAAACACATATAATGGCTGGAGAAAGATTTAGTCTTTCACAATGATATGGATAGTCTGTGGCACAGATCAATCTCTATCTAATAACTCACATAGGCAAATAGGAGCAAAGAGATTTTTTATTCCTCTTCAAAACTACATAGAATGCAAAATATATAGGAACCTAATAAAATTATATGCTGACATAAAACACAGAACTGAAATATCCAATGCGGCCAAACCATAAACTTGTAAGGTAATAATACATTTAGAAGCTGTAGAACATGATCATTGTGAATATCAATTATGACATGAGAAATTACATAGGATTTACTGAGCCTTTATCAAGTGGCATTAATAAACAAAGAATTAAACTCAAAATGCTGTTTTCCGAACCACATTAGAAGATGACTTTCAAAAGGGTAACTCATCCAGGTGAATTTGAATGCTCCCCAACCTATAATCAACTTTAGCACACTTTTCAATGACTACTTAGAGGCATGAGCTATGAGGAAACTCCAGCTTGATATGTTAAACTGCACTTATATCCATTAACATAAGTTGAATACAGACCAGGGCTTCCAAGTGACTCCTTAATCCTCAATCTGGAACTCATATCCAAGCCCCAGGACTTTATCAGTCCATTTGTTTCTGTTTTGTCTTCTGGAGAAGAGTTTCAGGAACTCTGATCTACATTTCAGGTTTTTCATGCTGATACATACTGAAATCAGCCTACTGAATAAGTCTTCTTCCACTTTTGGGCATATCTGCTTATATTCTTGAAAAAGCCAGAAAAGTGGTTTTTGAAATTAAAAAGTAAAGCCAACAATGAATGAAGAGAGGACACTGTTAGGTACATAAATGTAGAATAGAAAACAGCCTAGTGTTGCTTGGCTTTAAGTGTTTCCAGTTCTCTCCTAGTATTTGTGCAGAACATGGTATTTGACAAAAGCAGCACAATTAAGTGCTAGATGAAGTCAGAAAAAACTTTACAAGCTTTCTTCTATAGCTTTAGAGAGGAAAAATAAGTCTTTGCTTATACATTTACTTGTAAATTTTCTAGTTTCAGAACTTACCACCACTATAACATAGTAGGAAGTCTACTTGGTAAGGAGTCAGAAAATTCAGATACCCTTTCCAACTCTGCTAAATCACCATGGCCATCCCATGCCTCATCCATCTTCTTAAATCCGTCTCTAATATCACTTCCTTCATGTAACTTTTCCCAAGTCATACCCCACTTCCTCTCCCACTTTTGCACCTAATAAAACTTTCACCAGGTCTCTTATGGCACCTCTTGTTATTTTTAAGATTTTACTTTTAAGTAATCTCTACACACAATGTAGGGCTTGAACTCACAACCTTGAGATTAAAAGTCACATGTTCCACTGACTGAACTAGTCAGGTGTCCCTTACAGCCCTTGTTTTTTACTTTGTCTTGTATCATGTATGTTTACTTAGCCACTGTCCCTCTCTCAACTGTAAACCCCCCTCCCTGTCTAGGAAGAGTTTTACTCCTCTGTAGATCTCTGGCACAACCTAGGTCTGGAGCTTCCACAAAGGAAACACTCAGGACATGGTAGCTCAAATGAAAAAAAAAAGTGGATTAAGGTGAAGAGACTGTAGGAAGTAAGTAGATACAACTTCTTGGGAGCAATTCTGTCACAGCATCTGTGATTTACTTCAAAATGCACAGCCTGACATTATGTGTCCATGTTCCTTAGGTAAAGCCCTGAACCAGGCGCTGCCAGTATGCTATTTAAGAAAATAAAAACAGGAACACTCAGCAAATATTCTTACTGGAAGTGCAAAATTGGAAGCTGAAAAAGTAGAAGTGGCTACTACAAGGGCTTCACTCATGCATGCTTTGATCAATAATGATGTTTTGCTAGTTAGCAGAATATCTGGTGGAAATGAGGTTTTATTAATGAAAATGGTTCATTAACTAGCATGATAAATGTCAGATTTAGGTTCTTTTTAGTTAACAAAATAAACATTCAAAAAGACACAAGGGTTAGCTAATGGAAGGACACTCCTACATCTGCAGTGTGACCAGTTATGAGATGGTGAGAGATTATGAGAATAAAGCATACAACTCTGACTTTAGGGGTGGTGTCTTAGGCTTAATCGCTTACACAGTCTTGTATCCAGCCATTGGCTGAAGACAGAGATTCTCACCTTTGGCACTACTGACATTCTGAGCCAGATCACTCTTTTGTTGTGGAGAGCTGCCCTATGTATTGCAGAATGTTTAGTAGCATACCTGGCCTCTATGATGCCAACAGTACCATACCAACTCTGAGCTGTGACAACCAAAGATGTTTGCAGGCATTGCCAAAATGGCCCCGGTTGAGAACCATTGGTTTAAGAAGATTGTTGGCTGTCTGAAGCCAACCATAAGCAGCCTTGTCTGCCCCCAGGTAACCCCTGTCCTGAAAATAAAACAACTTAAAAAAACAGACAACTGGGACCACTGAGTTTTACTGAATGACTTGTACCAATCATTGCTAATAAATTTTTCTTCAATAAATGTCTGTTTGTATTATAAAACTGAGGTGGAGACTTGCTCACATTATAACATGGCACGATTGCACCGCAAATGTGTAATGTATAAAAGCAGTAAGAGTGGCTCACATGCATGTAATGAATAATATCCCAGTGAAAGAGGAAACTGGGAATGTACATCTTTATTTGTGAGGTATGCAAAGTATAAAATACATATGTAATTCTATAGTTCCGTTTAAATAGAATCAATGCCTGTATAACCTAAGATTTTTGAATCCATGTAACTGATGTTCAGTTCAGGCAGAACAGATATCCAGTTAACACGAACTGGTACTAGTTGTTTAACATGTATTCTGCTTGGGCAATGGCAACACTAGACGTGATGTTAAATATTTTATAGATCATTCTTGAGAATAGGCATAAATGATTCCATTATAATTTACAACTTTTAACGTGACAGTTCAATATGAATGGTACTGAAATATACCACCTCCTCAGTTCAGGGTTGTATATTCCATGCTGGTCCCTTAACAAACATCCATTTGAGAAAAGAACGCTCATCATGATATCCAGCACGTAAGAAACATTAACTAAATGCTGAATCAAAAGTGAAATGAACTGTCAGGGTTTCAGAGTTCTCAAATAAGCAGCTCTATCTTCTCTAATGACACTAACTTTAGCTACCACATGTTTACGAAATACACAAGTGAATGCAAACACGCACAAGTCTAAAAGACCATCTGAATCAAATTTGGCAACGGAATAGAAAACAATGTTCCAGAAAACCAAGTTCTATAAACAAATAAGAACCCTATGTCACAGAATCATTAGTAAGCTTGGAAACTTTAAGGATAAGAATGATCACCAAAAGAGGAAAAGGCAGTTTATGAAAGGGGCCATATTCAAGAACACTACTGGGCTCAGAGTAGGAAGAGGCTCTTATTATCAAATCCAGCTGCAGAACAGATGGGCATTATACACCACTAAGTATTACCATCACATGTAAGAACAGCGTGGTCTTAACTCCAGACCACATGCGACAGGGTCCAGAGTGGAAAGGGGCAAGGTGCAGTTACACTACAATGTCTTGATCTCCTTATTCCACACTGTGGGGAACAATACTTCCGTTTCCAGGCACTTAAGTATAATCCTGTTTTACCATGGAGCTTAAAAATTCTCAGAAGCACTCTATCACAGAGATGCTGCTTAAGCCATACCATTTGTGCCCAAGACACTTCGTGCCCCTGATCTGACATCCAAGTTGGAACACAACATGGAAGAAATTACTGCACATCTGAGTTCCTTTTCTTTGTATTAACTTGTGTTTGTTCGATTTAAACCTAGGTTTAATGTGTACACTACTGGAACCAATTGGCCAGAGTCAACCTCTCCTCCTACAATCTATTTCACATTTGGAGGTGGGAAAAAACTCCAGAGATTATTCACCTCCTTTTATAGGAAGCAAGCAGGCCCCAAGTTCCTTGCTGACTGAGGGAATTCTCAAGGTCTGGGGGAGAGTTGGCTCTGGGACCCTGGCCTGTTAATAGCAGACATCATTCAATGACTGGATTTCTTTTCATTTTGGTTTGACATTAAGGGAAGACAATGTAAAAGTGACTAATCAACAATTTGTAGTTATTTTCAACCCTACTCAACATAAAGAGATTTTAAAGACTTGCTGTAAGGCTAATGCAGAATATTCTAAAAATGTCTTCAAAACCACCAACATGCCATGTCAGCTCAGGTCCACCCAGATGCAGATGCTGAGACAGAATCAAAAGTACAAGAGATGTACTGGAGGAAGGATAAAGGAGAGAGGGAACAGCAGTGGCAGAGGGAGCCTCTGACTATGCTGTAGGTCTGATACCTGTGGTGCGAGATGAGGTTGGAAGGAGACATCCCTGTAGCTCTGAGAAAAGCTCTGAAAAGGACAGGACACAGAAGAGCTCCAGGGCGATGACTGACCATTAGAAGAATCCTGTGGCAGGCAAGATGGCGGAGCTCTAGACCGCCTGCCGTGTAGTATCAGCCTGGCCGGGGCCTGGCCTGGGGATGAACCCCTGCAATGGGTTCCAGAGTTGCAGCAGCTTGAGGATTGCAGCCAACTGCACCCTTGGCAGCATGTTCTCTCTGAGACAGACAGACAGACAGACAGAGAACTGAAGGGCACACTCCCATGGCTGCCACATAACCTAATTTGCAAATTAACGCAAAATACGTGATGACAAAAACCAACTTTGAGGAGATCTTAAACTTTAGCTTCCAGTTCAAACAAAGTAAACCAGCAAACAAGAGTGAGTTCATATCTGTTTGTATATATCAGTTCCCTTCGGAATTGCTCCACTTATGCAGGCCAGGATGTGTATTTCCAGTTGGACCTAAGGAAAACAATTTGATCCAGAAATGCTGCATAGCAAGAAAAGCAACAAAACAGTCATCAGACAATTAAAGCTTCAAATCCAGTTTAGCTGCTAACTCGTGAAGTTGGGTAAGTTCCTTTACCTCTTGGGGGCTGTTTCCTTTTCTGTAAAAATAAGGGGATAGTCTAAACAATATCTAAGATATCTCTAACATTCACCACAATTCTGTTATTCAGTCTGAATCTACTCTCTAGCTAGTCTAGAGGAAATACAGCGAATGCATATGCCAAACTGCTAGGATGCTACAAGTACACATTAAACAACATTTGGAAATAACTGTGTATATGTGACACCTGGATGCTAGGGGCAGACGCTGCATGGCAGCCGTGATGCTCCCTCTCTGTCTGACATGGCACTGGTGCTGGGTGTCCAGCTACAAGAGAAGTGATATGTCCTTTCCCTGCTCTCTGTCTCTCAGCAATATTCACAGGCCCGCTTCTTGAACCTAATGCTACCTGTCAGATTCAAACAGGTAAGAGTGACTATAAAATGGGCCCATTTCTAAAACAAGTTCAGCTCACTGCTGCTCATCAAATCATACTAGCTCTCATTTTCTACCAACAGATATGACTAAGTACAGAAAATAACTGGATATCCTTCTCTCATTTACAATGCTTTAAGCAGGATGGTACGGTAGAATTACATCACATGCACATTTAATTTATGCAAATACAACTACTCACTGAAGGAGGGGACAGAGGAATTTAAACAACTCACGGGATTCTACCTACCCCATCGGGAAGCCTGGGATGGCCTGTGCACTCTAGGTGCCCCTCATTTCCTGCCCAGTGAATGGAATTCTAGTGATTCAAAACCATAGAGTTTTCATTCACAAATCCTTAAATAAAAGCCAACATTTTATCCACTGCTCAACTAAAGAAACCTAGTGACTCAATAACAGAAGAAAAATAGCATGACGGACTCTTAAGAATAAATTTGAACAAAAAGAAATCTTTGCCTCGTACACTGGTTTGATTTTCGGGGTTGAGGTATTTTTGGTTTTTTTTTTTTTTTTCAGTCTTACTGAGATGTAATTGACAAATAAAATTCCCATGATGATTTTAAAACTAAATCCTTACGTAAAATGTGACTCCACTGTATTCACAGAAAAACTGGAATTGGGAAAGTATTACAAGGATAAAGTTTATTTTTAAAACTTTCCTCAGCAATGGTCCTGGTAATGAACGTATGAAGAGGTACCTGGCCCTCTGTACAATGCCTCCAGCTTACCTTACCAAAGAAAAGATGTTAAGATATGAGATCATGGGAACAACAAATGATAAACTCAAGCTTCAACAAAACAAAAATGGAAAGAAGTCTCAGAGAGGAGGAATGGAAAGCAGTGAATGCATCCAAACCATGAATCATCCAAATGGAAAGCAACAGAGTAGACCAGATAGAATGTAAATAAGCACTTCTATTCCTGGATCAAGCTGGCTGTAGAGGGATGAGAAGGCAGCCATTATCTGCCCGTGGTGGAACCATACCTCTTATATTTCTCTGAGCTCGCTAGCTTTGATTTAGCATGGTTCTCAACCCTGTTTGTACACTGGTGTGGAAGCACCATAATAATGCAGAGATTCTCAAATTCCAGAATCCATTGGTACACTGGGGGGAGGGAGGAGTGCTTTTCATCCAAGGTTTGCTGAATAAGGAATTCAGGAATGCACATAACCAAAATGTCCACTTAACATCCTTACCATTTTTTAAGACCTAAAACTACATAACATGTTAAAAAGCCTCACTCCACAGCAATGTGAAGTAAGGAACACAGTTTTATACCCATTTCTTTCTTTCTTTCTTTTTTTTTTTTTTTTTTTTTTTTACAGTTAAGGAAACAGTTGCAGACAAGAGACTTGCCTGAAATCTACAGCTGGAAGAGCGGTCTCCTGAAAACAGAATTTCTGATTCTCCCTCTACTACTACAGCTCAGCAGGCAGACACTTCTATAGTTTGCACCCAAGAATGAGAAGCAACTTTTTGATTCTGACTTGGTTTTGCCTGCTGGGAAGTCAGTCAGAATATTATTAACTATTTGACATGATATCCTGCTTGCCTTAGAGTTGTGGATATCATATTATATGTTATCTTTCTGGCTTAAAAATCATCCTCCTGTGAGTATGATTTTCATTCATCCATCATTTGATCAGATGCCAGAAAACCCCTAGCAGCTGTTCTTAGTACCAAGGAACTAAGTGATAAGACTCCAGCCCTCCAAAATATGACCCCCACCCTCAAGCCTCTTAAACCAAGTGCAAGTATAATGCAAGTAAACAGATGATCTTAATGACATACCATGAATGATAAGTGATGTCATATTTATCAGCTATCAAAAACACTCAGACAAAAAGAGAAAGGATCATATACATTTGAAGCAGAAATGTGCCTTAGAAACCAAGGTCTTTAGATGTTAAAGAACTAATTCTGGGACAGCTCTATTCACATAAGATCATAAAGCGAGTTAGTCATGAGTTAAAAACAGAATACAGGTTATCTTAACTCACATTTAGAGTTGACATACTAAACAAGATCTAAAAAATAGCAACTACCTGCCTGTGAATAAGAAAAAAGAGTCCAAAAATAAAAATTCTTGCTATACCAAACATAACATGACTCCTTCCCCCCTCTACCACCCACCAGGCACGTACACAATAAAAAGGCACGCATTTGCATGGGTGATCATCTACAGAGCTGCTAAGGGGTGTTCACAATCTGGGATGAGCACTAAAGAAGTGAACAAAGATATTAGAGATCACAAATCAAAAGAGGTGCATGAAAACATATTCACTGAAAGCAATAGATATAAATGTTAAGCATAAATACCATCATGTGTAAGTCATTTAGTATGGCAAAAGAAATATTTTTGCCAAAAGCTCTGGCTTGATTCTTTAAAATCTTAACAATATTAGCCAGCTCTTCTATTTTAAAATGCTGGATGTTTTGTGATCCTTGTCCTGTCACCTAGCACAGAATATTCCAGGCTCAGTAAAGAATTAGTGCTTTTTTCCAACTGAACTAAAAAGGCAGCCTGTTTGCTCTGAAAAATGGCTACCACCTGCTATTAATCTGTGGCTGAAAACAAGCAGTGTAATGACATTTAGCAAGTTAACACCTCCTCCCCTATCCTCAAAGAAGAGCAGAAGTGACATATCATATCATAATCTTCTCAAAAATTTTACAAAAAGTTCTGAGATACGGATTTGTATTTTACTAATAATAAACTGCAAATGATATATGAGATTATTAAAACCAGGTACTGTGTCCCTGTGGTGTGACAAGCTTGGTTTAAGCGCTGAAGGAATTCCCTCCCAAGTCCCTCTCTCTTTTTCCTTTATTCTTTTTGTCTGGTGTCAGATGAATACAAGCAGTAATGATGACATGATCAAGGAAGAGCTGACAACTGGCAGAATATTTGTAAAAAGACTGCATAACTGATCTTTAGAACAAGCTATATTTTGTCCTACGGGTGCTTTCTGGCTCCTGAGGCAGTCTGCATCCTCAAGAGCTGAAATGTAACATAAAGTAGTTAATTTATGTATTTTCCAAATGATTTCTGGAACACTTGGGAGAACTTTTCCAATTTGGCTGGTAGAAAAAACTGGCCACCAACTTACTCGGCTCTAAGCAAGCATATAACCATGATCTAAACAGAATGCACAACACACAACAGCCCATGAAGCACTCTGGGGCCACTGTGAACATGTCTGTTACTATACCAAACCCTACACACCTGCAAAGATGTTAAGTTAAATGCTAAAATAATTTACACACCTGGACAACAAAATCAACCTGACATATCTATTCATTTATTCAACAAGCGTTCAGTGAAACCCATTTTATGAAGATCCTCCAACACTGCACTAGACATGGTAGAATACGATAGCCAAATACATGTCAGTGACCATAAACCACAAGCCTAAACCTCCGATTTGCATAGAGCTATAAAAGGAGCAACAACACATTCTTGTCTACTAACACTGTGTTCTTCATGAATTCACAAACTGGGGTAAAGGGCAGTGCGTAGGTTGTATAAACAACAAACCATAATAAAAGATAATATATGATAAGAATGGTGAATGCTGCACAGAAAATAAAGGATTCGATCAGCTGGACTAGAACTTGAAAGCTCCATGAGGAGGATTTAGATGGGCAGAGACAGAGTCAAAGGCCACTGCAAGAAAGGGCACAGTAATCAACGGTACACAGGAGAGAAGACAGGAGGCCTCGGCACGTACAGCAGTTAAGAGGGAATTACAGAAGGAGGGTCAGAAAGTAAGTGGGAACTAGTCTGCAGGAAGACATAACTGCCTGGCTAAGAGGTCCGGACTTCATCCTGCAGGCCATGGGGGGCCTCTAAAGGTTTTGGAGTGGGATGAAAACGGTATTTTAGGAAGATTAATCTTGGTGTATAGGATGGATTAGAAAGAGGGGAGAATGCCAGTGGGGAAACCATTAAGGGGGCTGTTGAAAGGATCCAGGTGTGAGATAATAGAGGCCTACATGTGCTGAATGGCAGTTATGTTTCCACCAGCACTTTCTAAATACCATCTAAAGTAAATATATAAATTCCAGGGAGAGGACAACGGACCGCAAAACTGAAAGAACAAACCATTCTCCAAAACACAGGGGAGACATGTAAGTGTGAACACAATGCGTCCCGTCAGCCACGCCATGAAGATCTCCAGACAGAAATAACCACTGCAACCATGTGATTTGGAGATAGGCCACGGATCTATTTGAGGCCAAGCACACCATTCTAAAAGAAAATTAACTAGTGAAGAAAATATAATTAATGAAAGAGGATGAAAATTGGGACATGTAACCATGAGATATTAGGCATTATTTTCTTTAACCACCAATGGCAGTCGTAGGTTAAAAATCTGGGGTTTAAGAGAATTTTGCTGACATCACCTGGGAAAATACAACTGAGAGCACTCTCCAGATCCAGCTTAACACACAAGTACCAATGTCATTCCATCAAGATGTTCAGATTCACGAAAGTCTAACACTAAATTTCAAGTCCTTTATCTTGAACAAAGGACTACTACATAAAATCCATTACCTTAGAAAAAGCATGATGGCTCTAGATAAAGTTTTAAATATCCTAATTTTAATATTTGCTCAGATATTTCACAGAGATATTGTTTTGTATGCCACTTTTAAAATGAGAGTCAAGGAAATCTGTATTCCATACTTAATTTGTAATTTAACTAGCTTTCTGATCTTAAAACCATTTTTAATGGTTTCTAAGGTATGGTCAAAGAGCTAAAACTCTAGACCCTCCTCCAATGAATTTCAATAGATGGCTAAGAGGCCCCAAGAAGAAGGTCAGAAGTGAAAGACCTTGTCCTGTGTGCTGAGTCCAGAATAGGCTGGATCCGTTAGGCATCCGTGGACACTTCAACAGAGCAGAAAACAAACCAAAGGGAAAACCACTTTTAATAACAAAATTAATAAAAACTAATAGTTGTACAGCACTCAAGAGTTTATGAAGTTCTTTCATATTTATTACATCATTTAATTCTCAAAACAATGCTAGGACTAAATTAAATTCTCTATACAATGCCTAGGGAACAGCATAGCACAAAACCAGTCAAATAAACCCTGGGAAAATTATCACCCCAATTTTATACTAGAGTACACTAAGGGTCACAGAAGTGAAAAGAAATGGTCAAGTTACATAACCAATAAATGGTCAAGATGTATAAAGTACCTTTACCACCTTCTCTACAAAGTCATGCCCAGGTTCTACTGACCATTCTCTGTTATGAACTCCCACGGCACCTGCAGCCAGCAGCCCCCAATTCATTCAGCAGAAGTTATGAGAAAACTTCTGTGTTATGAGGCATCGTACGGAGTATCGTTGCTTAGGGGTGTATTAGTCAGATTTCTCCAGAGACACAGAACCAGTAGGCTATGTGGAGAGATATATAAGAGGAGATTTATTATAGGAATTGGCTTGCGCGGTTATGGAAGCCAAGAAGTCCCAAAATCTGCCGTCTGCAAACTGGAGAACCAGGAAAGCCAGTTGATTAATTCAGCCCGGATCTGTAGGCCTAAGAATCAGAGGGGCTGAGGGCAGAACAACCAGTCTGAGGCCACTGGTTTCAGTCCTGGGAGTTCAAAGGCCCAAGAATCAGGAGCTTCAACGTTCAAGGGCAGGAGAACTGGACATCCCTGATGAAGAGACAGAATTCACCCTTCCTTTGTCTTTTTTGTTCCGTTCAGGATCCCAACAGATTGGATGATGCCTGCCCACACCGGTGAGGACAGATCTCTTTACCCAGTGTACTGAATCAAATATGTTCATCTCTTCCAGAAACACCCTCACAGATACACTCAGAAATGTGTTACTAGTTAGTTATCTGGCTATCCTTCAGACCAGACAAGCTGAAACATAAAATTAACCATCAGAGGCGGGAACAAGAATGAGAAAATAATCAGGTATGGGTTTTCCTCTGAAAAACTTCCCGTGCTTTAATAAAATCATCTTTTTGCACCAAAAGCGAGAGAGAGGGGGGGGGGGGAACAAGCATACAACTAACTATAAAAATAAAAGTAAAATTTGTAGACCGTGACCTCCTCAGGGGCAGGGTGTATGTCTTTTGATCACTGCATGAACAGAGTCTAGCAGGTACGTAAAAGAAGTGCCATGTAGTTTGGAGGATGAATAATGAGGCTTCCTCATACACTTACCTACATTGTTCGGGTTGTTAATGGACATGGAGTGGTTTAACTGAATGCATACTCTTTATTCCTCAACTTTCTTATTGACTATTGGAATTTCGAGGAGTGTATTTTTGAGAGAGAAAGATGAGTAAGAAAAAGTGTATTTCTGAAATGCCCCTTTGTAGATCTCTCTCCCAATTTAATACTGTGCATTTATCTAGGCATCATTTTCTCACCTCTCTTCTTCCAAGAGATGGGCCTAAGCAGGCAGCTTACGATTTCCATTTCCCTTGATCCAATGTGACCTCCTCTACTTTATCACACGGAACACAGCAGTGCATTCTGATCAGTAAATAGCTAGCAATTACATGCTTCCAAGACACCTCTCCAGGACACCTCTCCAGGATGGCAGATAGAAGCAAGTATGTCACCACCTTTCTCCCATGCCCATGGCAGACATTGCTCGGCCATCACTGCCCTTTACTCACAGAGTCTAAAGGGGGCCACAGAACTTCCTCAACTCAGTGCTCTAGGCAGGCAGTCCAATCAACTGGAGTTGGCTGACAGTTTGCCAGAGCACTATCCTGCTGTCAGATATGTTTCGAGTCAAAGAAAAAGCAGAAGAAAGATGTACAGAATACTAAGAGCAGTAAAGGAGAATAAATAAGGTGCAGGAGGTGCAATCATAGATTAGGCCCCAAAAGAAGCACACACCAGGCTGAACCATAACCAAGAGTAAAGGGGCATGAAGACAGTGGACAGAAAAGCTGGAGGAGATGAGAGTTGCACAAATACACAACAGTGATCCCAAGGCCCCAGGAGCATGTCCAGTCCCTAAACGAACACATCTAAGTAGAAACACGTAGAAAAGAGAGCAGGCCACATTCTGGAAATCAGGGACTGATGGAGACAATTTGGGAAGAGGTCCCAGCCAGGAGGGGATCAAAAGATGACTTGACACCACTATCCAAAAAAACTAGAGGCCACCACAGAGCATCACTGGGGTGATGTCACCTTCCAGCAGAGAGTAGTAGAGACTCCTTTCAGATCACATGGGTAGAAAGGACAAGGGCTGTTTATACGGTGTCCTGTTGTGCCCAGCAACCACTAGAATGGAAAGGAATCATGGCAGATACTGACAAGAAACCCATAAAAGGGCGCAGGGAACCCAAAGGTGAGGACAGCTCAAATTATTTTCATTTTCCGTCTTCCCAGAGATGTCCTGTGAGAAACCAAAAGTTTGTTGTAGAGGTGCATAGAAAGTGATATGGGAAAAGAGAACTTGTGTGCACTACTGCATACAGAACTTAACTTGGCTCAGCCTGCTTGCTCCCTGCCTTGCTCTCCTACCTCCTGATTTTGTGCCTTCGAACTGACCTCACAGGACTGATTTTTGGCTCTCAGTACCCTTCCTTTCTAAACTTTTCTAAACCACTTCCCAAGCAGGTTAAATGTTTAAAACCATAAATTATACAGGAGAACACTTTTGGCATGAGTGAGTTTTTACTTATAAATCCAATCTGACAAAAGAATTGAATATACACACAGTATGAGTGAACTAATAATTGGACAACTGTGTCCTCCCATGTCCTTTTTATTCCCTTTTCCCTTCAGTTACTGTTAATATTTTCTTTGGTAACAGAATAAAAGTCAATTACATCAGTCAAACTAGAAACCTGTCATACCCATAACTCTTCTTCACCTTCTACATTCAACTAGTCACAATATCCTATCAATTAGTAGTTCATATGCCACTCTTAGGACTTTTATGATATTAATTTACCACCATTGAGACCTATTATTATCCACTCAGTATTTTTCTTTAACTCACTTTTAAAAGTTGAATAATTGTAAAACTTCATATAACTACCATAATTAGAAAACCAGATTCAACTGTCATAAATAGAATATAATAGAGAAAATATAAGAAAAACAATTTCTGGTCAGAAATTATTGCCCAACCCAAGATTCTGAGCTGAGACATGTCCCATTATCTTTGTTAAAAAGGCAGGTTAACCATGCTAGTGTTTAAAGACAAAGTATCACCAATGATATAGGCAGTAAATTGCAGGAGTAAATTATATGTAATCCACAGCCAGAACTCCTGGGTTGTGATATTAGGCAAGTTATTTTAACCTCTCTGTGCATTAGTTTCCTCATCTTACGAAGTTAAATGAATTAGTATTTGCAAAACACTAATCTTCACTATATGTTACACAGAGTATAACCACCACAATGAAAAAACTAGGTTCTGCTGAAGAGCACACAAGCACAGCAACTACTCACAAATCACAACAAATAACACTATCATGTGATGAACATTCCAGAACATGAGTAAATCAAGGCTCCAGGTGTGTCAAGGACACATACCAAAAGACGCCAAAGAAAACGTAGAGATTTCAACCAAAGTGAAGGAAATGAGCCCTGCATTTCCTCTGTTTGAACTAGATCAGAGATTAGGCTGCTCCCCAAGTTCAACAACTTCAGGTAACTGTAGTAGGCTTATCAGTATGACAAAACCGTGCTTCAAGGATCTAGAAATCTAAAGAGGGACAGGTGATTTTTAAAAATCACAACGTAATATGATAAAGGTGGTGGCATGGAAATCAAAGAAGGGTAAAATTATGCCAGTGGAGTCAGGAAAGGCTTTACCAAGGAAGTCAACATTGAGATGGGGCCTAGAGACTGAGTAGTGATTCATCCACCAGACAAGAGAAAGGGTACACCAGGCTCAGAATGCATGAAGCCTAAAGGTGGGAAAGCAGGCTGCATTCAAGGACTGGCAACACATGTGAGAACCTGAACAGCGTCCTCTACATTGTCCACGCCAACAAAATCCAAATACACAAGACCTTGAAAACAAGGGAGGTCTAGGACACAATGCTTTCTTGCCACTTCATGCCCAGACTGAACGAATGTGAAGAATCACTGGCACAGTGGGCTGTGGCCAGCAGCACCAGGAAGGGAAGAAAGATGGGAATATTAATAGATTTTAAAGAATATTAAAATTAATAGATTTTAAAGATGGCCTGAAGGATAACTGAAAACAATGTGACACCATTGTGACCCACTTGGAAGCAACTACAAGGCGAGATCACACCAATGAGCAGCAAACCAAGCCAAACAGGTGTTGGTGAACAGTGTATTTAGAATGACATCTGGATGAAAATCAAGGCTATAAATACCTAAAGTTCTCTAACTTCTGATTAATTTGGGATATAGAATCCAACCAAAGAAAGGGGTTCGGCACATCAGTTTTCTTGAACAGTGATCTCTTCTTAGGACTCAAACATGAAGAAATGATGTTACATCTCAACCATCTAGGCCTGGGCATACAATTGCGTTCATCTAAATTAGTATCATTATGCGAGCAACCAGTAAGAAATATATTTCACCACAGAAGGGGGAGGCGGGGAGTATGGTCTGGTTTATCTATTTATTGTGATAGATACATCCTAAATTTCAACGAAATACAAACACTTTCTTTTTCCAGGCAACAGCCTTCAAATGTTCTCAACCACAGAGTGTAAAAAGGGGGAAAAGTGGTGCAGCTGTGCCAAAGCAGCACCCCCTCCCTGATAAAGATGTGTGAGCGTGAGAATGTGCTCGCAGAGGGGAACAGGGAACTAAAATGCTATGTAATCAAATTACTTAAATACATCAATTTAGAAACAACAGGAGGAAAACTTTACTAATGAAGCTAAAATAGAGAATACAAAGATCAATCCAACAAGGACACCCTGAAGTCCTACGGATACCACAAACTTTGAGGACATCCTTTGGGAGAGATGCGGCAAGGAACCAAAGCTGAGGTAAGCAGGAATGACTTGAGGCAAGAGAGAGGAGGACCGAGCAATCGAGCTTCTGGGAAATGCGGGGTCAGGCAAGGGACAATTCTGACAGCGCTTCACTCTGACTGAGTCATATTTAGAGGGCAAAAGCATGGGCCAGTAAGTCTGAGAAAGGGCTGGAACAGGCCTGTTGACGGCAGATGTGGACAACTTCTCTTGTTCCCTCATTCTCTTTCCTCTGGTGTTTTCTTTTGGACTCTTTGCCATCATCTTCCCCTCTCTTATTTATCCATTTGTCCACATATCAGGAATATCTTTCTTTTCTGGTCTCTTTCTTTGCTCATTCCTTCTTCCTCACTTTTGTTCTTGCCCTTGAGTGGGTGAAAATGTATGCAATGTGTTAGATTGTTGTTATTGTTTTGAAGTTCAATAGAGGCCAAGGTGAATGTGTTGTACTTTTGACTCTAAAAACCAAAAAGCATTAATCCCACCCTCAGTGCCTTACTTGTGACTGGATTCCTTTCTTTCTGTCTGTCTTTTCCTCCAGATAATTAGAACTTCAGAGAAAAAAATTCCCTATTCCTGATTTAGCAAATACATACTTAATTCTCTTCATCTTTGCTCATAACGATCCCTCACCAATCTTTTCATTACTTCTCTAATTTCTGACTTTGTGAGCATGGGGGACAAAAGCCACAATTATCACTGGCACACGTAAAATTATGATGCTTTGGGTGATATATATGTAAAACTAACTTTTCACAGGAAGCAAAATATACATGGGAAAGGCCAATGAATTCTTGAGCCCCCTCCTGAAGCTAGCTCTCCAAATGTTTTTTCTATATTTCCCAGTGATCTAGTTAAACAACACTTCTCATCCCTTAATTTCACATACTTCTCGTTTTTAAATCCATTCTCTCTTCCTCCACTTTTCAGCCTCACCAGTTTATTGTGGCCTGGGACCAACCTTCAAGTGCTCTTTCAGAGAATTAGAAATAATAACTAAACCACTCAGCGGGAAAAGATATAAACTGATAAACGTGAAACTTTGATGCGCAGCCTCTTTTGCCCTAAATATATGCTTCATATCACCATTCTTTATTTTCCCTAGAATGAAAAGGACATGGTAGGAAATTATTTACAATATAATCTCTAAGTATATAATTTAAGTGCATTCAAATGGCACGGACTGCCTCCAACCAAGTTTATGATTCTGCTGTTGTTTAAAAGGGGGGGGGGGTAAAATCAATAACTGTAACTGTAGAACTCTGCACTGGGTTGGCTAGTTTCTTATTTGGAATCTGGACTGAATCTAAAAGTGTTCTATACACAATCCCATAGACAAGATTAACCAATAGACTTTCCTTCTACCAGAACTAGTTCCTGTCTTTAAACTAAATCCCTCCTGCTGAAATTGAATCCTTAAAAAAAATTAATCCCATACTCAGACGCAGCTAGAAAAGAGCCGGTTGTAATCCTCCATATCACACTTTTACACATACTAGCAAAAGGTAGTCCCCTCAACCTTCTCCTCTTTTAACTAAGTATCTGTGCTATACAGCTAAATATTTTTTTATCCAGCTCTTCAATTGCAATGTGGATCTTTTCTGTGTGTTATTCAAACTCTACACCCTTCTCAGTTTATTTAAATTCTGTGAACCTTGGTTTCTTCATCTAAAAATCAAAGCTAGTGACACCTGCCCTCTTATTTCTCTTTTAAGAATCAAATTAAATCATACCTGTGAAAGCATTTTTAAGAATTGAAAAACAATATGTGACCAAGTAAATGAGAAATGATGACCAGACTGAAGACAAGACATGAGGATAGCATAGTTAAAATTTAAGTCAAACTTTGTCTTTATTTTCTGCTTCACTAAAGCTAATTCACTCGGTGACAACTTCCAGTTTTGATTCTAATAACAAATAGCTTAGCAACTGATTAACAGGTTAAGATCTTACCTATTGCTATACTCAAAAAAGACCTATTGCAAAAATGTTGAGCTGGCTGCTGTATGGACAATGGTATAGTTAGGGAGACCAAGACAATGAATCTCAAATCGAGCATTTACTAGCTTTAGAGCTTGAGGAAATTACATAGACTATCTAAGCCTTAGATTCTCCATCACCAAAATGAGGACAACAATCAGACACTCCTTAAATGGGGTCTGTAAGGATTTAATAAGACTATATATAAAGTTCTGGCACGCTGCGGCACACATTAGGGAAACAACATAATCGGGACCAGTAAATGATAGACCTGAAACACAAAGTGAAAAACAAGAAATACCTATGTACTTTATACATTAAGTTATAATAAAATACCTATATATAAATTCTTTGCCAATTACCTGAAATAAGAATGAGTCCTTTTCCTTGGATATGGTTCTGCTGAATTCCCTTAATCTTTATAATGGATTATCAATCATTTCAACCAGTTTCCTTAAGAGTGAGTGAGAACTAAAAGACCCTCATAGAGCAATCAGCATGCAGGATCCTTCTTGGATTTCTTCCCTAATCTTTTCCACAGTTCTCCCACCCATACTCATATCTAATAGCAAATTTTCAGTAAATCACATTTATGAGCCTTTCCAAAACATTCACCTTACTTTTCATATAATAGCAACAGATGACATGACATTTAATTAATTTATGCAATAATGACAACTAACATAAATAGGCTTGCAAACAAACATGATGGACTCTTGGTAAGCATCCGACTTAACTGATCAGGTAAGAAATGCACAAGAATGTCAGAAAATCTACTAGTGATGAGAGCATCAAAGAGCCATGGACATCTCAAAGTACCTTTTATGAGGGAATGGAAGTTGTTTAACCTACCAGGTGGAATCTGAGGAGGTCAGAGAAGGGTGATACTATAGCCGAATCATCCCCACCACATGTGCTTTCACTCTAATCCCATATATTTCCATTTGTTTCTGGAAGATCCCACATA
Organism: Hyaena hyaena; assembly: GCF_003009895.1. NCBI lineage: Eukaryota > Metazoa > Chordata > Mammalia > Carnivora > Hyaenidae > Hyaena > Hyaena hyaena. Next base: position 5,698,850 of record NW_024080640.1, read on the forward strand.
AACTGTTTACCCTTCTTTGACCAAATGATCCCTAAGACAACTGATCTAACCCTCTCCCAGGAAGCAGTAAAACAAACTTTCAAGTTGACCAAATCCAGTCACAAGTTTTCTTGCTTACTCTGCAGTAATTCTAGCTTGCAGAAAGCAAAGACAGGGAAAGATCCAGTAATATTAAACACAAGGCATACTACTATTTGGCTCACCTGGTAATGAGAGCATCTTCTGCACACTAAGATCTGTGTGGACCATGTGTCCACTAGTGGATGAGCAGAGATGTCTTGCTCCAGCTTTGACAAGCTGTGTTCTAAATGCAACTCCGAAGAATCAGCCTTCTAAAACTGGCACTTCTCAAAGATGTACAGCCACAATCTGATGTGTCAGACACCTTTGAGGAGTATGACAAGTAATCTGACCTTACTAATAAAGTACTGAAGATCTGTGACTGATTTACCTCTTACACAAATCACAGAAGATTCAAGATTATCCTTGTGATAAGCTGCTCTCATCCCTTGGGTCTTCAGGTATTTCAAGTGAGAGAGAAGGGGTAGAGCATTAGATAGCATGCTGGAAAGGCATATCATCATCACCCCTTTATCTATCCCTTTATTTATAATATGGGTAATGCACACAGCAATGTTGCACAGATGAACATACAAATGGCAAAAACTGTCGTTCTATCACTGAGGTCAGTAAACTGTGGCCCAAGGGCCAAATCTTGCCCACCACTAGTTTTGGAAATCAAGTTTTACTGAAACATAGCCCCATCCATTCATTTATGTATTGGCTCATGGCTACTTTCAAGCTGCAATGACAGAGTTAAGCAGTTGCAAGAGAAACTGTAAGGTATGCAAAGCTTAAAAGATTTACTATCTGACCCTTTACAGATACAGTTTGCTGATCCTCGCTCTAACAGAAAATGTGGAACCTTAACCAAGACCTAGAAAACCTAGTCTTCTGACACTCTGGACAGAAAAAGAAAATACACAATGAAGATGTTTATCTGACATGCAAGTCCTCCCCAAAAAGTAGGCAAACATGATGTAGATACAGAACTAGCTTTATGAGGGGTGCCTGGGTGGTTCAGTTGGTTGAGAGTATGACTTTTGGCTCAGGTCATGATCCCAGAGTCATGGGATCAAGCCCCGGTCAGGCTTCATGTGGAGTGTGAAGCCTGCTTAAGATTCATTTTCTCTTTCTCTCTCTCACTCTCTCTACCCCCCCACCCTCTGCCCTCCCTTTACCCCTCTCTCATACTCTCTCTTAAAAAACAAAAAACAAAAAACTAGTTTTCTAAATGACCAAACACATACACTGAAGATCACCAAGTTCTCTCAACTTATTATTCTTAAGTACAAGAAGTCTATGAATCATAGAGAAGATAGTTTCCTAACTTGTGTTTTATTTATTGTTTATTTGTTTACTTGTTGCCATGAAAAGGAGCACCAAAAGTTGTTATGGAGCTCCAGGATGGAGATAGCATGCTTTTATATGTTTTAGAAGCAAGTTGTTTCATGGTCAGTTTGGCTACCTGACAAATGGCTCATCTGACCCCAATTCAAGTTCACTTAGAATTATAGGCTTGTTATGTCCCCAAAATAAGAATAAAATCATTGTTCACTTAACTCTTTCACTTTAGATATCACTATTTTTTTAACGTTCTCAGGTTTTACATTTTAAAAAGCGATTTATAGATTAAATCTGGTCCTGTAGTTTATCATGGAGGCAGCTTTTTAAACTATACATCCCAATACAGCTCAGGTTCTTTGCTGAATGAGAGCAAGAAAGGTAACTGTAAACATCATTTCTTTTCTGCCCACTGACCAACACTTAATGACTGAGGAAGAACCCCAGTGACAGCCACTGCTTGGGTTACAACGGCAACCACGTGTCTTACCCTCCTCTGGGCTCCTCGGAAAGAGGCTGTTTCCCACTATCACTTATCATTTTCTCACAACAAACCACCACCACGCAGAAGCAAAACTCACAGAACGTCATTAGATGCAGAACAAGGGGAAGGAAAATGTCTTGTGTAAACTGAACAATATTTTAGTTTTAATATAATTATACTTGAGTAAATTATGACTCCAATTTTGAAAAGATCTGAGGGTCTATATATACATACAAGAAAAAGCTAAACTACTCATAATGATACTCTAATTTTATAAAATTCTTCTCTACCAAAGAATTCAAGCCAATTATATATTCCTGAAATATACTTACACCACTACGTTCCTCCAGGCTCTGAAATTTCATTTAAGAAATGTAATAAAAGCAACTACATCCCAAGTACTAGTACAAGTTTCTGTACTCACCCCTTGAAACAGTTCTTTTGCAAAGTAATGAGATTAATAATCTCCACGTCTGCATATTTGGCTCACCCTACAAGTAAACAGTAAATAAACCTAATACTTGCTTGAAGGAGGTGTCAAAACTCTCAATTTATAGATAAATAAACTGAAATTAAGAAGAGCTTGAGACCTTTACTAAATACAAAACAGAAAAATATGGCACATACCAACAACAAGCACCAAGAAAGCTTATATAAGTCATCTTCCAAAGACTAAATTCAGAGGCAATTGCTTGGAATTCCAAATATATTTTTCCATTAGAAAATGGTCCAAAGGCAGATAGCTGCAAAGCCTAAAGGGGACTTTTTATCACCAAGTCTCAGAGGCTGATGGTACCGGGTTAGTGAGAAGTCTAATTTCCCTACAGAAGAAAGGGAAATTGCAGAAACACAGAATTTTAGTTTCAAAGGATTTGAGAAATTCATCCTTTCAAGCCACATCTCTGTTGAGAGGAAGAAACAAAGGTTCAGCAAGAGTAAATGACCACCCAGGGACCCACAACTAGAAAGAGTTGCCAGGAGAGTGAAGAGGCATGGTCTCAACTCCAGCATCTTTTTCTGGGTGCATACAACTGAAGTGGACTAGGTCAGTTTTCGGAAGCTCACAAAGAGAATACAGAAAGGAAAGGGAAAAACTTTTTCTCAACTTGCCAGGCAAGAGTTAGGACAGAGGGAAAAGAAGAAATAACTTAAGGAGAGTGCAGGCAGGTAAGTGAAGCTGATCGAGATGGTACAAAACGGGCTCATTGGGTGCACCCAATGACCCTACGAAGGAAGAAACCGGTTGACCAAATCTCTCCCTCCTGACTCAAAATCTGTTTGTAGACATTTAATGTGACCTCTTCCAAACAAAAGTACTAACATTACCACTAAGTACCTCTATTAATTAATCAACAGTCATTGGTTCATGTCCCCCAAAGCCCATAACCAAAGAAAATGCCACAAATATTTACAAAACTGACCAATACCCCACTGCAGTGCCACTCAGACTGTAAGTCCATGCCAGCCACGTCTGTCCCCCATGTTCTGATTACTCACTGAAAGAAGGTTCAATACTATTGCTCTGCTGCTCTTCCTCTCAATACTAACAAGGGGGGAAATGGCAAATGTACCAGCAGGTACTAATGATACATTTGAACTCTAATCAATGAATTATTGATTTGAAAGGCATAAGCCCCATTTTTCACTTCGGCATAAAATTATTCTAATTATCTGAGTTTAGCATCTATGTCACTTGACGAATTTTCGTCAGGGAGTTTCGAGCACTTTCAGGTTTTTAGCCACAACAGACTCTCAACCTTATAAACTGCTACTCTATATTTTAAGTAGGAAGCAACCTACCAGAAAAGCAACTACTTACTTTTTAAAATCATACCTCTTGACCAATAATAAGGAAATGTCATTTCAAATAGTTACGCTTCATCAAGCCTATGCCATCCATAATGTGCTGAATGTTGTTGGGTGAACATATTAAGGTATATCATAAAAAGAATTTACACATAAACCTTCATGTGAAAACCTATTTATTCCCACAGGAGACATAATCTAAAATGGTCAAGAAGGAAAACCAAAATCAAAGAGCCATTTAGAATCCGAATTCAAAATAATCAGAATGATGTCTTGCTTAAATGAGAACAAAACAACTATCTTTCAAACACATGTTATAACAGACATTCGAGGTTCAAAAGCATCAAAAGAATCTTTCAATAAATTTGTTTTTTGTCTAGTTACCTAGAAAACTTACATTAATAATCCTTTTTTCAATAGTTTAGTTGGTTTTAAATGTCTATATGTTTCAACACAGAGGGAATGTGGTTACCCATTTATAGACAGATTTGTATGTTACTGGACACTCCAAACCTGCTTTTTCCATATGGATAGAATAGATAAGATTAGACACAGATAGAAATAAATTTGTAAAATATTCAGAGAGAGAAACATTTTAAATTATTGCATTTATGCAGCGGCCAGATTTTTGGCAAGTGTAGCCAGTTAAAACATAGTATTGAGTGCAAATAAGATTTATTTTTTAATTCTTAGCAACAGGGATGTCAGGGTCTCTAAACCTGATTATACATGAGTTTTACATGCCTTCAGATCCTTATTCATAAAATCACATGTAAAATAAGATAAAAAACCAGAACCCAAGTTTTACATCCAAATAAACACACCTTTTCAAGTCTAACTTGTCAACGGGAGATAGGCCTCCCTCAACTACCAGAACAAGTTTTGATCTTTAGACCCTGAAAGATGTGTTTACACACTTTTGCCACTCAAAGACAAAAAAGAAACAGATACATAGGAAGTTCGATTTGACTTAAGCAATGAGGAGGAATAATTAAGCACAAAAGTACATAGCCGAAGTGTTGAAGTATTTATTAGTTGTATGCAATAAATGAATGGGTATTAGACTTCTGAAAAATCCTGCAATCCTTTGCAGACAACACAGATAAACTATGCGATTCATTAGAACGAAAAGAATAATATTTGGCTTACAAACCTTGGAGTAAATAGTCAAGGTAACCAGAAGAATGAAGCTTGGACCACAATTGGAGAAATAAGGGATGAGAACAAAAGAACTGTCAGCATTTAAAAAAAAAAATTAAATTTTTTTTTTTTTTTTTGAGAGAGAGAGAGAGAGAGAGAGAGACAGAGTGTGAGCAGGTGAGGGGCAGGGAGAGAGGGAGACACAAAATCTGAAGCAGGCTCCAGGCTCCGAGCTGTGAGCAGAGTCCAATGGGGGCTTGAACCCACGAACTGTGAGATCATGACCTGAGCCAAAGTCAGACACTTAACTGACTGAGCCACCCAGGTGCCCCAAGACTGTGGGCATTTAGATGACTGACAAGGGTGAGAGTAGGTGACAATAATGAGACTTGGAAAAAGAGGCCTGGTTTTAGTGAAATATGGAATACATCATATGGAAATTTCAAAAACTTAAGAATGATCAAACAACAAGCCTCAATAGGCTTCTTGGGAAGGTTTAATTCTAATATTACCCAATTATAGTCTCACAATACATGACATAAAGGCAGAATGAAGTAAAAAGCAGGGTGTTTAAAAATAGGTCAGTTGTTAGAACACCTGGTTAAGTGTCTGACTCTTGATGTTGGCTCAAGTCATGATTTCACAGTTTGTGAGATCAAGCCCCATGTCAGGCACTGCACTGACAGTGCACAGCCTGCATGGGATTCTCCTTCTCTCTCCCTCTCTCTCTCTCTGTCCCTTCTCTGCTCACACATGCTCTCTCTCTCTTGAAAGTAAACAGGCTTTTAAAATAGCTCAATTGTTTTTAATTTATAAATCTGTCACTGTGTCACAGTTATTTAAGTGCAATTTATTATTCCTGGTTTTAAATATAGGTAGCAATTAACCTCTCCTCATCTCACCCACCAGTACTCTAAACAGACAACAAATAAAAACTGAGAGGTCATCACGTAAAAGAGACCTACTGGCCCAGGTCAGAGTAAGGAATTGAAATTCTTTTTTCTTTTTTAATTTCTCGTTTTTCCCACCTCTTTAAAAAAAAAGAATAAGAAAAAGCCAAGCAAGTGTAGAATATCCAAAATTCCTGTGCCACCAGAGTTCAAACTGTGGAGTGGATATTTTTAAATGAGGATCTTTAAAGGACTCCCAACTTGGTTTAAATAGAAGTAATATTTCAACACAAATACATTCCTTTGAGATGTGTTATCTCTGGGATATGCATTGCAAAGCATATGAAAAAGCAAATGTCCAGCTTGCTCGCTCTCACATGCGTGCACGCGCGCACACACACACACACACACACACAGCATGCAGTCATGCCCAGCCATCTGAGTGCCACATGCCTTGACAGAGATCTAAGGCTGCAACAAATTAAACTAGATCCTATTTCTTTAAGGCCCAGAACTGAAAAGAACTGCTGAACACTAGTGGTGAACCTGTATCCCTTTGATCTTCATTGTAACAAAAAAGCATGATGACATGCTCAAATGAAAAATCATTTATAATGGATGAAAGAAGGGCTATTCTTTCTTTGAATTTATCTGTTCGGAAGGGAAAAGGGTGGTGGAGTTTTGGGGGGGGGGAATAAATTCTCAAAACACAAAACAATACTTATGAGATAATAATACCAATAATGGAATGGAGTGAGGAGCCAAGCAGAAAGAAATGATGTGAGGAAAATCACCTCGGTCTCCACTGGAAATGGGGAGAGATTCTAATCTAACAAATGGGTGGAAGACAATTTCTCATTTAAGTAAGATTAATTTTAAAAGAACCTGATTATCCTGCAAAGTTGCAAGTAGAAACCACGGTACATCATGGATTAACCCAGCACTACTGTGACTTTGGAATTCATTTCAAAATGACTGCATTTTATTACTGCTTTCCAGCTACAATTTACTACTTTATAAGATATAAATATTGGAAGTAATAAATTTGTCTAGTTGCTGCCTTTAAACATTAAAATTGAACTTAATTAAATGCATTATTCACAGGGGACATGGTTCCCCGAGCTAGCCCCTCAGTATAGTAAAGTTAAGTTTTTACTGAGTTTGTATTATTTACAGAAGTTTCTAAGAAGATATGTGGCTGATACTTTTCACCTATGCCACAACTTATCAGCACCCAGCCATACTAATGCTGTACTAATGAACTGTTTTATCAACAAGATTATTTTTCTTATTTTGAGAGACAGAAGGAGAAAATGAGTGGGACAGGGAACAAGGAGAGAGAGAGAATCTTAATAGTATGGAGCCCAGCTCAGGACTTGATCCTACAACACTGGGATCCTGACCTGAGCTGAAATCAAAAGTTGGACATTCAACCAAATGAGCCACCCAGGCACCTCCCCTCCCCAATCCAAACATTTTTTTACCAAGAGGATACTTTGTTTTTTAACCAAGAGGATAACTCAACAAAGATCAAAGATTTTTGTCAGTTGAATCATGACTTCTATTTTTAGGAATTGGTATATACAGAAGTAGAGTAGAAGTTCTAGAGTAGAAGAATTTTTGGAGTTTGTTGTAGTTCTTATAACCCCAAAGACGTCATTTAGTTACTTAATATGTATGTAGACTAAGACCTGTGCAATGCTTTGCAAAGATCCAGGACATTCCTAAGTATCCCAGATATGATATAAGATGCTGGAGAAACAGATGATCACCTCTTTGCCCCATCCCCTAAGAGCTCACATCTGCTGGGCAAACGGAGCAGGAACACAGAAGAAGGATAACAAATTTCACCGTGGATAGAGACACGTTAACAAAATATGGTTCCAAAAGATGGGGCTCAAGAAAACATTACTATGGAAAAGACATAAATGGATATTTGCATCAAGACATGGAAGGATGGTAGCATGAAAGTGCATGGCAGGGTAAGCAACCTATCAATGACTCGGGGCAGAGGTGACTGAGCTGCACTCAGATATATGGCCAGACATGAGGTGGCAAAACCGAGCCTGAGCACACTATGAAGATGGCCTTGCTACCATAATGGAGCTCCAGCTTTACTTAGAGACTACAGCGGGCCGCTGCAGGGCTTCCTGCATGGGAGTAACACATCAGACTTTCATCTGAGTTAAACCAAACCACTCTAAGGGCGACATGGAACACAGAGACAGATTTGGGATGTGCTTTCAGTTACACACGCTAAATGTCATGAAGGCACGGATAAGGTCTGTGGCGGCAGGTTTGGAATCCAGAAGTTTAAGGAAGTGGAATCGGCGGACTGTGGAAGAGGCAGGCATGGCAAGGAGGACAACCAGATTTCGGATATAGATGGCGGTCTCACTGAGAAAGAGAAGAACAGTTTCTGCTGAAATTAGCAAGTGAGAAGAGAACACTGGTTATCTGTTACATGTTGAAAAATATGGCTGGAGAATACAGATTCGGAAGTTGCTGGCCTATAGCTGATGGCTAGAACCATGGGTATGGATGAGACTGTAAACAGAGAGTACAGAGGTTGAACAGGAAGTACTCACAGAAATCTATGATGAGCAAATGAGATGATGTGTTTGAATGCATCACAACCTGTACCTTTGAGATACAGGTACAAAATATCAATGTAATAAATAATATCAGGTAATAAAATATAAGTGCCCATACTCTTTTATCAACCATCACTACTAATTTGTCTTTTTTATGAGTTCTATTATATTACAGGATATCGAGTTAATGATAAGAATCTAAAGTACGACAGAAGTTTAGTGAGTACTGTTCATTAAAACATACCTTCCCACAGATTACATAGAAGCCCATGACCCCCAGATTAGAACCACAGACAGTAAAGAGCCCACTAAAACAATGAAACGGACGTTAGCCTGTTCCCCAAAATATAGTATGAATAGTAGTTTCGTGGAAAATCATAAATTTTCTGCAAACTGCTGGTGCTTCTGGCCCCTTCCCCAACTGCGTTTATTAGCCACAGTGAAGTGAAATGGGAAATCTACTTTACTCTGAAGATACATACCAAGTCCCTGGAAACTCTCTATTCATTTCTAACTTCTCACCAGCCATCAACTAACTCTGCTTCTAATCAGACAGGTAGCTGGTAATTTGATCAGATATGTAATCATTTCAGCCCCTTCCAAGATTCCACACAGAACCTTGCTGTAGCTTTTATAATAGTGTCTAACAGCTGCCGCCAAGCTGCACGGAAGCAACTGGTTTAAAACAGCTTGAATTTCTAAAACAAGTGGTATTTTTCAAAAACTGAGAGACACTTTAAAATAGCTCTATCACTTATGTATCTATTAAGTTGTTTGAAATTGGCAATCTTTACTGCAAGGCTCTTCTTGGAACTGGAGGTCCATTTCCAATGTCAGAAAGTCAGAACAGATTTCAGAAGCACAGGAAGAACTCACCCTTCAGTAAGACTCAAAAGTGTGTTTCAGCAAGAAAAAACTAGTCTATCTGACAGAAAACTGATCTGTCAGATACCTTTAAGACTTCATTCTAACCTTTTTACAAGTTCCCATCCTTCCAAAAAAGTATCTTAATCTATCCCTAAAGTCAATAATATCCATATCCTGAAAGATTTCTAACATATTTAAGTGTTCATACAACAAATCTATTGATTGATACAGTTGAGAAAAGGGACCCATAAAGTGATTTCAGCCTGTTTATCTCTTAGAAGCATAGAACTTCTAAAAGAGTCCCACAGAAAGTCTAGGCTAGGATCTTTAGCTGGAGGCCTACTGGGGAAGGTATCCTGTTAAGGGAGGAGGGCAGGCCCAGGCAAGAAGGGAGAACTAGAACAGAAAGGGAATGAAATCTGAAGTTGGGACAGAGGTATCAGGAAGCAGGCAAGTGAGTCAGGTAAGAGGCATCAACATCTGATTAGCAATGAAGATGCACTTGCTCAGGACAATGGACTGGGAATTCCACTGCCTCTCACCTGACCTTGTTCCCTATAGTTGTTTCAGAACCCTACTCTAAAGAATAAATTAACTCAGCATTCACATAGAAGAATGCAGAATCTCAGTAAATCCCATAACTGAGAAAATGGAGGTCATTAGGCTACGAACTTCTCTCCCTTCAGTTTAAATTTCCTCACGTGATCCTTTTTTTCCTCCTTCTCTCACTCTGTGGAGAGGAAGATCTTCATCTCTAAATTTGGATATACTCCCAAAGTTCTAAGATTTTGCTTTATCAATTTATCACCACCTTTCTTGCATTTTTTATCTTTCTCTTGGCATTGGGACTCCTTCCCATAACTCTCAAATACATCAATCTCTTTAAAGAAAATCTTGCAATGCAAACTGGTGTAGCCACTATAGAAAATGGTATGGAGACTCCTCAAAAAATTAAAAATACAATTACCATATGATCCTGTAATCCTACTACTGGGTATTTACCCAGATAAAATGAAAACATAATTCAAAAAGATATTTGCACCCCTTTTTATTGCAGCCAGATATGGAAGGAATCCAAGTATCCTTCCATTGATGAATGCATAAGGAAGACATGGCATATATATACAATATTAGCCATAATAAAAAAAAGAATGAAATCTTGCCATTTGCAGCAACATGGATGGATTTAGAGGGTATAATGCTAAGTGAAATAAGTCAGAGAATGACAAATAGCATATGATTTCACTCACATGTGGAATTTAGGAAACAAAGCAAATGAACAAAGAAAATAAGAGATAAATAAACAAAGAAACCCAGACTCTTAAATATTGAGAACTGGGGCACCTGGGTGCCTCAGTTGGTTAAGTCTCAGCTCAGGTCTTGATCTCAGGGTCGTGACTTCAAGCGTTGCACTGGGCTCCATGATGGGCATGAAGCCTACTTGAAAAAAATCGAGAAATGGTGGTCATTAGAGGAGAGGTGGGTGAGAGGATGGGTTAAATATGGAAAGGGATTCAAGAGTACACGTATTTTGATTAATATACAGAATTGCTGAATTACACTGTACACCTGAAACTAATATAAAACTGTATGTTAACTATACTTGAATAAAAAACAAGTTAAAGGGGCAGCAACAGGGTGGCTCAGTCAGTTTGGCATCCAACTCTTGGTTTTGGCTCAAGTCATAACCTCAGAGTCAGAGTCATGAGATTGAGCCCTGAGTCAGGCTCTGCACTTGGGATTCTTTTTTCTCTCTCTCTCTCTCTCTCTCTCTCTCTCTCTCTCTCTGCCCCTTCCTCATGCGTTCACTTCTCTCTCTCTCTCTCTTTCTCAAAAATAACTTTAAAAAATAAGCTAAACACAATGAAGAAAATGTTTAAAAAGAAGGGGAACAAATGAAGAAAGGAAAACCTCCCAAAACACTGCTGCTTTGATAAGGTACATATTCTTCACCACCATTCTTTCAGATTAAAGTCTTGACAGAATAAGAACTGCTTCAGCTTTTTCCCTTCTTTAACCGTCTGAAATCTAGTTCTGATTCCACTGCTCTGATTATGCACATTATTATGTAAAGAAACCACTGATCAATAATTGCCTAACTCAATGGCCTATGATCTGTGCTCATCTCTGGCCCTCTCTGGAAACCACTTCTTGAAGATCTCTCTTTTGGTGACTGCCAACACGCCTCATTCTCTCCTTGCCTTCCTGACGGTTCCTGTGTAATCTGCGTGGCAACTCTTCCTACACCTGCTCATTAATGGTGGGAATTCTCCAACATTATGCCTTTGGCCTCTTCTGTCTTCTGTCCACATTCTCTTCTTTGGTGGGCTCACCATTCCCAGATCTCTACCTCTGTGAGAAAGATTCCCAGGCCTCTCTTCATCCCTGGCCACCCTCCCCAGTTCCAGACTCATCTCCAATTTATTTAATGAATATATCCATATGGAAGTCTTACAAAGCACCACAATGTAACCAGTCATTAACTTTATCTAAAGCTGTCACCATCCCAATGAGACCATAAGAAACAGAACACAGGAATAGGTAGAGGAAAGCTTTCCTCTTATGGCAACAAGTAGATGCTAAAGGGTTGGGAGAGTGCCTTCCACAGCTTCATTTATGAAAGAGAATCTGTGGTTCTGAACACCACTAAGAAGAGCGAGTATTTTCTCCATGATCACTATAAAGACCACAGTACTTTAGGTCTGCTCTGTGAGGAATTAAGAAGGTAAGAGAAAGCTCACCACCCAGTTACTAGGGTCCTTACCTCATCAGATGACCTTAGAATTGCTCATTTGGTGGTTCAGTAATAAACCAAAGTGACAGAAATCTTAAACTGAAATGTTTCTCTGCCAGTCTTTGAAGCCGGGGTAATCTTTATGGTATGGCCTAGTTCCCTCCTCCTTTCACACCTCCCACTTCTAAACTCAGCAATGTTTACCATATATATTATCATCCTCTGATTTTCAAAGCACAACATACTAATTAAAACTGCTTCCTCTTGCTGGGAAGGCGGCACTACATCGCCATCCTCACCATTTTTCTCCTTTCTTTCTCTCCAAACCTTTAATCTATTCTCAACATGTCCATAAGACTGGGAATTTGACTCTCTGCCTTCCAACTTGTCATTCCTTACCCAGACCCTAAGTTCCAAAGATATTCATTTACTCAACATCCAGAAACAGGGTTCTCCCATCTCTGGATCTTTTTGATCCAGCTCTTCTCTCTGTTTGGATGCCAAGAACCCTTTAAGTCTCTAAGCCTCTGCTTTTTATTTTTTTTTATTATTTTTTTTTTTTACAAATAGTTTATTGTCAAATTAGTTTCCACATAACACTCAGTGCTCATCCCCACAAGTGTCCTCCTCCATGCCCATCCACCCCTCCCCCCCACATCCATCAGTCCTCAGTTTTTGTCAGCATTCAAGAGTCTCTCATGGTTTGCCTCTCTCCCTTTCCCCCACCATTTCCCCCCTTCTTCTCCCCCTTGTTCCTCCGTCAAGTTCCTCCTAATCCTCCTATACGTGCAAACATATGATATTTGTCCTTCTCTGTCTGACTTATTTCGCTCAGCATAACACCCTCAAGGTCCATCCATGTTGCTACATATGGCCAGATTTCATTCTTTCTCATTGCCATGTAGTATTCCATGGTATAGATAAACCACATCTTCTTGATCCATTCATCTGTTGATGGACACTTAGGCTCTTTCCATGTTTTAGCTATTGTGGAGAGTGCTGCTATGAACATTGGGGTACATGTGCTCCTATGCCTCAGCATTTCTGTATCCCTTGGGTAAATTCCTAGCAGTGCTATTGCTGGGTCATAGGGGAGTTCTAGTGTTAGTTTCCTGAGGAACCTCCACACTGTTTTCCAGAGGGGCTGTACCAGTTTACATTCCCACCAACAGTGTAGGAGGGTGCCCATTTCTCCACATCCTCGCCAGCATCTAGAGTCCTCTGATTGGCTCATTTTAGCCACTCTGACTGGCGTGAGGTGGTATCTCAGTGTGGTTTTGATATGTATTTCCCTGATGAGGAGGGATGCTGAGCATCGTTTCATGTGTCTGTTGGCCATCTGGATGTCCTCTTTGGAGAAGTGTCTGTTCATGTCTTCTGCCCATTTCTTCACTGGGTTGTTTGTTTTTCGGGCGTGGAGTTTGGTGAGTTCCTTATAGATTCTGGATATTAACCCTTTATCTGATATGTCATTTGCAACTATCTTTTCCCGTTCCGTTGGTTGCCTATTAATTTTCTGGGTTGTTTCCTTGGCTATGCAGAAGCTTTTAATCTTGACGAGGTCCCAACCGTTTATTTTTGCTCTTGATTCCCTTGCTTTTAGGGATGTGTCAAGTAAGAAGTTGCTGCGGTGGAGGTCAAAGAGGTTGTTTCCTGCTTTCTCCTCTAGGGTGTTGATAGTTTCCTGTCTCACGTTCAGGTCCTTGATCCATTTTGAGTTGATTTTTGTGCATGGTGTGAGAAAATGATCTAGTTTCATTCTTCTGCATGTTGCTGTCCAATTCTCCCAACACCATCTGTTAAAAAGGCTGTCTTTTTTCCATTGGATATTCTTTCCTGCTTTGTCAAAGATCAGTTGGCTGTATACTTCTGGGTCCACTTCTGAGTTCTCAATTCTGTTCCATTGGTCTATGAGTCTGTTTTTGTGCCAATACCATACTGTCTTGATGACGACAGCTTTGTAGGAGAGGCTAAAGTCTGGGATGGTGATACCTCCCGTTTTGGTTTTATTTTTCAGTATTACTTTGGCTATTCGGGGTCTTTTGTGGTTCCATACAAATTTTTGGATAGTTTGTTCTAGTTTTGAGAAGTATGCTGGTGCAATTTTGATTGAAATTGTATTGAATGTGTAGAGTTAAGCCTCTCCTTTTTAAAGTTCCACCTCAGATACTCACTCTTCTCAGAAATTGTGGTAGGTGCTCTCCTCATTCATCCCTATGGTCCAATCCTGTCACTCGAGCCTGAATTGCTCCCTCAGCCCTTTAGCACTCTGTGTTTCTACCTGTGCATATGCCAATCTTCTGAACCAGAATTTAAGGCCAAGAGAGTGTGAGTCATCTCTATAATGCCAAGAGCACTAATGTTAACACTAAGCACATAGAAAGCACTATATTAACGTGGGAAAACGCTAGACAAGGAATGTCAAGGGCTGATTCAAGCTATGACTCAGTCACTTAAGTGGTAGTAGTGATTTCTACCAAGTCTCTTAACTTTTTGATTCTCAGTCGCCTCCTCAATAAAATGTAAAATAAGAATTCTTTAATTTGAGGATATCCAAAGGACCAAGAGAGATAATATATACAAAAGCTCTTTGGAAAAACAGTATTATGCAAACATAAGACAGCATTACTAGAATGTTTTAAAACACAATGTGTGTTGATAAAGATTGAATTTTTTTTCCTACAAAAGAAATGCTGCTATAAATGATTAAGTACTGACTATAGAAACTGGATGAGACAAAAACATCAAAGAGGTTCGCTCACTGGTAATATCTGATCTCTTTAAGATTACTGCATTGTTTTATCATACTGGAATGTAATATTCTAATCACAAAGTATTAAAAGTAGATTTTTAAAATGCAGTATTTTGTAGCCTTCTGTAACTTGAGGCATTAATTTGGGTAAACAGTCATTACATTACACTCATATACCTAAATGCTAAGTTATACTTTCAACATAAATGTCAATTACATTAAATAGCTTTTGAAAAAGGTTTCATTTTTTTCCTATGATTCAGTTAACCATCTACATTCTTACTGACCAATGTAAACAAGCTTGTAAATTTTTTTATAGGAAGAGTATCTTCAAAGCCACCCAACCCCCAACACACACACACACATTTAACACCATGTCTGTGTTACTTCTGAAAAGAAGAAACCCACTGTGCAGCAGGCAGTGTGAAATATAATGCAGCTTTACAGTGCATTATGAAAGCAAGAAAACAGCCAGCTGTGAGTTAGAAATAGAACAAAATTTAGAGTTGCAAACCCAAGGGACCTTCAGGTAACACTGAAAGTGTTCCTTAATGATGAATAGCTGATTTCATTTCAGACCCACTATGAACACTGTAGGATATATTTAACATTTTAATTTTTAGTTTCAAAAGCAATAAACCTGTTGGTCAGACAGAAGCTTGGCGGTCACAGCAGCCGATCTATCAATCAAATCCAACATGGCTGGGCTCCACCAGCAGCCCCTGACACCAATTAGAAAACTGAAATAGCGAACTGCTGCTACCAGGTTACAGTTTTGCCAATTAGAGCACATCCTGGGTGAGAGCGACCAATGAACACTGGAACCCAGGGT
Source organism: Hyaena hyaena (assembly GCF_003009895.1). Classification (NCBI taxonomy): domain Eukaryota; kingdom Metazoa; phylum Chordata; class Mammalia; order Carnivora; family Hyaenidae; genus Hyaena; species Hyaena hyaena. Next base: position 5,714,353 of record NW_024080640.1, read on the forward strand.
CAGGAAAGAGAGGTGAAAAGCACCTTGTGTAATGTGACATGAAAAAGAAAGATTGCAGGAGGGACAGAGAAAAGAAGCAAGACAGTCTGAAATCAAACAGTACATTTTATTGTTCACTTGTCAAAGACATGCAGGCACTAAGACAAAGCAAAAGCAAGGCGCTTCTCTTGGTCTCTACCCTGGATGGAACTGCTTATTGGCCAGCACAACTCGGGAGCCCGTCTCTGTCGTACATGAGCGCGGTACCTGCCATCTCCAACTGTTCCCTTTTAGTCCGGATTCACAAGTTAAGGCGGCTCACGCAGGGTCTGAACGTCAAAGACAGACCACTGATAGACCCATATCAAAGTACTGGAAGGACAATATTTCAGATCAGGCTCATTACTGGCATGTAAAACTTTTCTGCTAAAATTTCTCTTTTTTACATCCTACAAAATTTTAAGGACCTCCTTTCAATTTTTCCACCTGAGTTTCTCTTCCAAGCCAAGGCTTTTAACCCTGGCTTATGAAAACGTCATAAAATCTAAGGACCTCACAATCTTCCCCCTGGAGTCCCTTCATCTAGCCACTGTGTACTGCCTCAGTGTACCTTCTCTTAATTCCATTTAATCTTCTGGCTTTGAGGGACTCCCAGCTGATCCTTTCTGCTCTGTGTCATCTGAAAAAGCAAAAGGCAAAACCAAGGTTTTCTGACATGAAAACCTTCCAGAGTGTGGAAGTTTGGGACTTAAAGCTGTCATTTTCAGAATCAGATATAACCCTGGGGCTTGATGAGTTTCCTAAGTGTGAAGCAGATTCTGGCCTGAGTCAGACAACAATGGTAGGCAAAAACATCCTAACCGTTCAAAGGAACTGTTATTTTTCAAATGCAAAAGCGCTATTATTCATTTATCAACTGAGTCACATGTGTTACAACATATTTTCCACAGGATCTGATGTCAGTTTCATTGTGCTGACTCAAATTCAACTCTGGTAGCTCTCTGTTCTGCCACCATCGATTCTGACACAGTTTTGTAAGAAAGAGCCCAAAAAATTCTACAGGTGTGCGCTCAGCAGGCTACACAAATCTGTATCTGCACAAGGGTGTACTTCAACGACAGACACTGAAAGCATAAGTCAGAATTCATCATAGGTAGCTTCTAAATTGTCCTAGGGCCCTAAAAACATAAAAAAGATATTTTTCTTCTACAGAGGAGGCTGTCAATCTTGGCTGCCCATGGGAATCACCTCGAAGCTTTGAAAACCTGCTACACCCTAGGTCCCACTCTGCAGAAATGTTGATATCATTGGTTTGGAGTGATATAGGAAAATCAAGATTCTCCTTTAAAAAAAAAAAAAAAAAAAGCCCTAGTCTGACTTGGTCCATATCTGGGTCTGCTGTTCCTTCCCTCAAAAGATACCAGAGGTCAAAACAGCACAGCTGACCCAATGATCACAAGTATTTCAAAGGCTTATTATGCACACAGTCATAGATATGGCAAGGGAGTCTGCGGGCAAGGGGGACATAGGCAAAAGGGCTCTCCTGTGGGTGCAAGGAGACAAAGGAGGGCAGGTGCTGGGAACAGACACATGGAATTACAGCACACCAGTGGGATCCCTGAATGATGCCGGCTGAGGACTAACTTCAGGTGGTCCATTCCAGTAGTGGGGAGGGAGATATCAAAAGGGCAGGATAGGGTGCCCGGCTCAGTCTTGCTGGGAGTAATAGAAATGAGTAAAGCAGCAGCATCTGACAATTTTCACCCTTGCTGATACTTAAAAGTTTGACGAAATATCATCTTGCTGGCCATGACTTATCATGCCCAACTCTATTTCTCTACACAGCCAAGTAGAGAAATACCACTATGCTAGCAGTACTTTTCAAACTTTAATGTGCATGTTCACCTGGGGATCTTGTTAAAATGCAGATTCTGCCTCAGTAGGTCTGAGCTGGATCAGAGAGTCTGCATTTAACAAGAAAAAATGGTGCTGGTGCTCCCTGGGTTGCTCTAGCCTGTTCCCCTCAATCGTCTGCCCTTGAGTCATAGGCCTCTCACAAATGAAAGCCCCATGGTGGCTTCTGACTTACACGTTCTGCGTCTCTTTGGAGGACCTGTGGGTATTGGCAAAACTGACAGCCCCGGGGATGGGGTGCAGATAAGTGGAGAAACGCTGCAGGCTGCAACTCTCCATCATCTTACTCCATATTATAGCTCCGCAATATTCACTGCGTGTCTTATGTATGGTCTATCTCCCACGAGAATGGCACCATGGGTGTCATGCTCCCCATCACAGTCCTGGAGCCTTCTGGCACAGAGTAGGCACCCAAATTTGCTGACTCAAGGAGGAACTGGATGAGATGATGGGAGTACCGGGTGTCACACTAGTGCTGGGTCACCCCAGTCTGTGCTACCTACTAGCTCATTCCAGGCAAAGACAAGTGGGGCAATAACCTTAGTCTTGATTTCTGGCCAATATTTACGTAGGTCTGCCTGGCAAAGTGTATAAGATGAAAAATTTCTGCACCTTCTCAATTCTATTTATAACAGATTGGGTATACGATGTCAAGTACAACAGGAGACAAAGTGGGAGAGGTATAACTGGAGACAGACCATCTTTTTCATCTTCAGTTTCCTTCAATTGCCATAATGAACTTGCCTGGCATAAGAGAACTTGAGAAAGAAAGGGGGGCAGCCTCTGAAAAGTATAACCTAAGCATAACCCTGAATCTAAATTCCATGGGACCCCCAAGGGACCATGATGAAATGGCAAAGGAGAAACTCTGAGCCTCAGGAAAGGTATTAATCCATCCTCAGAATTCAATCACTCATAAATGCCTCCTAGCAAAACTATCGAAGGTCTCACAAAATTAGAAATCTAACAAAATTAGAAGTACAAGTACCTGAGGCAGCATATAGGTATAAAACCAGTGAAACCCAGATTTCACTCACTACAATGAACCCAAAACACCAACACCGATTCTACACCAACACCGATTCTCAATGATTTTCAAATTGTTGGTTGCTACCTACTAGTGGACTGTGAAATCATACTAGTGGGTCACAACTCACTGTTTTTAAAAACAGAAACAGAAGAAAACAGAAAATATGAGGGCAGAAACTAGAATAAATAAAACATGGTATTCTTTCTTGTGTTTCAGTTAGTTTATCTGTGTGCAGTGGATCATAATTTAAAATGTATTATTGCAGGACACAATTAAAAACCCATCTACACCACAGAGGGCCATATTTTATATAGTGTCACTCCTAAGTAAGTCATGTTCACAAACTAAGAGGGCACATTTATAATACAGGGACAGTATGGCATAGTAGCTCAAAGCATGGGTCTGGAGCCAAAGTGACTGCCTAGTGACTATGGGCAAATTACTTCACTTCTCTAAGCCTCAGTTATTCCAATCATAGGAACAGTAATACTATCACTTCATGCTATAACACTAAAATATATGTGAAGTTCTTGGCATAGAGCCTGGCACGAGTAAGTGCTCAATAAAGTATTATGCATTATTATCACTGCTTAAATGTAGGTCTGATATGTTTTTTTTACATGAGTTCAGTGGTAAAATACTAAAGAACAGGGGTTAAGGTAACTCATGTGAGCAAGACTGTGGCTGATATATAAGTGAAAACTGAGGAACTCTTTTAATTCTGGGAGAATGTACTCGAAATAAAGAGCTTGCCATTGCAAAAGGGCAAGATGGAAGAGTCACTAATTCACAGAAATGCCACGAAGTTAAGACACAGCAAAGAAAGAGAGCACAGGTTAATAAAGGCACAAATTAAATTCTCCCACCAGAACACCTGAATCTTGCTCTTCTTTTCAACTGCCACCAGGAGTTCTGACCCCGGCCCACAAAAGTACCAAGGACCTTAAGCTTACCCTGTTTTCCAGTCTTATTCAAATGGTGAAGGACGGCATGCTGTGTTCTTAAAAACCAATTATTAATTAGAAGCCCTGGAATGCTGGACAGTGCTCATAATTATTAAATCCAATATCAAAAAGGTATGTGGATAATTACTATATTTGCTTCTCCAACTGGTCTTGATGAAACATGCTGAAGTTATTCTTGACATAAGTGTCACCACTGGTAAAGCGCTCAATTTGCTGGCATCTCATCAATGCTACACTTGAAACTCCTATTGCTCGCTGTTAAACTAACAGTTTATATTAGGCTAAACACAGTTTGGTGGCCATTGTCAAGAAAATTGGAGTTGCTCAGGCATGGCGGCAGTTACTGATGTTATTTGTTTGGAAGCCTTGTGATTCAGTGAATCACTAGCAATTGTTAAGCAAGTAATTAAACTATAAAGCCAAGACCTGTGATTTTCAGTCTTTTCAAAGCAATAATCATCAAAATTCCAAGTACCATTTAACTGATTCCCTTCTAAACATGCTGGCAACGTTTATGTTGTCATTCATCAGTTGTATAGTTTATAAAAACTAGATTATGGCCTTTACAGAAATCATGTGCTGCTCAACTACTCTGCTAAATAGGAGAGGTTTAAAGGAAAAATTCACAAAAATTATTTAATGAGAACTGGACATAAAGAGTTTTGGATTCATTCACACATATGGCTATCTTAGGTTTAATAATAATTCAAAAGTCCTATTTTTAGGACTGAAATACTAAAATAACCAGACTATTGTTCTTATAACCTTTTCCAAACATAAGAATGCATTATATAAATTTCACAATTTCTCTAAGTGCCTTTAAAATTACAAGCAATTTAGTCTATGATTCATGTACCATACCAACTGCATGCAATTTTTTTTTACTTCGCATCTCAATTATATCTTAATATTATGGGGGATGAAATGCATTAAATAAATCATATTTCACAGACTCCTGGTAAAGTAATAATAGTTACATGCATTTTAGAAGAAATTGGCCTGCATTATAAATGTATTCATAATGTCATTACCTGCCTTTCCACGCTAACTGAAATATTAGGCAGTGGTGCCTACCTACGTCAAGCCACTGGTGAAAGCTTTTATTAAGCCTTCTGCTTATTCGGTGGCTGGCAATCAGCTCCATTAGCTAATATAACCCAATGTTTACCAACAGCAGTTATCCAATATATAAACCAGCTCCTGTAATTAGTGAAATAGTGTTACTGATTAAGATTTAATCTGGTGGCTAGCATTTCTGCACTGTGCTACATAAAGAGACTGGCTGATCTTTCATCTGTCAAAGGACATTGCCTTTTTGAAGTACCTTATTATTGTAAAGTGTTTTACTTACAAAGCATACCGCCATTAAGGAAATGAACTCATTAAAAATCTGTTACTTACAAACAATATATCAGTGGTGTTATAAAATGACAGGAAAAAGAATTCCTAGGAAATACCTTCAACAAGTTAAGAAAAGTAATAGCATTTTAGAGACCTGCCAACAAAGCTCTTTTCTATCTTTCTAATTGTTAAATAGCAAATAATTGTGTCTTTGTTTACATCCGTTCCTAAAAAACTTACAAGGCATGTTCATGTACATTATCTCCTATGATGTTTCCAATCACTCTGTGAAATAGTATCATGGCTATTAACCATCTCTATTTAACAGATGAAAATACTGAGGCTTGTGGATGGTAAATGACTTGCCCAAGGACATGAAGTTAGTAATGGTAGGGATTCACACTCTTTCCCCCATGTGACACTGCAGACTTGATACATCTATTTCCAGAGCCTAAGAAAACAAAATTTGAGTAACCCATCAAGACAAGACAGAAAAACAGACTGTACACAACTTGGCTGTTCCATTTGGAATTTGGTTTGGGAAGATCAATGTATTAAGTCCCAAACAAGCCTACCAAGTCCTTATTTAATCTATGCCACTGTTGAACTATGTTAGCATAAAAAATTAGTGATGCTACTACATACCTTAACCACTCTTTATACCACAGTCTCTAAGGAAATGTGCATGTCAGATGGAAACAGGAATGCCAGAAAGCTGTCCCCACAGGTCACAGTCCAGAGCAGGAGAGCTCCTTCAACTGTCTTCTCACACCTGCATCTCTGAGGAGTCCCCCAGATCCCTCCCCACCAGCAGCAAAAGACTAGAAAAGGAGATGCCTCTCCAGGCAGAAAGTCCAGATCTTGGGGAGAAGAAAGCAGGAGTGTCTGAAAGAGGAACTGGAGCTATGGACTGCACAGCCACTGTCCCCACAAGGTGTGGGGTGCAGTGAACATGAGTGTGTGAGAGTTGAGGGCTGGGGAAAGCAGGACAAAGCCTGGTAGCAGCAGACTATCCCTGCATAGATCCCATTCTGGATCTCTCATAAAAGAAAGGATTGGGGTACGTGGGTGTCTCAGTTGTTTAAGCATCTGAGTTTGGCTCAGGTCATGATCTAGTGGTTCGTGAGTTCAAGCCTTCCATCAGGCTCTCTGCTGTCAGTGCAGACTAGCGTCAGCTCCTCTGACTCCCCTGTTCTCCACCCCCCCATCCCTCCCCAGCTTGTGTACATGCGCGCATGCACACTCTCTCTCAAAAATAAACATTAGAAAAAAAGGATTTGCTATAATGGTAGAGGGAATACAGTAACAAAGCATACTAACCCTTAATGAGATGAGTACTCACAGAAAGAAGAGGGCTTTACATGGTTTCAAATACTGAGAATTGTCACTCACTCGCTTAAACATTAAAGAGTCCTTTGAACAAATAGGAAGTTTGGAGAGGAGAAATGAAGAAGTTATACTCAAGCATCAAAGTCAAGAGTCTGGGGGGAAAGAAAACGCTTAAAATCTCATAATAAATTTAAAAACAAAATGAAACAAAACAAAAAAAAACCTGAAAGACATATTGGAACAAATGAGTTTGTGGTATTCTCATTTATATGAATTGTCATCATAATTTCTTCTATGGTTCAAATTGATTAATTCAAATTTCTTTTCCCAGGAGCCCATCAACTAATAAATAGTCCCTATGGACATATTCTCTTTTGAGGGAAACTATTAAGTAAACATACAGCTCTGTAAATGTATCACATGGAAAATTACTTCCTCTAAGGAGCTAGCTATCTAAAAGGTGTGAGTGATAGAAGACAGAAAAAGAATACATTTGTCACTCCCATTAGCATTATTAGTGCTAATGAGAAAGTACATGAACAAGAACATACACCTCTTAATTTGAATGTGTTACAAATAGAGACTAGATTAGTCACAGCTACCCAGATTAAATTTTAGCACTTAATGCTGAAATACTACAAGAGGCGATGCTTACCGTGGTTTTGCAGCAGAATTTCAGTTATTTAATTACAGTCTTCAAACCATTTAACACCTCTTGGCACATAGAAGCTAGATGTGTGTATGCACATGTGTTATTCAGATGGTTCAAGATTTTAGGTATAACTCAATTATCTGGCATCCCTGGGAAATAAAGTGCTCCATTTAAGTACATTTTCCATATAACTGAGGCTTATATCTTCATGCATCCTAAATCCCTGATTAAATCTGTGGCCATCTGTAAAGGAAATCTTTCTTCAGAGTATTTCATTTCCCTGTCTCCTTACAGGCAATTGGACAGAAAGTAGTGAAGTGCTACCAAGTTGTTTTGCTTTATGGATGAATCAAGGCCATCATTAGGAATATTCACCAGGGGCACCTGCGTGGCTCAGTTGGTTAAGCATCTGACTTCAGCTGCGGTCATGATCTAGCAGTTCATGAGCTCTGGTCCCAATTTGGGCTCTGTGCTGACAGCTCAGAGCCTGGAGCCTGCTTCGGATTCTGTGTCTCCCTCTCTCTTTACCCCTTCCTGACTTGCGCTCTGTCTCTGTCTCTCTCTCAAAAATAAATGTTAAAAAAAAATTTTAAGGAATATTCACCACTGAAGTACTTTCATACAGTTCCTACTTTCTATATTTTGTCTTTTCCTTCAATATCAAGTCGTTAGCAGTCATTTCTTCCAGGATCACAGTGATAGTTTCCAATTTACTCTAGTCTTAGGGTTAGTTGCATCTTCCATGGACTGGTAGGGCAAATATGTTAAGAAATATATTCAAGCCTTTCCAGCAATGAGCTCATAGGTAAGTCAAGATGGGCACTTAGAAGTATATCCAGAAGTTATGGAGGAAGAAGTCATCCAACGTAATACATTTTCTTCTCAGGGTGCTCAACTGCCAATACCACCAGCTCTCTTTGCTACACAAGGCCCCCGACCCAGCCTGGCCCAATAAAGAATGAAGACTGGGGTACAAGGCCAAGATTCATATGCGATGTGGTGGGCACAAACGCCCAGTGTCTAAGGGTGCAACCTATGGCCAGCTTGTCCATCATGGTGTTAATCAGGTAAAGTTTCCCCAAAGCCTTCAGTCTGTTGCAGAGCAGTGAGATGGACGCCACTGTGGGGTTCTGAGAGTCGTGAATTCTTACTGTGTTGAAGAAGAGTCCACATGCAAATTCTCTGAGGTTATACTCATTGATCCATTTCATAAAGCTATCAGAAGGAACCCTGACACCCAGTAGATCACCAAACCAGTCTATCAGCACAGGGAGATATGAGGACTGACATCTGCAGTCACGGCCCTTTGGAAAGGGTCACAAGTTCCACCACATTATTGCTGGCTCTCGCCGAGTGGCATGGAGAAGAAGCAACACTATCCACCTCCACCATTATCATTAATATAAGTAATGTTTGTAAAATTCTTACCTAAAAAAATTACCTAAGAATTGTAAAATTCTTACTAATATATACACACATATTATATATATTGTATATATACACACATATATATTACATTTTAACCTAAATTGTTTCTGTTTAACCTAAATTTAGGTTTAACCTAAATATATATATATTCAATAGGCATCAAAAGGACAAGGAATGGAATAAGGCATAAGGAAAAAAGCATATGGTTTTATTATTCTTATGAGTACTCAAATTGAATGAGTAAAGTATTGTTGCATTTACCCTGTCAGTTTCCATTTTTAGAGAAAACAGCAGAGGAACTCTTAAGGACCCCAGACTCCACATCTATGATCCAAGTTCAAACACAACAAAAGAAGCCAGCTTCTCAATGATGAATATCATCTCAAAATAACTTAAAGCTGATGCTTCCCAATCATAAAGGTGGGCCTTATTTTTAGGCAGGCCCATTTTCATCCATTCTTACATGATTCTATCTGCTAAAGGTATCCTACTCTGTGTGTTCAAATAAACCAAAAAGACTGCGGGGGGGGGGGGGGGGGGAGGGGGGGGGGGGAGTCAGCAATTCTTTGGATTCTTTTCTCAAATTTGTGACTATATCCAACATAAGAAGTGGCCAATTTCTCTACTTACAACAGCAGTTCTTAGATTTGTAGTCATCCTCGAAGACTACATCAGATTTCTTACAACTTCATGGGGTGGGACTGGGGGTGGGGGGCTAGCTGCAGTTCCTGCCTAGGCATCCGTATGTACATGTATGTGCCACTCCCGAGGGCATCCTCAGCTATGCTCCCTCAGCTAAGGCTCTCCCTGCTGCTCAGCATAACCACACTTCAGCTCACAAAAATGCCTTTCCTTGTCCTCTTCAAAAATCCCCTCGAAGACCATCAGCCACTCACTGGAACAGCTACTCCTAGACTGCGGTTCTTTCTGCAGGCTCTGCTCCTCTACATAGATCTGTCACTTGAGATTCCATCTCTTCGACTACAGCCTCCTTATTTTCTTTTTGTCCTCCCTAACAAACTCTAACTCTCAGACCTTCTACCTTCATCAACCAATTGCCCACTTCCTAGGGATGCTGAGTTCTCTACATTGCTGGAGACACTAAAAATTAGGAACTCAATCCTGTTCTCCTTAATGGCGTCATCTCCCCTGCTTTTCTGATTGCGTTTCTGGCAAATGGCTGGGCTAGACGGATGGTCAGATAGGGCAGGAATGTAGTCAGGGAGCATAGCTGTTTCTGAAAAGAACAGGGCAAAGTGGGAGAGTGCTAACAACAGCACTTGGCTTCCCATGTCCAACTGTGGAATCTCTGTGTAAATCTCCCAATCCTTGTTAACACTGCCAAACACAACTACAGATATCGTTAGCTATAGAAATGTAATAGGAGCCCAGCGATGAAAGTTTACAAAGCACACATCTCATCTCTATGAACTTCCAGAACAAACCTCTGAAGTAACTACGGTCATTTGAAAGATGAGGAAACAGACTCAGGAAGACTGGATAGTGGCCGAAATCATACATTTAATGAGCAGAAGAGCTCGGAAGCAAGTCACCCTGAGTCATCTGATCTCCTCCAGTGTCGTCCCCATAACAATTCCTGGCCTGTATCTGTTGACAGGGACCATCCAGGAGGCATACACTTGTTTTTAATGAGGTCAAGAGATGCTTGGAGAAGGGAATGCAGAAAGTCACACAAGGCAGAAGAGGGGAACGCTGTCATATTCATTAAAAAAAAAAAAATCCTTACAGTGACTTGTTTATCATCCTTGATAAAGATGAGAACAAGGGTTGAAATTATTTATGATGTATAACAGTTTAATGGAGTATAAAATAAACTTTCTTTTTTACAGTTAGTAAAAGTTGTGGGGTTCATAATGTTGCCATACCCAGACGGAGCCTGTATCCTACTCATCCAGACTTTTGACAGAAGCATCAATTTTCTAAATTGTTCTCTAACAACTACAAGAAAGAAAATCACTCTTGGTGTTAATAATTGCAATTCTCTGAAGATACTAAAGAACCCGCTATAATTTCACATCGTTGAATCCTGTGGCTTTATACATCAGAAGAATTTTCAGACAGTTTCTCCTGTGTGATTTTAATATTAAAAGAAGATATCTATATGAAATACAATGAAGAGCTAAAAATGATATGATGGGATCCAGACTGGTATTACAGACTTGAAAGTGCTGTGTGACAACATCCATAAAACATGAAGAGAGCAAAATACATCACACAAATGTCCTCTGAAAAAGCAAACAAGTACTTCGCTTTGTTCGTAATGAAAACAGGAAGAGTTAGCTAAATGAAGTTCACAGGTGAACCTCAATAAATAACAAACTGATGTTATTTATTAATAGCAAAGTCCACATTACATGTGATGTCTATCCACCACCATGCATCTGATTGGCTGCAAGGGTCACAAAGCATCCAGCCATAAAAGAGTAATAAACAGTTTAGTACCAAATAGTCAGAAGAGACTAGCAAACAATGAGAGAAGAAAAGAGAAAGGATAACGAATAGGCATGAATAGATCCTTTGAAGAATAAACTACCAGGTAACTAAAGTAATATTAGGAGCACAAAAATTTCTATTCACATATACATTCCAAATACTGTATAAAGGTATCGGGGCACCTGGGTGGCTCAGTCGGTTAAGCCAAATACTATATAAAGGTTATTTCAATGCAAAGAATAACCAAGGGTCTCAGGTATGAAAATACTTAATGAAAACAGACTAATATTCATTGGAGAGGCTAGATGAATTGTTAACAATAAAGAAATTTTAAAAATTAATGGTCATGACTGGGGAATTGCCTTGATAAGTGCTTTAAAGTCTTAATCCACAATAATTTAGATAATGTGCTATTAGTTCAAGACTTGGCAAATATAGCAAACAAACAAAATTCAGCACCAGAAAGAGCCTGAACTCTACATTAGAACTTGGGTATGAAATAACCAAGTAATCTCTGAGGAGAATGGATATATTATTTATTTTAAAATTGCTACTGGCAAAACTGCCTAGAAAAACCTCATACCATATGCCAAAATAAATACAAGAATGAATAAAAATTTCATTGTAAAATATTGAGAAAAAAGTAAAAAATTAAATTAAATTAAATCTTACAGACGGACAAACCTTTCTAAACATATACTCACTAGAAAAAGAAAAGTGATAGATTTGACTTTCTAAAAATTGAAGCATTAAAATATTTTTAAATACTGGAAAAAAGGTATGAATGGGCAATTCAAATTAGCAGTGTGTGAATAAAAACAAAAACATTCGAATATACCCTGTGACCCAACAAATTTGCTTCTAGAAATTTATCAAAAAGCAGAAAATACATCATGGATATCTGCAAAGATTTAGCCCAAGAGTACCTTCTCCTTCCTATCTTTGTTGATAAAATTTAATAAAACAGGAATAACAGCCAAAAACAAGGAACTGGTCAAATATCCAAACTATACATCCATGAAAAGATTGCCACAGAAAAGTAATAATGTAGAAAAAATATGCATAGCCTATTTTTCCATTAAAATAGATTTAAAAATATAATACAATATGAGCCCTAACCTATACATTCCTACCCCACATACACACTCTCCAAAAGTATTATCTATGTATGCCTATGTACGTCTACACATATAATGGTAAAAAACAGGAATCATACATAAAATATTAACAGTAGTTAGTCTTCAGGAGTGGTAGGATTATGGATATCTTGTTTTTTCAATACCATTGGCACAAATTTTTACAATAAACATTTGGTTTTATTTTATGTTAATATAATCATCTATATGTTACATAACTGTCCGCCAAAATCGAAGCCTACTCTAAACTCTTATGTTGATCTCACTCCTTATCAAGACAGAGAATTTCTTCACTAACTTTATAGGCAGTTACTGTAACTTAATTCTCTTAGCTTGCAAAATGTTGTCAGTCGATTTCCTTGGTCTTCTGGGTACACAGCCTGCAAATAATGGAAATTTTAATTCTTCCATGGTTTCTCTTCTATTTTTTGCTCTTACCTAACAGTACTGGTTAGTCCTTCCAGAACAAAATAAATAATGGTCATCTTATGCTGCTCCTGACTTTAATGGGAATACTTCTTTTAAATCACCATTAGGAATCATAATGGGTTCTTGGACTTTAGGGGTTTATTTAAACATCAATTTTTAAAAAGGCTCATCTTAAGAGTGTACACTGTTGCCTCAAACTAAAAAGAATTAATTAAATATGCACAATGATATAAGATTAACCTGAAATAACACTTTTCAAATAAGGCATGGTATTTCAGAACTCTGTATTTTGTGGCAAAGGACTATAACAGGAGATTAAATTTCTTCACTACTGTGTGTATTAGCATACACATCTGTCTCTACACACACACACACACACACACACACACACACACACACCCCAATGGGGTTGTCAAGCACCTAAATGAATTCCTATATTTTATATAGGAATTTTATATTTTTAAAATAATACACGTTAGTAAATGACCTCAAACTTCTTTTCTTTAAAAGTGATGTAAATGAAGAAAAGGGAAGAGACCAAAAGAAAATATGCAAGAGCAATATGGACACATAATGTCAACATGGAGAGTAAGCAATCATATGTCTAACACTCAATGAAGTAAATTCAAGTTGCATTAATAACATTTGTTATAAAAGAACTTTTAAAAAGAAAAATTAAGGGGCACCTGGGTGGCTTAGTCGGTTAAGCGTCCGACTTTCACTTAGGTCATGATCTCGCAGTTCGTGGGTTCGAGCCCCACATCGGGCTCTGTGCTGACTGCCAGCTCAGAGCCTGGAGCCTATTTCAGAGTCTGTGTCTCCCTCTCTCTCTGACCCTCCCCTGCTCACGCTGTCTCTCTCTCTCTCCTAGAAATAAATAAAAATATTAAAAAAAAATAAAAAAGAAAAAGAAAAATTAAGCTGTTTACATAACTACTGAAGATGCACTAAAATGCATAAAAAGTGCTCATAATAGTTTCTGAATTAAATTTGAAACCACAATCGACACCAGTCAGCAGCTATACTAATAAGCACAGGAGATTCTATGATGCATGGTCTTCAGAGGGCAGACTTACAAAGGTCACATAAACATTTTTGTGGAAAATGGTAAAAAGAAGCATCTGTGTGCACCCACTATCCAAACAGTCACTAGGAATTAAAAAATGGATTAAAAATGGGCATTACATCCAACACTGAAAAGTTATGGGGATGATTATTATATTTGGTCTTGATAAGATATGTTCAGTTACCCATAGGAGAATAATTTGACTAAAATCTTTAGTTGACCTTTTCTGGGGAAAGAAAACAATGAGAAACTCAAGAATATCTCAATATTTTTGGAATATACCTGATTTGGTGAAAATAAGCGTCAAACAGGGTCTGGAACAAGGCAGCCACTCACTAAATATTTTTGGAATAAAAAACAGCCCAGTTTAGAGCCTTATAATTGAAACATCACTTAAAATTCTTCATGTGACCTTGCTCAGTTTGGCTGAGAGGCTGAATTCATACTGGACTTTTCTGTCATTTAAGACTTCACTCAGTTGGAATGCCAAATGCTAAATTTATTGCAACAGGTCAGAGTTAACTCCAGGAATTTCCACCCAAAAATGACTGATTTCATATTCTAATTTTATATATATATAGGCAGAGTAAAAATTTATATATATCAAGCTAAAGTCTAAAGTAATAGGATTCTGGGGTGCCTGGGTAGCTCAGTTGGTTGAGCATATGACTTTGGTTCAGGTCATGATCTGACAGCTTGGGAATTCGAGTCCCACATCAGGCTCTGTGCTAACAGCTCAGAGCCTAGAGCCTGCTTCAGATTCAGGGTCTCCATCTCTCTCTGCCTCTCCCCTGCTTGCACGCTCTCTCTCATTCTCTCTCCCTCCTTCCTTCTCAAAAATAAATAAACATTTAAAAATTTTTTAAATAAATAAAGTGATAGGATTCTATTTCAGTGAAAATTTGTATCTCTTATTAGTGAGCTTATAGCCTGATACATGTGATATTTTAACATATAAATGGATGAGTGAATAAATGAACAAATTAACATAATCTGTTTTGATACTGTCTTTAATGAGAAGAAATTCTGAATTGTATATTGTTTTCTTTTTTAATGTTCAAATCCACAATAACCTTATACTGTCTTAAAACTTTTGTCAAGCTACTAAGTTTTATCAGTTGTCTATTCTACAAAAGAATGTACATGAATCAGCATTCTTTTCGCTAAACAAGCATCTCTTTTACCCACTCTTGAGACATGAACTAATGAGTACTTATTTATAAGATAGACCACTCTATTAAAATACTAGAAAATCTAATAAACATTGTTGTTTTATATAAAATTAATGTTTTAAAACAAGCTGACAAAAAAATAACTTAATAAAGTAACTTTCTTACATGTATGGCTAATCACTATTATTAGTGCTTTAAATTTATTACAAGTATCATAGTTGAAGGCATAATTTTATTAATCAAAAATTAAATGAAACAAACCATGTAGCACAAATAACCAGAAACAAAGGGTACTTTATCTCAATATCAAAGCACACCTATTTGGCTTTTGTACTAATTTATTTTCCTTCCTGCCTCCTTACCAAAGCAAATTCAACAGCATCTTCACTTTAAAACTTGACACAAGAAGTTCAGAGAAAGAAAAGAAAAACAAACAAACAAATCTCTGATAGCATTAAGAATGCAAAATAGGGGCACCTAGGTGGCTCAGTCAGTTGAGCATCCAGCTTTGGCTCAGGTCATGATCTTGGCTTGGGCTCAGGTCATGATCTCACAGTTCGTGGGTTCAAGCCCCGCATCAGGCTCTGTGCTGACAGCTAGCTCAGAGCCTGGAGCCTGTCTTTGGATTCTGTGTCTCCCTTTCTCTCTGACCCTCCTCTGCTCTCTCTCTCTCTCTCTCTCAAGAATAAATAAAACATTAAAAAGAAAAAAAAAAGAATGCAAAAGTTTCTAAAATTAGAGCCTTAAAATCTTAAGATGCCACTCAAATTCAAAAGAATTATGGAAATGAGAACCATAGATTTTTTTAAATTTAAATAAAAATCATAAAGTTTTATATTTAATAGATACAGACAGACTCAGATGTTTAGAGTTAATTGCTGGGCACCTCAATTTATTTTTGAAAGTTGTATTTTCCAAGTGAAGTAAACTGATAGTGCACTAAGTATATCATTTATTTGATGGTGTTATAATAATATCATTGCTTTTGATAATATGGAAGTACATGATGATTATGTTTAAGATAAGCATAAAAACCTGATGGTCAATCTTCAAATGTTAAACTGTAAAAGAAAAAAATCTATCAGGTACCCAATTTATATAATTAAACATTGAATAAAGTCTGATTTCCTCTGGTGTCTGTCAGTTTAATTACTATATTTCAGATATGATGTACAGATTATCAGTAAAAACTCCAAAAGGACTATCATCATAAAATAAAATTGTGACAGTGATTTCCCCAAGCAGTCACAAAACACAGCCATTAGGAAAAAGACATAGTGGCAAATCCAAAAATAAGAGAATAAACAAATAGACAAATTTTATAATGTCATTATCAAACAATAAAACTCGCATTTTAAACAAACATACACATCAGGCTGAGAGTTCCAATTTTGGAACGTCCTTCTTATTCAGCCTTCCAAAAAACTCAAGAAAATTGGTCTCATTACTTTATAGTCACTCCTTGTATCTAATTGAAAGTGTTATAACAGTTCCATCACCCAATAATCTTGATTCTAAATGACTTCAGCCTGTTTCCAAAATACCAAATCTATTCTCAGCTGATGAAGATTTATCACTTTGGAGGATATTCAAAGGAATGAGCTTTTAAAGGCAATTCTTGGAAGGGACGGGAAGAAGAAAAGAAAGAAGGGGGGGCAGGTGGGGCAGGGCAGGATGGGGAGAGACTCAGAGCAGGGCAGTTCTAATAGAATCAATACAACAGTTTCAGGGAGGCTCCCATAGAAGAACACTTACTGTGTGATTTCAGTTTATTCTTAAACAATTCTCATGACATGCCAGTCATACTTCTACAGGCATGAATTGGTTGACAGTGGAGACTCTTCTGTGTTTACATGACCAACAATGATACCAAACTCAAGAAGAAAAATTTTCTATGGGAATCAGCCCTAATGTTCAAATAACATATGTCTACTCAACATAATATATAAATGGTTTTTTTAGTTTAAGATTTTTTTCCTCCATTCCACAACTGACAATTGACTTTCTCACAGCTAAAACTTTAAAATGGCAAAACAAATTGTGAAGACATTTTATGTAATTAAAAACGGCTGCTTAGATGCTGAGAGAGAATTTTTCAAGAATGTTGCTTTTCACTTTTCCCTTCAAAGACTCAAATGAAAGAGAAGTGTGCTGAAATCAAGTAATTAGAATTCCATTTGGTCCATCACCCCTTTTCAAAATTTCTTTAAAGAGTCTAGATTTTACTGACAACTTTTTATCACTATAATGTCTAGGAAAATAATAGTATTTGCTGTTTTCAAAAGAATATATGTAATCAAAAAGTCAATATGATTTATAATCGCAAAGGAGTTGTCAAGGAATGTTAAATACCTAAATACTTTTTAAATTGGCTTCACATCACAAAGCTCAAATACCAGTCTTGAAGACCTTGCAATTTTGGCAGACTGATAACTCCTCAAAATATCCATCTCACCTTTATCCATAATTGGGCCTCTGATGTTTTGTTTGGCTATTATGGGGAATGGGAGGGTGGGTATTTCCTAGCTTCCTTTGATGGTGGTGGGGACTAGTAATTAAGTTATGACCAAAGTAATATCTGTACCTTTCAGGACCCATCCTAATAGAGAAGGGATATATCTTCTGCCCCTGACACTATCCCATTATGTGGAACAAAAACATGAAAATGTGCTTTCTTAGACTCTATGGATGAAGACTAACCATAAACATATACTAATAGAAAATTTAAAATTGCAAGTTCCATCTTTTAGTAAGCCTATATTTATTTGCCTATGTAGTATAATGATAATTGCTGCAGAATGCAAAAATGTATATGATATCTTCCACAAATGGATAATACCTTTTCCCAGTTCATTCAAAATACTTTAAATTTTAAGAAGTCTCATTAAAAAAAAATCTAGAACAATAAACAAATGACCTCAAAGAGTATTAATATTTCAAATAAAATTTTAAAAACTCGTATCTTAGAGTAGTTCAAAAAAGTCTTAAGACCCCCGAAAACCAAATTCTTGGGGTGCCTGGGTGGCTCAGTCGGTTGGGCGTCCAAC
This sequence comes from Hyaena hyaena, assembly GCF_003009895.1. Classification (NCBI taxonomy): domain Eukaryota; kingdom Metazoa; phylum Chordata; class Mammalia; order Carnivora; family Hyaenidae; genus Hyaena; species Hyaena hyaena. The sequence continues at coordinate 5,732,295 of NW_024080640.1, forward strand.
TTTGGCTCAGGTTATGATGTCATAGATTTTGAGTTCGAGCCCCGCGTTGGGCTCGGTGCTGATAGCCCCTGGAGACTGCTTCTGATTATGTGTCTTCCACTCTCTCTCCTTCAAAAATAAATAAACATAAAAATAATTTTTAAAAAATCAAATTCTTTGATTTAAAAGACCAAGAAATGGATACAGAAACAACATGGTCTCCCCAAAAGGTTGCAAAATTCAGTATAGTAGGTGAGGCTACAAAAATTACCCCAGAGGAGCAAAGAAGAATTAAAACAATATTCAATAAAAGGAATTAAAAGACAGATGCAATTCAGAAGCCCTGGCCCTTCTAATTGTCACCTGCACAGACGTGGCCATATCTGAGTTCCTCCTGGTGGGTCTCAATTTTTCCTTTAAAAGTGGGATAGTATATGCTTGGCCTACTTCAAAGTGCTGTTCTAGACATTAAGTATGGAAAAAAAAATTTATAAATGGATCCAAAAAAATAAGATCCTTCGCAAATATAAGGATGCTATGTGTATATGCTAAAGTACAAAGTCGCTTTCATTTTTAAAAAGTAAAGAAAGTCATTTGTTTAAAAAAAACACATCATTGTAAATGCATTCATATTTAAAAATCTAATAAAGATCTTCTCTCACCTGCATTTGGCATTTCAGGAATAAGATGGCTTAATCTGCTTCTCTGAAGATTTCCCCCTCACAACTAAATAAATAACAAGGCTAATATTTACCAGTATTATGTTAAAATGACACACAACCAACAAAACATTTCTCATCTTATAAGATGAGAAAAAAGGTCAAAGACCACCAAACGGCCATCCAAACACAGACCAGAAGGCCTACTGTGGGAGTAAGGGGGCTAAGTAAACCCACAATTTTTTAAGATTTTTATTTAAAATTTTGTTTTCTTAATATACTATTTTCCAATGCCTGAAAAAATAATTCCCAGATAGTACATTAAATGCTGTCAATTGCGTTACACTGTATAATATGTTGCTATGTGGTTTCTCAATTTTATCAAAATTACATCTGAGAGAATGAAAACCATTTGTCTACATTTAAAATTCCTCATCTCTACAACTCAATATTTTTCCTTGATGCATTCTAAATGCCCTAGTAGAAATTATTTTGAAAAGAAACCATTAAAGGTATGCTAATGACTCTGAATTGTGACAGATGCTGTGGAAACAGGCCTGTTGGCTGAGGCACAGCACCATTAGCTATCTATCATAAAGTACTCTGGACTTGCTCATTTATTACTGCTGCGTTGCTCAAGGGGGGAGAAAAACAGCAAGAGTTTCTCTTTCTGAGGCAAAAATCATAAGCCACTCACTTATTCTAATGTCATGATCCCCACTGTTTGTCTGCATGATAATTAGGAAAATCAGAAGTACTGAAATATTGCTTTAACAATGTGATTAGAATTAAACCATTAAAAAGACCAAGGAGAAAGTTCCATGTGCTTACTAACTGCTGAGTCTCCAACACTAAATACCCACTACAGGCAAAACATATCCTATGTCCCAAGAAGGAGTCAAGGTGTGGAACTGCAAGCCTCACAGGGAGGTGTGGGGGGAAAGCGGGGAAGAAGAGAAGAATTAAGGGGTGGAAACAACACATCATTACTCTGAGAACCTTCTGTCACAACCTGTTAAGAATATTTGTCCATTACCCATTTTGAGAGGAAACACTGACCCAGCCACTGTGGGAATCAAGAAGTAAATCAGTGCGTTTTACAAAGTGACTACATGCATGCTGACTCACTGGATCCTACCAAGAAGGCTATAATGAAAATACCACACTGCTTTTGGAAGAGAGGAAACTGAGAGCTACAAGCAAGGAGACTGACTCAGTATCTCAGGCTCACTGGCTGAAGCGCCCAAAGGCCAGGCCTTCTGTCTTTAAGGCCAGTGCTCTTTTCTCAAGGACCAAATACGAATGAAGTGATGTGAAACAGGGAGGGAAAAGAGGTAGGAAGGGATAGTTTCTTTAAATCTCTACAAAAATATGAATAGTATGACTACTGTATAACATGTTTAATATAGCTGCCACAGTCGCATTACATGGAAGACGCTTGAAAATGTATACGGGCGCCCAGGCCTTGGTGCACCCAATGAACAGCCTTGTTCAGCTTACACAAAAGCCTGTCCAACCACAGGGTCACGAGGCACCAACAAGAGAAGGAGAGGGCCTTGTTTCTCTCCTCCATCAGTTGTTCACAATGAAGGCTGGACATTTAAAATCCTGTGTTATAAAAATGCACTTGCTCATGTCCCAGCCTGTAACCCCCAGTCCACTCGGGCATTTATGTTTACTACCTTGACAGGGGAAGCCGGTGACCAGCCAGGCTTAGGAATCCTAGAGTCACAGCGCTTCTTCCTGTACCTCCATACACAAATTATAGAGAAAAAGCGGTTGGCAGAAAATTCACAGCTTTAAAAGTCAGCTACAGATTTTACAAGAGTTAAGTAAAGGGCAGGAAGTGTAGTAAAGAATTAAACAATAAACAATCCTGTCCAGGAAGGTAATACCAAGCCTGAGAGGTTTTTAACTACAGAAAGGGAAAGCACTCAAGACAGCCCTTAATGGATGGATGAGAAGTTCACTTTCACAGAGAATACAATAAGCTCACACCATATAGTGTCTGCTGCGCAAAGGTGTTTGACAAAAGGTGTATAACATCCTAAGCTCAAAAGTTTGTACTCACAATTTGCCTCTGAAGTCCAAATTATAGACTGGAGTAAAACCAAATGCTCATTACCTGCAGAGATATTCTAAGTGTCTCCCTTTTCATGGGAGTTGCCCCCAGGCACTCAAGAATAATGATAACGGGGGAAGTGACAGTAAAATACTGAACTTCTAGAGACCTTTGAAATGTTCTAAAGAGGTCTTATCTTACAGCCATCTATAAAGTAGAAGTCAATGTGTCCATTATTTGATTATTCTAGAACCACATGGTAATAAATTCAAAATTATATTTAATATCTGAATTACTAATAACAACAGCTACCTAGTGTGCCCAGTGAAAAGGACTGTTTAAACAGCAAGTGTTTCATTTATATGTAAAAGTCCATGAATTAATGTCATCTGGATACTTCATCAAGGAAATTTGACAGTGACACCTAGTCTATAAAAGAACCTTATAGAGTCTTCTACTCTACGTGACTTTTAGCAAACTTACTAAGTGATTATAACCTTCTCAAGTGCTTTGAGTTTAATATACTGCCACGAGATGTTCAAGTTTAATGAAGACTCTGAAGATACCAACCACAGCATGTAGGAGCAGGGCCCTGTCACCTACTGGCCTCAGGGGTAGTGCCCTCCCTCACCTCCAGCTAGGTTCCTATGTCCTCTTAGATAAATGAACCCCGGAGGATCACCCATGGTCATGCTCCACCTAACAGAACAGACCCATCATTTCACTGACCACAGCAGCCCAGAATGGGCTTGAATTGCCATTATAACAAAGATTTGGACTACTGAACAACACAAAGGAGCCCCTTCACAGGTGACTTTCCCTGGCCCAACTGCCTATTCAGGTTGATTTCCTTCTGATAGCTACCTGGGCGGGAGGTTCCAACAGGGCTCAGCTACGGATACCTATTGTGGACAGGAGAAACTCCATTCAGCGAGCATAACTGGGCTCCTACGGAGTGTAAAACCCTGTGTGAAAATGGAAGCATAAAGGGCACAGCCTTTCCCCCTCTACAGTGGAACTGACATTCTACTTTCTCAAACTGGGAGTAAAGGTCATGAGTAGGGAGACACATTCTGGTCTCCCTGGGATGTCCCAGTTCAAGTGTACTGTACTAATGAATTAATGGTGCCTCCTTCCGTTTTTTCTGTTTAGATGATAAATTATAAAGTTGCTCTAGTAATAAAAGAGCTATGAACAAAAGGTTTTAGAAATACAGAAAGATCATGAATCATTTCTGAATTAGGAAATCAGGAAGGCTTTATAAAAGAAGTATTTATGTTGTGCGTTGAAATGCAAGGCAAAATTTAAACAAGGGGCTCAGAGGTGGGTAGGAAAGCAGAGGACGACACTGCAGGCAGAGGGACGAGCCTGAGGAGGGTGCAAGAAGCAGGGCACATCTGCTGTCTGCTTCTGGAACACTTGCTCGTTGAACTACCTTACTTTGTAAATGGCAGTCCCTATTATGGCTACTTGAAGTATCCTGAGAGCAAGGATCATGCTCAATCTGTGTTCCCCCAGCTCCTGACACAGCACCTACACAGAGGAGGTACGCAAAACCCACCGGTTAATCATTACAGGTTGCGATTCAACTGAAGGAAGTGGGGCATGCAACATCTGCAGAGACAGGGTCAGAGGTTATCGTGAGGCAACATTCAGGGACCCATTGCTGAGAAATGGGTGAAAAGTGAAAGCAAATGACAGTGCCAAGGTGATGCCACCTTAGCTCTCCCCTGTGCCACCTTTTGCATTCCCCCAAAACAGGGACTGTGCCATGCTCAGAGACAGGAGGAGCTCTCACCTGCAGGCCCAACTGCGTACCAAGCAGAGCTCTCAACAGTCCATGAGGTCCTGCCCAGAAAGGACATAAGGCTAGCAGCAGCCCTTCAGAGCAAAGAATGAGGTCCCCCGGGGAAGAAGGGTTTCTGCCTCCACACGACCACAGCAACCCTCCCCTGGGTCTCTGGTCTCCCCTCTGCCCTGAAGGTTCTTGACTCGCCAGCCCACAACTGCATGCACCAAATGCCTAAAAATCAAATCAACTAGGACATACCCACACACACTGACACATCCCTAATACACACTTAGCATTAAGCCCATATGTTTATATAGTGTGGTGCAGTTTTTTGCTTTTATTATTTTTTTTTAATTCTAGTGTAGTTAACATACAGACAGTGCTACATTTGATTTAGGTGTGTGCTCTAGTGATACATTACTCAGTGCTCATTGCCGTAAGTGTACTCTTAGCCTCCTTCACCTCTTTCACCCATCCCTCACCTCTGTAACCTATAGTTAAGAGTCTATTTTTGGTTTGTCCCCTCCCCTCTTTTTTTCTCTTTCATTTGTTTTATTTCTTAAATTCCACATGAGTGAAATCAAAGTATTTGTCTTTCTCTGACTTATTTAGCTAGCATTACACTCTCTAGATCCATCCATGTTGTAACATGGCACAATTTCATTCTTTTTTGTGGCATATATAGAAGTAAATATAAATATACATATATATAAAGCATATATATAAATAAATACAGAAGTGAGATTACTGAACTATAGGGTAGTTCTATTTTTAATTTTTTGAGAAACCTCCATCTGTTTTCCACAATAGCTGCATCAGTTTGCATTCCCATCAACAGTGCACGAGGGTTCTTTTTTTCTCTACATCTTTGACAACACCTGTTTCTTGAATTTTTCATTTTAGCCATTCTTACAGATGTGAGGGGATATCTTACTGTGGTTTTGACTTGCATTTCCTTGATGATGAGTAATGTTAAGCATCTTTTCCTGTGTCTGTTGGCCATCTGGATGTCTTCTTCGGAGAAATGTCTATTCAGGCCTTCAGTCCATTTCTTACTTGCATTGTTTTCGTGTTGAGTGGTGTAAGTTGATTACATATTTTGGATATTTACCCTTCATCAGATATGTCATTTGCAAATACCTTATCCCATTCAGTAAGTTGTCTTTTAGTTTGGTTGGTTGTTTCCTTTGCTGTGCAGAAGCTTTTTATTTTGATGTAGTCCCAAACATTTATTTTTGCTTTTCTTCCCCTTGCCTCAGGAGACATATCTAGACAGATGTTGTTACAGCTAAAGTCAGAGAAATTAATGCCTGTGTTCTCTTCCAGGATTTTTATGGTTTCAGGTCTCACCTTTAGGTCTATAATCCATTTTGAGTTCATTTTCGTGTATGGTTTAAGAAAGTGATCCAGTTTCATTCTTTTGCATGTAGCTGTCCAGTTTTCCCAGCACCATTTGTTGAAGAGACTGTCTTCCTCTCATTGTGTATTCTCACCTCCTCCATTAAAGATTAATTGACCATGTAATTGTGGGTTGATTTCTGGGCTTTCTTTTCTGTTCCACTGATCTAATATGTCTATTTTTGTGCCAGTACCATACTGTTTTTATGACTACATCTTTCTAATATAACTTGAAGTCTGGAATTGTGATGCCTCCAGCTTTTTCTTTTTCAGATTGTTTTGGCTATTTGGCCTATTTTGTGGTTCCATACAAATTTTAGGATTGTTGTTTCTAGTTCTGTGAAAAATGCTGTTGTTATTTTGATATGGATTGCATTAAATCTGTACATTGCTTTGGGTAGTATAGACATTTTAACAATATTTGTTCTTCCAATCCATGATCATGGACTATCTTTCCATTTATGCCATCTTCAATTTTTTTCATCCATGTTTTTGTTTCCAGAGTACAAGTCTTTCACCTCTTTGGTTAAATTTATTTCTAGGTATTTTAAGTATGATGCAGTTTTTAAAAATGTTTTCAAAGACAATGTCATCTGGCCCAATTATCAAAATTATTCAAACTCAAACATAACTGTAAAAATGCCCTGAATAATTACAAAGCACTCTGTAGACATAAGGTATCAGGCATGCATGTGATACACACACACACACACACACACACACACACACACGATGAAGAGACTGAATTAGAGCATGAAATATTGAGTTAACTATTTTTATTCCTTTAGAGTTAACTCCTCTCTTTCCCTAATCTGCAATTAGTTCAGGCATCAGCATTAAGCATAATATATACCAATCATTTACAGAACATGTAAAGTCCATTGGGGAAGGGATTCCTCTTATTTGTATGTTTTGATATATCCCCAGCATACAAATTACAGTGGCAAGCACATAGTAGGCTCTCAAAAAATAATTCTTGAATGAAGAGAAATGCATACGTAACACACATACCTACAGACAGATCTACATATGAGATACATTCACTCTTGATCAACACATGAGCATTGTCTATGATAGGCAAGTGTTTTAAATTATAAGAGCTTTATCAAAATTCTACATGAGGACAATGGTATCATTATAATCATAGAATGAGGTCTATCAATGATTATTATTCAATTACCATATTTCTGCCTCTTTGTTTCAAGGTAAAACAGACAGAAACCAGTGACATTTACTCAGTTGTCATAATGGTGACCTTGAAGATAAGTGACAAATAACATGAACCTTTCCCCCATTATTTAAGAGTGATTAGGGCATAAGGTACCAGTTTCATAGTCTAGGAAATTCTATTAATCTTTGCCCAGCTACTTATATCTTTTAAATGAGGAAGTAGGCAAATGGCCGCTGAGAAAACCAGATAATTGACAAATAACATGAACCTTTCCCCCATTATTTAAGAGTGATTAGGGCATGAGGTACCAGTTTCATAGTCTAGGAAATTCTATTAATCTTTGCCCAGCTACTTGTATCTTTTAAATGAGGAAGTAGGCAAATGGCCGCTGAGAAAACCACCAAGTAAGGAGGAGAGACAGGGGCTCCTGAGGGCTCAGGTAGCTAAGCATCTAGCTCTTGATTTCAGCTTAGGTCATGTTCTCACAGTTTGTGAGATCGAGCCCCACATCCAGCTCTGCACTGACAGCTCAGTTCGTGCTAGGGATTCTCTCTCTCTTACCCTGTCCCTCCATGACTCACACACACATCCTCACTCTCGCTCTCTCTCAAAATTAATAAATAAAATAATTTTTTAAATAAACAAAATAAAGGATAGAGGAGGTTATACAAAGATAAACGTGCATTCCCATAACTCTATTGAAGAGTGATCTACCCTGTACTTACTCTCTATCCTGCAATCTTCACAGCCTACCTGGAAACCACCACTAATGAAGATGAAAAACATCCCAGACAGGGAAACTAGAGATAGGGGAAACTGATCTCATTGTCACTTTATCCCTAAGAGCCCTCGGCCTCTTTCTTCACAAATTCCAGGTTAGGTAGGATGATTTCTATAGTTTCTTTAAGTTGTAACAAGAAGTACAGTGATCATGCAAGACAATTTTGCCTCAATCTACACCAAGGCTGACCAGCCACTAAGGCAGGGGAAAGGAAGGAACTAGAGCCCCCTACAGCAGGTTGCGGGCAAAACCGTACAGTGGGCTGCAGCTCTGAATTGATGAGGCTCTCACATCAAGGGCATGCCTTGCAGAGTACATCTCTCAATTTCCTTTCTTCAGTGAAGTGCTGAAGAAGAAAAGCCCACTTGGCACATGGAACAGCATCAGGATACCTGTCAGAAGGCCCCGGGTGAGGAACTAATTATTTGGGTGAACTTAACTATTGCACATTTCGAAGCCCAGTTTGCTGACAGCCTCAGAAGTTTACAGACTTACAAATCAACTAAAAGGCCAAATTACTGCTTTAAAGTAAGAACTACATCTGCCAAAAACAACAGGTATATGAGAGCTCCATCCAATGCATGCTCTTTCTGCAGGCCATCTATGTGGCAACTGGAAAGTTACTCAATAAGCTGTCCAACCTGGAAGTGTGCTGGCATGTTGCTACAACAGCTTACTGGAAGCATCTCGACAAAAGACAGGCATCCACCAGCACCAGACAACTGCAGACCAGGGCTGGGGTGGGAAGGAGGTAGCTCTTCTTATCTTTTTGAGTCTTCTCTTTCCTTCTATTTATAGAACTCTTAAAAGCAATTAATGACTGAAGAAGTCTTTTTTTAACTGTATATAGTAAATACTTATTCAATTCAGAGAAACAGATAAACACAGAAGTGTTTTAAAAACAGAAAAAGTTAAAAAGAAAATATCCAATAGCAAGTTGTCTGCGTAGATACAGGTTATAAGGAGCATGCTGACTTGTATTATATTAAACATCATATTGTAAACATGTCCCGTGATATTAAATGATCTTTTGAAACTTTATTTTGAAGACTGAAAAAAAAAAAAACTGACACATTCTTTCTTTAGACATGTTAACATATTCCATCAGTGACAAGCAAGTCTTACATTACAGTCATTCGGAATATGTTTTGAACTTTATTATAAGACAACTAACTGTTCCTCCTTGATTTCTAAGTTACTGAACTGCAGTCTTTAAGCACAGAAAAGACCTCCCAAAATGAAAGCACCCCATGCTTAGAAACTTTAGGCTTTATAAGCTCTCCAGAGGGACAAAGTCGTGATCTGACAAACTAACACCTCATCATGGTGCCCCTACCCCAGATATCAACTACCATCCTTTTTCCCAGGCATCACATGTGCATATTAATGGTAGGTAGTCTTGCCAAAGTAAACACCCCCACATTTTCCTCCTTACTTCTATCTGGAGAAAGAGGGAAATAGAGAAAAATAGAGAAGAGGGTAAGGCCATGCCAAATCAATGAAAAAGGATATTTTGGAGACATATAACCTCGCAGTAGCATCAAATCACATCATTATTCCACCTACATACAGGATGAAGCTCTAAGCCCCAAATTAAGTTAGGCTCACACTACAAAACCTTTCCAATCTCTTGCAATTATACACTACAAAGCAGAAGAAAAGCTCCCGAAGACTTGAAGCAAACTGCGGCCAACATAAGAACATTCCCTGATGCACAGTTGGCTGTTACTTTGTTGTGTCCCATTTTCAGGGATATGGGGACAGAAATGTCTTTTGTACAGCTCCTCTAGGATGACAGACATTAATAGAAATGCATGGATGGATTTACAGCTGGCACAGATCAATTTCTGGTTATTTTACAATTATTGATTAGGGAACTCAAACAGGCCTTGCTACTTGCCACACAAAAAGCTAACCCCACCCCTTTATAAACCTTGAGAAAAAGCCAAAGAAACATGAAAACTGATGTTCTGGAAACAGAGCATGCCAAGACAAGATTATAACCAATTCAAAGCTGAGAATCAAGTAACAAACATATCTCCAGAAGAGAGCTGAAGAAACTCACAGGCTTGGCAAGTCACTCTTACAGCAGCAACCTTTGCTGCAACTGGAAGTGACGGGAGGCTTTTTCACTTCAAGTAAAAGACTTCTGTCAGGTGAACATGTTTTAATCCACCACATGCATTTGTACCATGTCATTTACAAGGACAAAACCTGACAACTTCACGAGCCCGCCTTTGTTGTGGCACTCCACACGCCCAGTGTACATGTTCCCAAGGCTCAGAAGAAGAAGAAGAAAAATATATATATATATATATATATAAAAGTGTGTATATGAAATATATATATGAAGTATATATAAAGAGAGGAGAAGGGAAGAGAGGGTGGGGGAAGCAATAGTATAATACACATGCAGGCATATGTACAGTTATACATCTATCTTGGAAATGGTGATCTACAAGATGGAGATGCATGGTTAAAATATGCTGCATTCTAAAGGAGGATGGTATTTAGATCTTGTTCTTTTTGATGCCTTCAGGGTTAGAATTCAGAGAACTTCTTTACAATATACTGAGTTCTACAAGGAGTTAAAAAAGTTCTGAAGCATCAATACAGTCTCCTGTCACCTGTGCATAACAGAGAATGATGGAGACGTTGTAGAGATAACATGGAAAGGGGGGGAAGGGGTGGGAAAGAAAAATTATGCCACAAATAGACAAGGTAGAGATATAACGCTCATACTAGAAAATGAGCAAACGATTCTTAGTGAGTTGAAGACATAAGTGGGAAATAAGTGGAAAATACAGCAAGCATTTAAAAAGGTGAATCTTTAGGGATGCAGGGGTGGCTCAGTGGGTTGAGTATGAGCATCTGCTTAGGCTCCGGTCATGGTCTCGCAGTTCGTGAGTTGGAACCCCACATCGAGCTCTCCGCTGTCAACGCAAACCAGATGCAGGGCTCAATCTCACAACCCTAAGAACAAGACCTGAGCCAAAACCAAGAGTCTTGACACTTAACCAACTGAGCCACCCAGCCACCCATTGACCCTTTCACTTCAGTGACTGCTAACAGCATTTACACCCCTGCCTATGACTAAACCACTTCTACTAATCAGAGTTAAGTTTTCAATTACCAAAATCCAATTTAACCAAGAAAACAGAGGCTTTCAACTTTAACTATTTTTCTTTTTTAAAATGGGTTTTTTTTTTAATAGCTAAAGAAAATTAAAATAGATGTGACTCTTGGAATTGGTAACTTATTCATAAAGCAAAATTACTTTATAAAAAGTCAATTTATAAGTATACAGAACTTTGCATTCTCTTAGAACTCCTGTATTTATATATTTATTCATTAAGGTAAAAGACTTGAAAGAAAAGTGCATTAACGATCTTGTCCTCATTTTAAACAGATAGAAACAAAGGGCACAAAGAAAAAAAGCAATTTACCTAAAATTACTTGAAGCAGTTCTTGGGGGAGTTGAAGGGAGGACAGAGAGAAGGCTATTCCAGATAAAATTATTTGTTCAAAAAACTCTGTAGAAAAATAAGAGTTTACTCTCTAACAGTTTTTAATGATACAACTTGGATGCCTGCTACATTTCAAAGACACAAAATCAATACAGACACTGGTGAAAGCATTTAAGTTGTTTTCATTTTGGTTCATGAAAAGAAAATACCCCAAACAATTGAATCTTTACCCACAACATAGAATATTAATCTATATGTCTAAATAAAATCCCTCACCTATCATTTTCTGTGCATTCTACCTCCATCTTTGTAAAGCTCTAACAATAACAGCAAGAATTCATATATTGAAATTAACACAGTATTCATGTTGATCCTGCTGTTTGTAAATCATGCTTAAAATGTCTTAAGATATGACAACAAAATGCAATATATGATCCTGGAATGTATCCTGTTCCAAGAAGAAACACTACTATGAACATTATTGGAATCTGGATTAAAGATTAAACTATTGCAGGGGCGCCTGGGTGGCTCATTTGGTTAAACACCCTACTTCAGCTCAGGTCATGATCTCACAGTATGTGAGTTTGAGTCCTGCCTTGGGCTCTGTGCTGACAGCTCAGAGCCTAGAACCTGCTTTGGACTGTGTCTCCCTCTCTCTCTGCCCCCACTCCTGCTTGCACTCTGTAGCTCTCTATCGTCTCTAAAAAATGAATAAACATTTAAAAAAAATTTAAACATTAAACTACTGCACTATTGCTAAATGTCCTGATTTTGACAACTGTACTTGGTTATGTAAGAAACAACACATAATTTTTCATTATTTTTTTATGTTGATTTATTTTTGAGAGAGAGAGAGAGAGAGACAAAGCAAAGCGAGGCAGGGGAAGGGAGGGGACAGAAAGAGAGAAAGACACAGAATCTGAAGCAGGCTCCAGGCTCTGAGCTGTCAGCACAGAGCCCAACATGGGGTACAAACCCATGAACAGCAAGATAATGACTGGAGAAAATTCGGACGCTTAACCAACTGAGCCACTCAGGCACCCCAAGAAACACATTAATTTTTGAAGGTCAGAAGTGTTAAGAGGCAAACTGGCATGATGTATGCAACCCATCTAAATGGTTCAGAGAAAGAGTGTGTATGTGTGTGGGCATGCACTCATGGGCACACGTAGAAAGAGACAGAATGATAAAGCATGTGTGCTAGATGGATCTGAGTAAAGTTCTTTGTTCTTATGAAATTTCTGAAATCTAAAAATTCAAAATAAAAAATTTAAGAAACTAATTTTGAAATTAAAATTTCTTGTAGGGTCTACAAAATACCTTTACACTGTGTAACAGAAAGTATACACACCTACCTGCAAGTACATCGTCTAGCCCCGTTTATATTCAGGTTTTAATTTTTAAACACACAGTAAAATTCAGTTACTAGCTCTTTCCTGTCCTTCTACCAGAGCTGTGAGGAAAGAGCCTATTTTTAGGAAAAAGACTAATTTTTCTATTACATTAATTAACCTGCTGTGAACAAGAAATATTATTGGCATCATTAATGCAGTTGAAAAATGCATTAACAGTTATATAACTACAACCCCAGTTTGTTTCCTTTCTCTTTTTTTTTAATTTTACAAATCTCCTAAATGGTCAATGACACAGTTTTTTTTCAACTCTATTCAGAGTCTGACTTTTACAAGAAAACCCTGTGGGATATCTTCACTTTAAATTTCTCATAAAGTTAAGTAAAAACACAAAACATAAAATTGACTGCATCTACTGCATAAGTAAAGTGGACACTGTGAATATATTACATTTAATCTTAAAAATAATCCAGGGACACCTGGGTGGCCCCAGTCAGTTGTACTTCCAACCCATGATTTCAGCTCAGGTCATGATCTCACAGTTTGTGGGTTCAGGCCCCAAGTCAGGCTCTGCTCTGACAGCACGGAGCCTGCTTGGGATTCTCTCTCCCTCTCTGTCTGTCACTTTCCCGTTCATGTGTGCTCTCTCTCTCTGTCTCTCTCCCAAAGTAAATAAATAAACATCCAAAAAAATAATCTGCAGCAAGCCTAGCTCTATTCTCAATAAGAAAGCTGCTACATTAACACATCTTTATTGTCCAAAGTAGAAAAACAATCAATTCATCTCTTATCTCCCCTGCAAAGAGTTTACCTTGCACATAAAAAAGGAAACTTTCTGCCTTTATATACTCCTGTTCTTCTGAGGGTAAGAAAATGGATAATTGCTACAAACCAGGTCCTTTTCTATCCATATCAATCACCTCTCTCAAAATACAACAGATCAGAGCAAATGTTTTTTTTTAATAAGTACACTTGAAAATGTTTTTATGAAAAGATACAATAACATTCTTATTAACCAGTATCCTTTGCAATGTTAACATTCACAGGTGAGATTTTTTTTTTTTGGAATACTGAAATTTACAACTTGACTGGCCAAAACTTTACAATTCAAAATAATTTAGAAGGAAACTTTAGTTCTAATATGCATTACTCCATTCCTTGTCCTTAAACAGATTATTCTTAATCTCTGGTAGTGTTACAATAATGAATATATTTCATTAAGCAATACCACACAAGGCCTGCTAGAGTGGCTAGGGCTGCCTGCCTCCATGTTCCTTCTCCATGAGTATAGTATGCCTATCGTGCTGTGGTATTTTTACTTCCTGCACGTACTCATCATATACATGATGTTCTGGTGCTTTTTAAATTTATGCCTCCAAGAATTTCTCCTTTGTCCATTCACCTAACCGTAAAAGTCCCCTTACTCTTTCAAATATAGTTGGTACCAACAACTACAGGTTAAAAATTCAATCAAATTTGCTAACGTATGTCCCAACTAAGGTCACCTAGGCAGTGGGGACCTAATCTGCAGCTCACTCCCTGTGCCACCTTTAAGTTGACAGTCTCTTTGAAGACAGTCCTTTTATCATCTGTAACAGGAATGAGAGGAGTCCCATCCATCCCAACCAATTATTAATACCAAATAAGACAATGGACATGGAAACTGTTGGTTAAATGAAGAGCGCTAAAAACAAGTTTATCAACTATTTTCGTTGTGATGCTCGTTATCAACATAACTCATGAGGGATACAGCACTATCTAGAAACATTCTGTGGGTTTCCAAACCTTTTGGATTTGGAGCTTGGTTTCAGGTGTTCAGCTAGCTGTGCTTCTCAGAATCAGGATAAAAAAACATTAAAAGAAGTAATATTTAGTGCATAAGCAGAAAATGTATACAAATAGGTCTGTAATCTCCAATAAAACTAGTCCTGAGATACAACGGTGGTCTGTCTTATCAAGAGAATACTAAACACAATCTAGAATTAAATTTATAGTCAGTGTTTTAAACAGGCAGAGGATATTTAAACACAAAGTATGTAACTTTGTAGTCATTTATCATAAAAGATGAGCGAATGAGGAGAAGTTAGCTAGAAAACTCCTCTAAACTTTTAATCTCATCAACAAATTTCTATGACAATGAAAACATGTGATGAGTTTGCCACAAGTAATCATGAATTATTGGTGCTGATCATTCCATTACATTTTTTTGAAAATAGCTTGGTGCTGTCTGAGTAAATCATATTCTGCCCAGGGCTATGTAGCTTACCTCGAATTATTTCAGAATCATCTAAAATGACTCATTTTTCTATTAAAATGATGAATGGGCTAAATGAGGTATGTAATAAATACTGCAGGTTTGTAAACAGATTCCCGCTCTCTGGAGAATGGAGGCCTTACTTCATTTGGTAACTCTGCCCCTCGGTATTTTCAGGAGAAGTCATCCTTAAAATACAGTTAGTAAAGAAAAGAGTGGAGAGAGTCACCTTGGAACAAAATGCGGAATGTCTTTCTGGTTAACGGAATAACCCCAGGCTATGTGAAAATAAATCCTCCCACCCCCAAAAGCAGGGCGTAGTTTAACATCAAGAAACTTGGAACATAACTCAGTCCCATTTAGGAATCATATCTAAGCAATAAAATCAGGGATACATAAAAGAAATAAATACAGAGCTGTTCAAGAATGCCCAACATTGTGAAAAATTTAATGTCCAAAACTCAAAAATGAAGCAGATGTCATTGCACACAGTATGTCACAGGGTAAACATCATTGCTATTCAATTCACTGCTGAATTCACAGAGTCACAGGTCCGCGCACAATGGGTTGAAAAGCAATTCTCCAAAGCTGACATCAGAACAGGCAGCCTCAAAGACAAACCGAAAAGATTGCTGGTGAACAAAAAGAGCACGTTTGCCTTACAGTCTCATTCACAACATAACATGCAAAACTCTTACTTGGAATTTGAAAGGACTGACAGAGTTCATTATACTTACGCTAAACTTTTAATTTGTTAAAGGTTAAAACTAATACTGAGGGCCATATTTCTTAGCCTCTTCAGCAGGATTATGATGTCAGTTCGATAAAATTCCAAGGCCCTAATGACAGTTCATTTCAGACCAGGCAGTGAAGCAAATAAGTTAACCATAAATGCCAGGTCATTATAAAGAGACGGAATTATAACCAGCCCTTTGCACCTTAGTTACCTATGGATTTTTGCTCAGTGCTCTCCATCCCTCACCTTGACACCCATAATGACCCAACTGATGGAACGTCAATAAGCTATTTATGACAGGGCAACCACCTAGGATACCACTGGACAAGAGTTGCCCCGAGCCAACCAGTTTGTAAGCAACTTGATGCATTTTTTTCCAGTGCATTTCGAATGGAAATATGACAGCCCATTCTAAGCAGAGCTGCTTCTCACAGAGGTCTTTTAATACAACTAGTTGTCACCAAGAACATCAATAGTGGTATTCTCAACTGTGCTATTTCTTCACTAATCACTTTGTCAACAAGGTCACACAGATAGTTCCTTGAACAAAAGCAACACATCAAACTGCGGTCACCTGTACTTTGTGTTCACTGGACAGTCTCGCCATCCCTGACAGTGAGATTTAATATCCACTGCCAGAAGAGTGCGCAGCCGTTCTCTGCTCCAGGCCGCGCGGTATGTGCTGAGCATGAGATCGTGCTTCTCTGAGGCTATTTGGTAATGTTGAGATCCCAGGTATTCCTGTAAAGCTGGATGAGGACGCAGTCTGACTATGTACATCTGAGAAATACGTTCATCTGGTTAAGCTTTCAGTATGTAAGTTAATGGTGAAATCTGTACTAACAGTCCTATTCTTTCTCTGGGCTCTTAACCTAAGGCTAGGCTGGCAATCTGAGACAAAACATGTTTCTCCTTTTCCACCGCAGGAGCAAATAAACACACCTGAAGCTGCCCTCCCTTTCCACGGGATATTTCACTAACAATCTCTTCACAGGGCTCTGTGCACTCCCGCTGACAATAATAATGCTGCTTTACACACAGTAAGTAAAGACTGTATGGTAACAAAGAACAAAGAGAGGTGGCATCCGAAAGCTTTGTCCTGGCAACGATAATGGCCTGCTGATTCCAAACACATAGGAGGCGAATGAGTGCAGTGCACCTCAGCTCCACCAGTCTTGAGGGATAATGCCCCTTAAACTTCCTGTTAAGAGAGTAACTGGGACTTGTAGATGGATCCCCAGTCCCATCCTTACCAATAACGCTGAGGAAAATATCTTATACCGACATGGCTTAGACCCCTCAAACATGAAGTAGAAATTCTACATTTAAATCATCGTCAAAAGCAAAGGCTCAAAATCATTAACTTCATTTTTGGCATTGAAAGCAAATTAATACTCCATGCATGTCAAAACATTTGGGGCTTGGCATCTTTTGCAAGAAAACCAGCACAGAGTATATACAACCAGAGGGAACATATTAATAGAGATTATAATCAAAGCACTAAATTGCACCCAAAAAACTCCAAGGTTTTTTTTTAAGTATATTTAAGTGCCCAAGAACCCAGGAAAGCTGCTATGACACAGCAACGTGACTCACCTGTTTCACCTTAATAATACTAAAGGCTCCGAGTGATCAGCCTTACTGTTCTTTTAGAGAGAATTTTTGAGCAAGAGCCATGCTGATCATTTTGATCACTTCAAAGTGACAACCCCAACTGCATCCTTTGGCCTTGGGCAGAACCTCATTTATGTCTGGGCAGCGGTGGTATTCTTATCTACTTCTTTTAATTTAGTCATTTTCCTCCATACCCCAAATTTCAAAACCTTTTTCTCTTTGACCATGAAATTTCAACTGTCACAGTTTGAAGCACAAACAAAACACAGAACTGAAAAGCACACAGCACAAAATTAATCAATTCTTCTTGATTGCTTCACTGGTGCATTTCAGACAAAAAGGAAACTGGGGATAAAAAGCGACATTTTGGTGAAACAGTCACTTAAATTTAGAAAAACTAAATTTATGCATTCACCTACCCTATTTTTTTTAGGGTTATTTTTTCTAAACACTACGAGGTTTTACAGATTCAAAGAAACATGATGTAAGTAGAAGAAGAGTCAAAGAATGACCCTCCCACAAACCCTATACCTAGTAGGAGACCCTTCAAGGAAAAGTAAGCAAATGCATTTCATCTTTGCATTCCCAGCAACTAACAGTGCCTAACGCATAGTAGGTGTTCATTAAATATGCGAAGGAGGGCAACGTGGAAAGGGACCTCTTCTAGAGTCAAACAAAATAATTAGTGCAGTATCTGAGGCTGAAATCCTCCACTATTCCAGAATGAAGTCACACTGCACAATATGCACTTAACCCAGAATGTTTTTAATTGATAGCTACTTTTTCCATTTAAAATAAGAGGGTTTCTAATAACAGAACCCTTTGGGTTATCCCTGCCACTTCTTTCAACTCTTCAAGTCTAAAATCCTCTAAGTACTATCACCTAAATATCTCTTGCTTGTCCTCTTTTCTCTCCATCCCCACTAGCACTGTCCAAATTCAAGCACCATCGGCCGTCTGCAGGATTAATGAAGACTTGGAACTTGTCCATTTCCATTTACTTCCTCCTCTACTCTGTCCTGCACACTTCACTAGGGTAAGATATCAAAATGGCCCCCTAACCATTTCATTTCTCCCTTTATATGTATACAGTGCAGGGTTCCTTGGATTGCACACACAGAACTCATGATCTTAGCCCTGCCGACCTCTTATCTCAACCACCAACGTCCCCTGCTCTGGACTTTCTGCTCAGCAACTCTTTTCAGGGTACCACTGGCCCCACACCTCCATGCTTTCACCTGCAGTATGAAGATCCGCCAGACCTTCCTACTCCTCAACCACATGTGTGATCCCTGCTCATTCCCCAAGACTCAGCTCAGACACCACTTCCCTAAGAAGTCTTTTCTATCCTTTCCTACGTCCTCTCCCATTTCAGGGCTTGAGTAGATTCGATTCTTCACTTAATCAACCAATAAGTATTAACTGACTAATTCCCCTTTGGTAGGCATTGGTATATATTAGGCACTCAATGTGCGTTGAACAAATGAATGCACATATAGCAATGAGTTAAAACAAAGTCCCTACTTTCACAAAAGTGAGAATTCTCTCAAGAATGTAAATAGCATGGCTCTATAACACAGTTAGCACTTAACATTATTTTTAATGTATCAGTCTCCCACACTATACTGTAAATTTCTTAAGAACAAGATTTTGTCTTTTCCGTTTATATATACTTGGTATGTATCTAGCCCACTGTTTTTCATACAGTAAGCACTCACTAAAACATCTGTCGAATGGGTGAAGGACACTATTTCATAATTAGAGGTATACGTATTTGAATATTTCCTTAAGTAAATTGCAGGTCCTTTTGAAGTTTAAGAAAAGAAAAACGAAAATACTACATAGTTCTGTAGTGACAACAAAAAATGACTAATGTTATGCTACCAAAATTTAATATGACAGAAAAAAGAGTAAATCAAAATTTTAATTCACATTTTAAAAAGAAATTAAATGTAACTGCAAAGTTAAAAAAGACATAACTCCCTCCTTTAATTTTTTTTTTTGATCTAATGACACAGCAAATATTAGTCTTATATATTACAAAGTCTTAATGTCAAGTTGAACTTTACAGGTTGCCTGGTGCTGTCCTTTTATTTAATCTTCATTCTTTAGGAGGGGCTTTCCTGCACATAGGAAACATTCCTTCCTTTAATGTGAATTTCACTTAAGATTTTCATGTGGGTAAAATTTCCAGTGAACTGCCTCTCTAAAACTTTTGGGTAAAAATCAGCCAACTAAGAGATCAGTACCAGTGAACAGGAGACTAAGGGGCTAGGATGGGCTTCTCAGATCCAGAGCAGCACTTAGAGCTTCTCCAGTTAAAGCAATTCTTCCCAAAGGGAAAGTCTGATCTGATCCGATTTCAAAACTTCGACAACAGGACTACGGTGCCTTTGCCCTTAAAAAGAGCTTCAGTAAAGCTAGCTGTTACAATTGTGGGAAGAGAAGTCTGGACTCCCATGTACAGAGATAGCAAACTAAATGTCAACTGTCAGCAGGTGGAGGTAAATGGGGACTGGGGGAGGAGTTCATTTTATGTCACAGGACCAACATCACATCAGTTTTGTCTCTTTTTTCCTAGTTCTCCTAAAAGACAACTTTCCAATTCCTTCAAACGTGTGAAACCCAACCTTTACTTTCTTACTGGCTCCAACACCTGGATTCTAAATAACGAGGAATAAAATCAGTGTTTGATCATCACTCCAAGAGTCTTACATATTAGGGGTAAGAATGGCAGCAATTGGGGCCCAGCACTCATAGCAAAAATATGCTAACATTCTTGAGGTGGCTCTCAGGGGAATCATGGGCTCTGGAGATGCTGGCTTCCTCAGCTGAGAATCAGGGTTCTACACCGCATATTTTACAAGATGCTAGACTGTAGAATCTGGAAAGCTGGACTGTATACGTATGGGGGGAAAGAAAGAAGAAACTTTATACCCTCTAAATATTACAAGTGCAGTAATGTTTATTTCCTTAGAATTTGTTTTTAATCTTTATTCGTGGCAAAACACACATAACATAAAATTTGCCATCTTAACCATTTAGAAGTGAAGAGTTCAGGAAAAGTACGTTAACACTGTTACACAATCAATCTCCAGAACTGTTTGCATCTTGCCAAACTGGAACTCCATACCCATTGAAAAGTGCTCCATTTCTCTCTCCCCACAACCCCGGACAACCACCATTCCACTTTCTCTCTATAGATTTGACTCCTCTAGACACTTCATCTCCATGGGATCATGCATTATTTGTCTTTTTGTGCTTGGATTATTTCACTCACCATAATATCCTCAAGGTTCATCTATGCTGCATTGGGTCAGAATTTCCCTCCTTGTTAAAGCTGAATAGCATGCCACTGTAAGTACACACCACACTTTGGTTATGCATTCCTCTACTGATACACACGTGGGCTGTGTCCACTTTTTGCTATTGTGATTAATGTTGCTATGTACAAATATCTCTTTGAGACCCTGCTTTCAAATCTTTTGGATAAATACCCAGAAGTGGGATGGCTGAATCATATGGTAATCCTATTTTTAATTACTGGAGTAACAGCCATAATGTTTTCCATAGTGGCTGTACCATTTTACATTCCCTCAAAATCCTTGCCAATACTTGTTATTGTAGCTTTTTTTGATAGCAGCCATCCTAATGAGTATGAGATAGTTCCCTAGTAATTTGTGTATTTTCCAAATTTTCTATAATTACAAGAAAATTCTGTGAAATGCATCCATCAATCCTTGGAAGTGATCACACAAATACATATTTGTTAATACAGAAAAATCTTTACCATATAGTCTAAATTGTTTTACTGTCCAGGTTATTGTAAGAGTTATATGAGACTATGTATGCTACCACCTATGTTTGGGAAAATACATACATATATATATATATGTTTTATATATAGACTTACTGGAATGTGGAAAGGAATACAAAAATAATAAACCAGAATATTAACAGTAATTATCTCTAGACAGTGGTCATTTAAGTGATCTTAGTATTTTTCTATTGACTTCCTGATCTTTATCCAGTGAATATGCATGCCTTCTAAAATGAATAACAACAATACAGGGGGGTTTACCTGGTAGGTAAGTTGGGAGTCATCAGGTAGCTAAATTGCTGTGGGCAGCCATGTTGCTGTGGCCATGAACTACCACTCAAATGTCTAAGAACACTCAAACTAGGACAGATCAACTATAATTCTATTGTATAAATTCTACTTTTAGTCCCTAAGTGCTATGAGGGCTCTGTTTGGCTAATATTATGATAGGTGCCAAAATCTGGAAGATACTATAATTTGTTATCTATACCCTATAACCCCAGAATCAAGAAAGATATACAAAACAGTCTGACCCTGGACATTTATTTCTCGGGCCATCACTTCTGTTCTGGTTTCACTGTCTACCCATTTAGCACAGACCTGGAGAAATGGATTCATTACACATCAGCTTCCTTTTATTTTCTTCACTGGTATGTGGTCATAGCACGTGACCTCTCAAGGAAAGGACCAAGGGAAAAAATACAAGAGAACATAAAGTGACCCTTTTCTTATGAGTTTTTGAACAGTTCTCAATGGCCTGCCGAACGACAGACATCCCCCTCAGTTCTGCATCCAAAGTTCTCCAATATATAGTCTCATTTTACTTCTCCATTGATTTCCCAAGTGTACTCCAATGAACACTAATGGTCCTAAGAAGTCTCCCATTGGTTTCTAGGAAGGCTGAAGTGGGCAGTAAGCTGTCAGGACCCCAGACTTCAACAAGAGCAGTACCACTTTTTCCTAACAATGGAAAATCCTTTGATAAGATATGTTGCACAAAGAAGATGGGACATCATTTAACCATTAAAAAGTATATTTCACAAGAACATTCCCTGATATAAGAAAAATTCATGATGCTAAATGCTATAGACAGCATTATACAAATTCTTATATATACACAAATTCTTAAAGTACGTAATAGATCTAAGAATAAACATTGTCCACAGGTGCCTGAGTGGTTCAGTTGGTTAAGTGTCTGACTTGATTTCAGCTCAGGTCATGATCTCAGGGTTCTTAAGATCGAGCCCCGTGTCCGGCTCTGTGCTGAGCGTGACACCTGCTTAAGATTCTCTCTCTTCCTCTCTCTCTGTCCCTTCCCCTGCAACCCCTCTCTTTAAAAAAAATTGTCCAGAGGAAATACACCCCAGTGTAAATCACAGTTACATAAGAATCACAGATTTATGGGTACCTTTTAAGTTTCCCCTTCTATCAATAATCATTTTTAAACATGTTTATATAATCTTTCATTTTAAATTGTTTTAAAATGTTTCTTTAAAAAAAGTATCCCTTTTCTTTCAAAGCATCGTTCCCCAAAGCCTTTGCTCTGCATTTTTCCCTTTCTAAAGCCCAGAAAGTGATTGATCAAACCTTACTCACCTTTGCTGGAGACTTCCCAGACTAACATCTGGTGGTTGCAAGCAGGGAGAGAAACAAGATAGGCTGCTTGCCCCAGAGGTTTCAAATAAAATGAAATCAAAATCAAGGGGGAGGGGGGGAGGGGAAGGCAGGGAGAGAAAACAAGCAATACCCCTTCAGGGAAGATGCATGTGCCAGTGTCTTGGTGTTGAGCATTACTGCAATAATTCTTAAGTTACCTGCCTTTTTAAGAAAAAGTCCTTCAAGGTTAATATTAACAAACTGTCAACAACTTGCAAAAGGCAAAAACAAACAAAACAAAATAAATAAACAAAAATCTAAGCAAAGAAAACATGCATTTTGTCAACACTAAAAGTTGGCCAGAAGTACCTAGCTTTTCCCAAACATCAGAGATTTCCTTGTAGACAAGACATTTCTACTAAATCTTTAATACTCACCAGGTGCTTTGCCTTGGCTCGTTCTTCTTCGCTTGATATCCTTTCTCGAAGAATAGCTCTGGTTAACTGCTCATTGGCAAGCGCTCTCTCCCGGTCCAGTTCTTTGCTTTGCTTAAGTCTGAAAAGACAAGAAAGGACTAACTTAGGAAAAATTATTTTACTGGTTCTGAGTTAACAAAATACTTAAATAAAAAGAAAAAGAGCCAAAAATCACTTTGGCCTATAATTTATTAAAAGCGAGTATATTTTCTGGGGCACCTGGGTGGCTCAGTTGGTTATGCATCCAACTTCAGCTCAGGTCATGATCTCATGGTTCGTGGGTTTGAGACCCATGCCGGGCTCTGTGCAGATAGCTCAGAGCCCAGAGCCTGCTTCAGATTCTATGTCTCCATCTCTCTCTGCCCCTCCCCCACTCACACTCTCTCGCTCTCTCTCTCAAAAATAAGTATTTTTTTTAAAGTGGGTATATCTTCTAATAAGCTCCCATGTAGCCTCTACCCAAGCATTTAAAATAGCAGAATTCAAATCACTGAAAAAGTTTATTGATAGGACTATTAAACTAGTTTTACAAAGTTCTTCCTATGTAAAACTGAAATGTGCCCACCTAAAAATTCCACCCCTGGTGTCTCCTTTGTCCTCTGGAGAAATAAGCAGTAAGTCTAATTAACAGGCCATCTATAAGACAAATATTTGAAAGTAACCATCATCTTCCGTCAAAACTCATTCAACTGTTTGTTGAATACGCACCAGCCATGGACTGAAGCACTGATGACACTGTGCTGAACAAGATGGATGGGTCCCTGTCCTCATGGATCTTACATTATAGCAGGGAACTAAAAACATAAGATGTCTTCCCTCCAGATGAATTACTCCCATTTTCCAAGGATCCTCATATGCAAAAATGGCCAGACCTTTCAACAGCAGGGGTCCTCACTTCTGGAAGGACTTCAGTTTGTCCCTGAGCTCCAAACTAAATGTAACAACTGTGGACACAGTCTAGCAAAATAAGAAAGCAGAACTTCACCCTCCAAGATCTGTACAGAATACTGATTGTGATAATGAAGCATCCAACAGCACTGGGTTTATCAGTAACCTCATCACACAATTACATCATATTAAGTTACCATCCACTAAAACCCTTCACTGTGCATGAAAGAGATAAATTACTTTGGTACCTATTTTCACCATGATGCCTGGCACATAAAGGTATTCAGTAATCACTGAATGAGAGTATATTTCAGTCTAATCTCATGGACAAAGACTTTCTGATTGCCTTTTCTTCTTTGAGAGAATAACCCCTCTATACCATCATATCCCTAAAGGTAAAAGCGCTGCTTTAAAAAGAAAAGGTAAAATTGTTATGTTGGTATAAGTGAAATTCTGAGTGAAATCTACTTTGTAAGTGGGAATGATGTGAGCACCAAATTGAATTCAATACTAGTCTATCAAGTTTCAGTTTTAAAATGATTCTTGAAAAGAACTAAAGAAAAGTCTTTGCTACTATTTTTAAATTGCCACATCATCCAGATACTCTGAAATTCTCAGAAATCAATTATAACCAAACTTGATTATAATCAATTATAATTAAAAATATAATTAGAAATTACCTTGTAAAATATATTCCTAAAAACTAAACCTTTGTGTTTTTAGGTTTTGCATAAAGATGAATAATAGAAACACATTAAAACCTGCACTTTGAAATACTCTAATACAAAAGTAACCTCTAGAAACTTTTCCTTAAGGGATGCCTGGGTGGCTCAGTTGGTTAAGTGTCCAACTTTGGCTCAGGTCATGAGCTCACAGTTTGTGGGTTCAAGCCTCGCCTCGGGCTCTGTCAGCTCAGAACCTGGAGCCTGCTTTGGATCCTGTGTCTCCCTCTCTCTCTGCCCTTTCCCCTACTTGTGCTCTCTCTCTCTCTCACTTAAAAGATAAACACTAAAAAAAATTAGGAACTTTCCCTTACACAATAAGTATAATTACATTTACACAAACCAAATTTCTCCATATTATTTCACAGGGATGTCAGCAACATCAATGATACCAACACAGTAACTCAGTGGACATGCATAATCAAGAAAGAACACCAATAATTAGAAGTTTTGTCACTTCTGTAGAGCAGCAGTTCCAAAAGTCTCCATAAACGAGCAGCAGTGGCAGCATCCGTGGGAAATTGTGAGAAATGTAAATACTCGGACACCACCCACATCTACTGAATTAGAAAGTGTGGGGGTAGTGTCTCACAAACGGCCTTTTAATAAGCCCTCCAGGTGATTCTAATGCTTACTAAACCAAGAGCCACAGCCCTCAACTGCCAAAATATACTTCCACCCACATAAATCCTGGAGACCCTATAAAAGGAGAAGAACATGAAAACTAAAGCGGTCCACATAAGGCTACTGTGCTGATTACTGCTGAGGTTACCGTATAAGATTACAAAATAGTGCACTTAAAGCAGTTTACTGGCATATCACCTGCACATAAAAGATATTATCTATGTTACAAGTCAAGCAAAAACTAAAAACAATAAAAATCACCATCACGTATAGATCACCTACTGTATGCCAAGCACTGCGCTAGGGACTTTACATACACACAACTATTAGTAAAAAATTACATTATTAGTTCATTAACATAAAATGGATTCTACACAACTAGATTTTCTATTTTCTACCACATG
The DNA here is from genome assembly GCF_003009895.1 of Hyaena hyaena. NCBI lineage: Eukaryota > Metazoa > Chordata > Mammalia > Carnivora > Hyaenidae > Hyaena > Hyaena hyaena. Next base: position 5,758,090 of record NW_024080640.1, read on the forward strand.
CGACATATCATATTTTAAAGTAGTATTTAATAATAACTACCTACTTTTTAAAATTTAGTTTACTCACATATGATATCAATTTTAACTACAAATGGAGTTAAAAGGTGCTCAACTTTCAAAGTTTTGTGACAAGTTAATGAAAAAGAAGTAAACTACTATGTTCAGGGCACCTGGGTGGCTTAGTCAGTTAAACGTCCAACTCTTTGACTTTTGCTCATGAATCTCATGGTTCATGGGATAGAGCCCCGCATTGGGCTCCACACCGACAGCATGGAACTTGCTTGGGATTTTCTGTCTTCTCTCTCTCTCTACCCCTCCTACCACTCACTCTCTCTCTCTCAAAACAAACATTTTTAAAAAAGCAAAAACATGTATGCAACTTCAATGTTATAATAAAAACAAAGGTTATCAGTTTGTAATACTTGGTACAGAAGCAAAGACTTTGGAGTTGGGAATCCTGGGTCCAGATCAAAGCTCTAGCACTTAGTAGCTGGGTCAGTGCTTGAGTTAACTAACCTCTCTGGGTCTTGTTATTCTTATGAGTAAAATGAACTGGTGTAATACCTATCTTATAGGGTTCTATATACACAGAGCACGTAGCATGATGCCTGCAATACAATAAGCACTCACCGCTGTTAGAGTAAGTAGTAGTACTAGCAACAGTACTAGTTACAGTAACACCGTACTAGTGTACACAGTACACACTAGTGTACACAGTACTCACTATGGGATCAGGAATACAGAGAAAGCAGTAGTATTCTGAAAAGAAGAAGAAAATCTCCAAGTTTGCTAAATACACCATGACTATATTATAGCTTTGTCTTCTCCATCTTTGTTTTCAAGTTTTCATCAAGAAGAAGTTCTGCTTCATTTTTATGACCTTCAAGGACTTCCAAAATTGAAAATGACAATGACCTTGCAGCTCTATCCCTTCACATGTTCCTTCGTTTCTTCCTCACTTGCCTAAAAGTTCTGTAAGGGCAAGAAGTTGGTCTGTTTTTGTTCACTGCTATATCCCCAGTGCTTTTAACAGTGCCTGCCACACAGTAAGTGCTCAACAAATACTGGCTGAATGTATGCATGCAAGAATGAATGAGTGGCATGTTTCTGACCATAGACCCAAAAAGGAAGAAAGGAAGTAAGGGAGGGAGGAAACCCAGATGCAGAACATAGAAGGCTGAGGGGTTTACAAAACAACTAGCGAGACCAGCTAAACCCTATAAGGGCCAAGCCACCAGGTTGTGTCACAACTGTGATATAATCTCCAACTACACAAAATACCCTAAAACAGAAGGTCATTATAATACTTTTATTTTAGATGAAAGTTTATATTCCACAATACTTCAGAGCCTCTGGAATATCAACCCCTAATTGTGCTGGACTCTTCGCTGCAAAGAAATTGGACGTGGCACAAAGTGACTAAAAAGAAAATTATTTTCCCTTCTTAATAAACTCTTAGCTAACTTTTATTCATCCTTACAACCAGACCTGCATCTTCAGAAAGCCTGGCAGTAGGGACCAGAACAAATTCTTATTACCTATCAGCAACTAATCTGTACTATCTAATAAACCTGCTTTGTCAGCTTTAAAATGTGAAGGCTGAACTGTACCGTCCTAAGGCCACTTGCAGGTAGAAATTTTACAAACATCACACATTAAATATATTATTCCTCATCCTATTCAAACTCTTAAGAAAGGTGGTGGGAGGGGACAAATGAAACTAAGAAGAATCACTTCCAAATTTTCACTCAGTAGGCACTTATATTTCTAATCTCATCCTTGGACTTTCCCACTACTTAATAAACACCATGTACTAGGGGTGCCTCGGAGGCTCAGTCGGTTGAGTGTCCGATTTGATTTCACCTCAGGTCATGATCTCATGGTTTGTGGGTTCAGTCCCCACGTCAGGCTCCAAGCTAACAGCTCAGAGCCTGCTTGGGATTTTCCTTCTCTCTCTCTGTTCCCCAACCTCCTCCCTTGTTTGCATGGGTTCTGTCTCCCTCTCTCTCAAAATTTAAGGAAAAAAAAGGGATTCACAAATTCATTCGATATATAATTACAGAGTATCAGACACTATTCTGATTACTGAGAACAAGATGGTGAGCACAAGAGACAAAATCCTGATCCTTATGAAGCTTAAACTCTGATGTATTTTTTTTTTAAGTGAGGTTGCTATGAAACTATACGGATGAGAGCCAAAATCTGAATTGAAATCTAAAGGATATTAACTGAGGAACCTTGGGGAGGAGAATGAGTTTTAGAGGAAACATCTGAGAAAGGATTTTCTTTAGAGCTGTGACTGCTGTCTCAGACACCAATGGCTGGCATATCTAGGGTCACTGAGGGAATGCTTTTAAAACACACATACACACAAACACACACACAACTGTCAATAAAAATTAGTGCAAGGCTTGAAAAGGGATTTAAAATGGCCTTTGCAATTGTAGAAAAGAATTTTAGAAAATTTTAGAAGTTTTGCTTGCTTACATATCATTTGCGGGCAGATTTCAGATAGATGATGTCACTAAATTAGGTTTCGTTTTTACTTCAGAAGTAAAAGCAACAGACTAAAAACTTCTATATTGTAATATTCCTAATTTCCCCCCAAATCTCTCCTCCACAAAATTCATTTACAACAATACTTTCTTCTAATTACGTTTCCTCTTTCACTGATTCATTTTGGACATTTCACAACTGCTTCACAAAGAAAAACTGCCTGTATTCTCAGAAGATCCCAATTCTTTAAGAGCTTCCTCTCGGGTGCCCTTGCTTTTATTATTCCATCAAGCTACTCTATTCAATAGCCGTCTATGAAAGGTAGATGGCTGTAGGATCATCTGATTTTTCTCGTATTTTGAGCCAAGTGAGATGAGCCTGCTTTCTGTGCCTCACTGAATGCTACTGGCCCAACGGTGGAGCTGCACACCAGAAGCCAGGTTGTTCTGTAAACACTCCTCTAAGGAAACAAGACTGAAGTGCTCACTGACAACAGAAGGCAGCACTTTACTTTTAAGGTCCTTCTTAGGTGAAAAGAGGGTATGAGATAAAACAGGCCTTGCATTATTAACTTGGGTTTCCAAAGCTTTTAAGAATTATCTCAAAACAAAACTACACAAACCAAATATCTTGGAGAATACATTCCCTTTTTACATTGGCATTCCCCACTTTATTATTTCAGATCTCCTGGTCTAATATTATTCTGCATTAAGCCCCTGATTTAAGTTTCATTTAAATCTCCTTCTTTTAAATACATATCTCTCCTCATTTAAATTCTCTAGAGTTTTAAGCAAAGAAGTAGGAGTTTAGTGTAAACTTTTCTTATTTGCATTAAGTAATTGGATAGCTTGCCTAAGCTTAATGAAACAAATACCAGTCAGCTCTGCCCTTATACCTCAAGCCCCAGCAACTTTGCTCTTTTTCTCGGTATATTCTCCATCAGGTGAGAGATTTAAGATACACCAGCAAAATAAATTTCTAAAAACCACCCAAATCTCCTATAATGAATATTATTACAACATGTCCTTTTCAATGGAAAAAAAATAAAATAAACTACTTCTACATTCAGCTTTCATAGATATCTATAATCCAGTCCTACACATTTCAGTTTCTATGCAAAAACCAGCCAATATTATCTTATTCCAAAGAACCTAAAGATTTCAAGAAAGTGAGAAGGACATTTTAAAGATAGCTTCAGCTACCCGTTTTTTATATAGTCAACCTCATTGTCCTCCACGAAGGAGGCACTACTAACCCCCTTCTTTTCCATGAGAAAGCCTGAGGTGTGGAAAAGTACACAGGAGACATGGAACACCCTGATCTGATTTCCAAAGCTATGCTTCTTAAACCTCCTGAACAGTCAGCCCCTCTGCCGGAATTGTTTCCATTACATCACTCACTTAATGGTCACATACGGACAGCTTTAAATCTGATATTATTCACTGAAAATTATTTTTTAAAACCTCATTTATTGTTTGTTTCCACTATATCAAGTCAGATTTTGCCAAAGTCAAATTACTACCAGCCCTTTCCCAAAGTGGTTTGGCTTTCAGTGGCCCTAAATGTTTCTCTGAACCTGCACACTGCGCATGTGGCCATTCACAACACTCAGATTTCTCTTCATGTAGGCTGACACATGAGTAATTCTATACAATTCTAGCTTAGAAAATTACTTTATAATTTAATGTATAAGGCCATTATATTACTGAGGAAAGATAACAAGAACCTCAGACAATGGGCAAGAATAAGCGGGAAATGACAATTGTTTAGAGATACAGTGATTTGATGAAATGACTGATCTACAACTGAACTGTGACCATTACACACAGACAATATCTGCAAAGTATTGCAATGCACTTGACTCAGACTGTTTCAAACACTGCAAGAGAAAAATGAGCGACTACAACCTCAAAGGTCATTTCTAATGCTAATGATGAATTTTATTTTAATGCATCATACTTTGTCAGAACATGCTGAACCAGCATTCAAAATACTGTTTACTATTCATTTTTTAAACAGAAAAGCTGAGCTGGTAATTCAATGAACTGATTATTAGACTATTAAAAACAATGATGGAACAAGTATACAACTTTTCATTAGTGAGATTTTATAAAAATAAAAGTACAGAGCAAGCTTAATACTTCTCTGCTCAAATTACTTCAAATACTGGAAGAGATATCTGTGCACTGAGGTTCCAAAATACACACATGAAGGCAAATGCACATGAATATAGCCATATTATAGTGGTATATAATAGCTATGTGTCTCCACGTAACATTTATATATACTTATATGTAATATGTAGATGTGCAACAGATAAAGAGTTTGCATTTAATAATGCTGACTTCTGTGGCTGTTCTGTGCCAGACATAGGTCTAGGCACTTGTCTGATGTAACTCACAACAACCCTTATGGAATCGATCACTGCATTTTGAATGAGGAAGCAGAAACAGAGAGAAGTTATGTAAAACCAAAGCCTATGTAAGTTAAATAGTGCCTGGCTCTTGGCAGGTATTCAACAAATATTTTTGAAAGAATGAATCCAGATTATAAGCATAGGTTAGTATTACAGAACATAGGTATTCTTTATATAATGGTAATTTACCAATACATGGCACTGTCTTGGAAAGCTGAATGACCGCAATCTCGCAAACCATATAGTAAATTAGTATTATTTAACCAGCATTATGACCTGGCTCTGAATACAACTGAGACGACATTTATTTTTGTCATCTATGTTTCTACATAAATATTTAAAATGTCATTCAGAATTTAACAATCAAAGTTTCCTTCCTTTGCAGAAGAATATTTTTTAAAGTGATTTTTAGCATACACTCATATTTACTCGTAGTCTGGACATTTTCCTGCAGACCTTAAAAATGATGCTGGAGGTGAAATCCAGCCCATAACTAGAAACACACAATTTTTACTGGGGATGACCTGTAGCCATAATCCTAACCAGTTTTCACTCCTGCCCTCCCATCACACATCACATATTATTTTATACCCAGAGTCCTTATTTCAGTTCTGACTTGGGAACAAGTTCTACCTGTCCTGGTTTTCTGATACCATTTTCTTACCAAATACATTCTTCTACTGCACAGAAAAATACATTATTACTTCAAAAGAATTCTGATTTTATTACCAAGTTAATGTCACCATATTCATGGCTCATAAATGTCCCTGTCCCTTGGAAATTCACAATTAAACTCCCTGAGAGGAACTTACACAACACCCCGAGGCATCCTGTCTTCCCTCTCCTAGAAAGACCTATGGCCACTTCTTTGTCAGCTTAGGCTGAATATTTAGAGGCATCTTACACCAAAATCAACTATTTTAAAGACTACATCAGTTGTTACAACACTCAAAATACAAACAAACAGTGGTAAGAGTAAGGAGGTAGAGACGCCATTAAATGGTGGTGTATCCATAGGGCTTGAAAACCAACTGTTCCATAGAAGGAGGGGGAGGAAATCACCTTGCATGGCCTGTTTCTTGTCTAGAAAGTATCTACACCCCTCCCCTTGCTAGCACTGCTTTTGTGGGTGCTGCGGGGGTTTACGTGCTAAGATGCTGGAGGCAACCACAGAGTCAGCTGGATACAAACGCAGGTATCTCGAGGACAAATCCTTCTCATCGGCCCACATGGGGCAGCCTGGGCCAGGGACAGATGACAGTATGAGATGGCTTCCCGCTAAAGACAGAAAACTACAACATTCCTGATTCAGTGACCTAAGGTACAGGGCTATCTGTATAAAAAGAACTCTGAGCTATGAAGAAATGACAACAACTTCGTATCCTCAAGTATACAGAACTTGCATCAAGTCTTTTACCATGATTTGTATTTATGTTTCTTCTTCATAAAAGATACATTTTGCCAGGACACATTTTGAAATTATATCCTTATTAAGGTGGTAGGTCTAGGGAAACTTTTGGCCAGAGAAGAGAGAGAAGACATTACCATTCTCCATTCTAAGACTTGCAGAGGAAAATAATCAATACTCCTTTTCTATTTCAAAGAACTTTCAAGCTTGAACCAGACTGCAACCTCTCACCCTCTACTGGCATTATGCCTCTGGAACATACAGACACACTCCACCTAACTCAATCCATCTCTTTTATGGGAGACGCTTTAATGTTAAAGCTTAGCGGATTCGTCCATCAAGCCCAGAGTAAACATTTTTAAGGAGAGAATGATTACACAAAGTCTTTTATTTTTTTTAATATCAAGTAGTCTTTGAATTTCTCATTGTTTTTGATTCCTATACTGAGCTGCTAATTTGACTGATGCATAAAGGTTAATAATGCCTTGTTTTTGTCAACTGTGCTTGTTATCATCACATAACTGTTCTTCTTTATTCTGGTTAGTGGTTTGTACCTCTTCTTATATTTCTGTTTGTTTGGGACAACTTTGCCCATCCATTAATTTTTAACCTTAATTTATTAAGGTTAAAACAAATTATTTTGTTTTAAGCGTATGTCGTATAATACATAGCTCCTGGGTAGGTGAATGTGTCTGTGTGTTAACACAATCCGGCAGCCTTGATCTTTAAATGGGCAACGTGGCCAGCCACAAATATGAACAGTATAACAACTGGTACACTTACCTTTATTTCTTCCATTTCATGTTAACTATTATTTTTACCTTGTTATGTTTCTACCCCCTTCCTTGTTTTCCCCGTTATATCGTGTTACTATGTATTCTCTTCCCCTCTCAAAAAGATCTACAGTATTTTTCTATGCAGTTAGTGGCCTGTTCCTTTTCCTATTCAGACACCTTTTCCCCTACTATTGTTTCAAAACACAATTCCTACTATTTTCTCAACCACTATCCTCTGCAAACGCATAAGATGAAATCATTTGAATATAGTGACATTCCCCCTCAACCCATCTCTTAACTAAGGGCTCAGTGCTTTCAAATTCATACAATGTTTGGGTTTTCTCTTCAAGGATTTCTCTCCAATTTCAAGAATCCATGTTAATAGTATCTTTATTAGATTCCTGTCTATAATTCATATACACAATACACAGAATGTTCCTCATGGGTACTTCTCTCCACCTTTCCCTGTATTGAGATCTCTGTTGTAGTAAATAACTTTTTTCAAAGTATTTTCCTAACACGGTCTACTGCATCAGATATTTCTCTATTACTATCAGCTTCACATCCCTCTTCTACCTACTTTTGTGATGTTGAAAACTGGAAGCCTCTAACCCATTTCTGCTCTGTGGTTGGGTACCTGTTGTGTTCTGCCAATAGACGGTGCCAGAGGGAGACTGCAAGGCTCGGGGAAGAAAATGGCACTCTCCTGTTTGCTGGTCTATGCCTTTCAGCATCACCCAGGTCTCAATATTTAATCCAGTTTGTCCACTTGCAAAATCAACCCCATTGCCCGCCACTCTGGTGACACCAGGCCTGCCTACCAGGATGCTCCTCAAAATCTGCGTCCCAGCAACACTGGTCTCTTGTCTAAGCTCAGAGATAGGATCACCACCAGCCCAGGGGCATCTCCTCCTCTGAGGCTGAGCAGCAATACACAGAACCCCTCCTGCAAGCGTCAGTGTTTAACAACTGCCACCACTTCCCGCCAGGACGACCTCTGGGACGCCTTCAAGCCATGCTGTCTGATACACTCAATAACAGCCACACAAATGCGGGAATTACAAACTGAGATGCGCTTTCAATATAAAGTATACACTGGATTTTTAATACTTAGTATAAAAACAGGAATGTGGTATGGTTCCTTAATAATTTTATATTAAATGTTAAATGATATTTGAGATATCTAGGGGAAATAAAATATCTTAGAGTTATTTTCACTTATTTCTTTGTACTTTATTAACATGGCTACTAGACAAATTCGAATTAATAGAAACATAATGTGAGCCATCTATGTAAATAGCACTGTCTTAGGACTCTTTTTTGTTGTGAGTTATTTTTTCCCTGCCTTTTCAGTTCTTAAATACTTCATTAATAATTCTTATATTAAATTCTCTCTGTAAAAGCAACTGATGACTTTTGTCTCCTTAACGGATTCTGGCTACTAGCTGTTACCATTGATAAATGCTCGAAATCCTTGCATGCCCAGAGGTCCTTTTTTCACCTGACAGGTAAATGAGAGCTCAACACAGAATTCTGGAGTTATCATTCTTTTTCTCAGGAATCCCAAGAGTTATTCTACCTTTAGCTTATAGTTTGGCAGAAGAAAAGCCTAAACCAGACAGATCCCATTTCCTTTATAAATTAGTGGTTCTTTCTGTGAGAAAGCTTATAGGATTTTCTCTTTATCCTTAGAGTTGAGAAATGTTAGTGTCTATGAATAGGGGTGCATCTGCTCTCATCAACCCTCCTAAATAGAGAGGCCTTTCAAAGTGCAGACTCCAGGCTATCTTTAACTCAGTGAAATGTTTTACACCATTTAGTTACAATTGTTCCTCTGTCTCTTCCATTTTTCTCCATCTACAATTTAGTTTATTTCATCAAATATAACCTGCACGGAGCTATCTTCCCCATCCTTCAATACCTATAAAATCAAGATGCACCTCAAAATCAATGTGTCCTACAATCAAGTGGCAATAGTTGCCAACAGTACAAACATCAAAAGCACCACTGAAATATTCCAACAGTTCTTGACGGAAGCCCCTTTTCTAAGAGCTCCTTTCATTTGTCCATCTGGCTGCAGTGTCCGGCAAGTGCCTTCTTGTCATCTGCCCACTCACCAGGGCGTACGCCCAGCTGCTGGGCTACGGTGAGTAGAGGCACCCGTTTAATGGTAGGAGATGAGGCTGTCTCCACTCCTGGGGCCTGGTGGTGTATCACCAGCTGAAAAGGTTTCAGCCCCCTGTCAAGGGAACCCAGCGAAAGTCTCTCTGCCCCCATCTCTCACCAAGACCAGGTGACATGGACACAGAAGCCAAGAGGTTCTCTGAGGAGCATTCAGACAGACGGGGGACAATTCTAGTGACCCCTGTGCTAAGCCAAAGCTAGCCCACCGGCTCACAACCGTCCATCACATGTTCTTCACACCAGCAACAGCAGGGAATGAGACTGAACTTTAAATGAGACGTCAGTGGAGATGCTTTCAATGGTGTCAAGCCTCCAACTCCTTACAATCCTCTCCACTTCTAAAATTTCTCTGGTATTTTTATTTTTTTAACACTAAAGAGTTAACAGATGAAAAGTGCTGGAAGAAACAATCTAGGGTACTGGAAATTAAGTCTTATAGAAAAAATTACCCTATAATGCCTTTTCAATATAAGTTGCATTTTCCTAAAAAGAACCCTTGAGGTAGAACATAGCTCCCCTAAACACTTCATAAACACTATGAAGTCGTTATGTATACTTTATACATACATATGTAATATATACATAGTGAAAACCATTAATAGCTAAACAATCAAATAAGAGCAATTTCACATACGGACAGAATAGAATGGCCCAGTTTTGCAGCTAAAAATAATCAGGCACAATTGAAAGACAGGTCTTAGGGAATCAAAGAATAGGCAGAACGTCAATCTTGCTGAGCGCTGCTTTGATTAAATACTGCACAGTAGTAAGTTCAAGATTAAATTCCATGGCAAGCACCTATTCCGTAATTCTGGTGAAACACACAGTCAATTGACACAAAGGTCAGCCTGAGAGAAGAGTGACATCCTCTTTGGAAAGCTTAAGAGCCTAATGAATTAATGAAGTTGTACATGAAACAGAAAGACAACCCCCCCAACCAAAGAAGTATATGCTGCAAAGGACAATTTTGTTCTCAAAAACTAATGGAAATCCACTACAACAAAATCCACTATAACAGCCTCTTAGGAATCAAATTTTAGGGGCACGTGGGTGGCTCAGTTGGTTAAGCGTCTGACTTCGGCTCAGGTCATGATCTAATGGCTTGTGGGTTCAAGCCCCACATCAGGCTCTATGCTGACAGTTCAGAGCCTGGAGCCTGCTTTGGATTCTATGTCTGTCTGTCTGTCTGTCTGTCTCTCTCTCTCTGCTCCTCTCCTGCTAACCCCTCCCTTGCTCACACTCTGTCTCCCTCTCTCTCTCAAAAATAAATAAACATTGGGGCTCCTGGGTGGTTAAGCGTCCAATTTTGGCTCAGGTCACGATCTCACGGTTTGTGAGCTAGCTCCGAGCCTAGAGCCTGCTTCAGATTCTGTATCTCCCTCTCTCTCTGACCCTCCCCAGTTCACACTACCTCTCTCTCTCTCTCTCTCTCTCTCAGAAATAAATAAAAAAACATTTTAAAAAATTTTAAGTAAAATAAAATAAACATTAAAATATTTTTTAAAAAACACCTAAATTTTATGGGGCACCTGGATGGCTCAGTTAATTAAGCATCCAACTCTTGATTTTGGCTCAGTTCATGATCTCACAGTTCATGAGTTTGCACCCTGCATCGGGCCCCTTGCTGACAGTGTGGAGCCTGCTTGGGATTCTCTCTCTCTCCCTCTCTCTACCTCCCCTGAGCTCGCTCGCTCACTCTCAAAATAAACTTAAAACATAAATTTTTTAATGTAAAATAAAAGATGAATAAAATTTTACATCATTGAGCACAGCCACCATTCTTATTATGAGCTAGTTAAATACAGGCCTTAAAAAAAATATCTATGGGGCACCCAGTGGCTCAGTCGGTTGGGCAACTAACATTGGCTCAGGTCATGATCTCACGGTTCATGGGTTTGAGCCCCTTACTGGGCTCTGTGCCAAACAGCTCAGAGCGTAGAGCCTGGAGCCTGCTTCGGATTCTGTGTCTCTGTCTCTCTCTGTCCTTCCCTACTTGTGTTCTGTCTCTCTCTATCTCTCAAAAATAAATAAACATTAAAAAAATTATTTTAGGGGCACCTGGGTGGCTCAGTCGGTTGAGTGTCCAACTTTGGCTCAGGTCATGATCTCATGGTTCACGAGTTCAAGCCCTGCATCAGGCTCTGTGCTGACAGCTCAGAGCCTGTAGCATGCTTTGGATTCTGTGTCTCCCTCTCTCTCTGACTCTACCCCACTCACGTGCTCGTGCTCTCTTTCTCTCTCAAAAATAAAGATTAAAAATATTTTCTAAAAAATTTTTTTAATTAAAAAAAGGAAAGAATATCCATCAGTCTCACAGGTGAATAAAGACGGCCCTTTATTTTTCACCTCAGCTGCTCTGAAACCTCAAAAGTCATATCAAGAGTTGAAGGAGCCTTGACCCTTAGACCAAGTTCATCTTTCTGTTACCAGTCACCTTCGTCTACACGAGTCCCACAGACAACATCAGCACCCACCATGCCTGCTCCACAATGCATCCTCCCCAGGTAACAGCAACCATTTTATATGCCTCTCTAATACTATTCATCAGCTAAAATCTCATTCTTCAGCAGATGTTCTGTTTCTAGCATTCCCTATGAAATCATGCTAAAGAAATTAATATAAACACACTGATCTGAAAGCCACAGTATATACATACTGGATTATGTATATATACCGGATTTCATTTTAATTTTCACCTTAAACATAAAATAAGATAGCAGAAAGATGTAGCACAAGATGCAAAACTGTGAATTTCTGTATGGTTTCACTTATCGTCATTCTGTGGATCATGTTCATTCCCTCACTGGATATTTTCCATCTCTGTCTCAAAAGTAAAATCACAGACATAACTTCAGGAATAAGAATTATTACCATTCAGGAGTCACATCAAAGATAAAAATGAAAGAAACAAATGGAATTGCCTGAAATGAAAACACACTAAAGAGTACTTTTTTGCAAATTTAATACATAGACCTTAGTGTGAGAACAAGGAATCAACCCACAGGAGACAAAGCATGACATCTAGGCCTTGCGCTTAAGGAGTCAACGGTGACACAATTCCAATTCATTCTAACAAAAGGCATTCATTCAGACCCATGTGCGCCTTCCATTCTCTATTCCACTTCATTTGTTACTTTGAATACTCAAGACTTTCATGCACAACTGATGCCTTTTAAGTGAAAAAATATGCCTAATCTTCAACTAATAATATTATATCTGCGATTTAGGGAGTACCTCCTTGTGCCAGGTATTTTAACAGGTGCTTTAGGTACATTATTTCATTTAAGCCTCACAAAAATCCCACAGAGTGGTAGTTATTCACTTTTCAGAGATAAAGAAACCAAAGCTGAGAGAAGTTAAATACACTGCTCAAAATCATGTAAGAAAATATGTGGTAAAATCTGTATTCTAGATTTCTAACTCCCACATGCCAGTCAACTATTCTACGTGATCTTGACTGTGTGAAGCAAACTGCATAGCTAAAACAGCCCCTCCAAGTAAAATGGCCACTGTTCCGATTCAAATGTTTTTTTTTAAAAATATTTTTATTTATTTCTAGGAGAGAGAGAGAGAGAGAGAGACAGCGTGAACAGAGGAGGGTCAGAGAGAGAGGGAGTCACAGACTGAAACAGGCTCCAGGCTCTGAGCTGGCTGTCAGCACAGAGCCCGACGCGGGGCTCGAACCCACGACCGCGAGATCATGACCCAAGCGAAAGTCGGACGCTTAACCGACTAAGCCACCCAGGTGCCCCCCGATTCAAATGTTAACATACACAGCTAGTCTTTGTTCCCTCCCCTAACAGACCCCTCCATCTTTTGCCATTTGGCTGTAATGCAAAAGCAAACACAGGTAGTGAGATCACGCAGCAACAAGTGGTTACCATGATCCAGAATCTGCTTCCACTCTCTTATCCCCCCATTCCTGGGTTGGGAAATACTGCTACAGCTTTATTCCAAAGGTATAATCTGCATATAAAATTACATTAAGAGAAGCATAAACTAAAGATTACAGCCGCATCGATTACGACTACAAGATACCAGGGATAAAAGAACAGCGAAATTCAAACGAGGCTGCTTAGGTCTTTTTCTCCTCAGTTACGAAGGCCACAGAAGTAATAAATTAACGTCTCAGCTAATGCGAATGGCTGTGCAGTCCCTCACATTTAGTAGTTACAGGGGCGGGGATCCGACCGAAGCCCTTCAGTGATCTGCAGAGTCATCTTAAGCGAGAAAAGGAGCTGCGGAGCCGCAGCGAGGAGGAGAGCGGTGGCCGGGCTCCAGGGCCCGGGGCCGCACCCCCGACTCCCCGACTCCCGGGGCAGGCTGTCCAGATCAACACGGCCTACGCAGAGCAGCGGAAGGAGCTGCAACACTAACAAGGGTTACAAACATCTCGGCCGCACTGCCGACGTGCTACACGCGTTTAATCACGTGAAAACTTCAAAATGATTAGGTAAACCGCATCTACTGAGACAAATAAAACTGTATTCCCACGATGTTAACAACTATTTCTAAATTTCCACTCTATTATAGGCCTGAGGAACGAAGGCTTTTTAATTATGCAATATTAGTCACTGACATCGTGCTCCAATCCCACGCAGCACGAACCATGTTAGCTAAACCAACAAAATGAATAATTTAACTCTCAGCCAGCAGGAATCCACTATGCCACCTTCATTATTTACTTCACAATGCCCATTTCTATCATTTTTTGAAATAAAAGCTGTAGGTGTTCATGATGAGCCCATGCCATGGGCTACCTACATAGTTTCGAATCCAACATATTACAGGAAAATTAATTCATCCTCCGTTCAAAAATATTGAAGTAATCAAGGATGTTTTACAACCAACCTACACTCTCTTACTGATCTCCCTCATTAAATTCTAACCCCTTAAATGTCAATAACCACCAACGTATAATATAATCAATGTAATCATACTTCAGATAAAGCTGATACGCTATGGTACTGTCACAAAAAAACAATGTATCTCATCAATTGTGTATTTTCACAGCTTTTACTACTTGACTTTTCCTTATTGCACCAGAAAAAGGGTTTATTTTCCTTTCTTTTTTTTAAGAAAGAACAATTTTTGACACAAAAACGCTTCTATCATTTTCCTCCTTGAGAAGAATTTTATGGCTTCTCACTGTAACTAACAGGGTTGTGAAAAGCAGCAAGAAACCAGACGCGTTCACAGCAATCCAGAACAAATTTGGTCACAGAGACCAAGGTTTGAACTCGATCACTCTCTTACACTCTGCCAAATATCAAAAGTGTCCAGTTACTCCACAGTTCACAGGAGGCCCATCTAGCTCTGATTTTGCAGCAATGATAGCCATCATGGAAATTTGAAAAATGGTCCCTGAATCAGATATTTCAGTTTTATAAGCAGCTAGGATTGTACTAACTCATATTGAACTCCTAGTTAGAATAATTTTAAAGATAAATAAATACTGTCAAGAAAGAAAAATTTCAGGGATAACTATAAATTTCATTAAGATATATAGCAGATGTTACATGGAAGATGAATATTCATTCCATCTGGCTTCCAATGCAATTCATTTTATCTTTACAGTGATTTCCAAGTATCCCAGCTCAAAATGCTTACATTGTACAAAAATTTAACTGCAACACGTTTGTGGTACAAACAGTTTGTCATTTTTTTGCTTAGTTCAACATGACTAAGTTTGTTAATATATTTTGACAGACTTGCATAACATCCTAAAATGTTTTGAACAATGCAGTTTAGGCCGCAATGCAATATTAATGAGTGAATAATGTTCTTGAATATAAGGTTTAATATTTAATGATTCAGAGTGCTGCCTGGATTTGATGCAGAAGAAAAATGTGGTTTGGAATCACTGCATTTTTCAGGGGACCTGAGAAAAAGACTACGGATTTGAGGCAAACCTTTAACCTAAACTTTGAGCTGGGGTCTCAGGTGTGAAATTGATGCTTCGCCAACTGAATTTCTAGTGCTTATCAGTATTCACAGCATCATAACATTTATCAAGTGTCATTTATCAGAATTTTTAAATTACCGGGAGCTCAGATGTCTATGCCAAGAGGGGGGAAAGAAGGGTTAGCATAAAAATAACACTGGGTAGTCTATGTTCAAATACATTTAAGAATCAAACCTGCCAATTACATTAATATGTCAATTTGATTATTTCTCTTTATAAAAATGTGTGAAACTATAATAAAGTATTAGCTCAGATCAAATAATGTATCTCCATACCTTCTGTAAAGGTTAAGTACCTAATCTGCAGGACCATACAAGTAGGACCTAATCAAAAGGATCATACAGTGAAGTTGGTTCAATGTGTTAGCCTAATCCACACATTGCTGAACTTGACTTACCTGCAAACATTTCTATGTCTTAAAACTAAGCATATGAAGAGCAATAAGAATGAGATTTATCGAAATCAGTAAATACCAAAACCACAGAGCTGTGAAGAAAGCACTGTTAAATACTCTTAACTGGAATGTTAATATTCCCGGGCTTTTAAAATAAAAGCCTATTCAAAGGATGAAAATAAGGCCCAGTCTCCCATATTTATCCGCACTTAATATTTCACAACAGCCATGTCAATAACCACTAAAACACTACCTAGAATCAGAACATCTGCGTTTAAAACTCTACTCTGGCATACTGAACTTATCAATATAACCTCATGGAGCTGTTGATTTTTGTCACAGGAAGATGGAAATAGTAACACCTTGTACGCCAAATGACTGCTATAAAATCAAATTAAATAACACCGTTAAGCACTAGGTCATATACTCAAAGCATTATACCAATGTGAGTAAACACAGAAAAATCGAAGTAACGTTTACTGAGCAACTACAATGCCGGGGATGGAGGGGAAAGGCCTGCACAAAACCCTCCATTTGCATTACCACTGTAGTTGACAGAATAAAAAGAACAGACTGTGGCAAAGTCTATGCTGCTTCATTTAGGTTCTAGGGAAAAAAAAGGAGGAGATTGAAAAATAACAAGAGAATGGCGCGGGGGTGGGGTACAAAAAGCACAAAATGGAAAATGACAAAAATAATTCTAAATATGCAAGTGATCATAATATGTGTAATTTGGGCTGAACTTGCTAGTTTAAATCACATACTGATAGACTGGATTTTAAAATCCACCTACGTATTGTTTACAAGAGATTCAGAAAAATCATTAAAACACAGAAAGATTGAAAATAAAAAGATGGAAGAAAATGCAATTAGTGAACACTTACCAAAAGAAAGCTGGTACAGCTATATTAATATTGACGAAACAGACTTTATGTTAAAGAGTCATTAGGAATAAAGACAACTACATGATAATAACAAAAGATTCAGTCGACCAGAAATAGATATCATGTTCAACCTATATGCATTTAATAACATAGTCACAAACCACAGAAAGCAAAAATCTGTCAGAAATACAGGCACACTGCTCTTACAATAACTAGTAGATGATACAGTGTGTAAAATAAAAAAAGGTATTAAGACTATAGATTTGAACACAATTTTTACCTAACGAACATGTATAGAACCCTCCACACAACAAAATGCATATTCTTTTCAAGTGTACACTAAATAGTTACATATTGAGCCATTTAAAAAAACGCAGAAAACATAAATATATAAGTGAAAAAGCTTCTGATATCTGTATTTCCATCAACATCATATTTTGATAGTTGGCAAAGTATCTTCTCAATTTGGAAAAAAGACATTATCAAGTGATCATCAGCGCTCTACTATTCAATTTGATATAATGTTTTAATCATTTATTGAGCACTTATTACATGCATAGAATAGTGTACAAAACATGTTTAAAAAATCAGTGACTCTCCCATCAACTACAGCATCATTCCTTCCTTCATAACATGACATTTATATAATACTATTAAGTTAATTCTATTCCATTTTTACCAGATCAGCAATTACATCAAAATTTCAAAATGAGACAAACAGAAACAAAATTGCTTTACAATGCTTACCACAGAAAATTTGAAGTTTGCCGACAATAATAGTCTTCTTTCACTATGTTAATTACTACGTTAATCAGTAAGAGTCAATTTTTTCTGTTAAACCATTTAAAAGAATTGATGCTACAAATTCAATGAAAATTAATTAATTCCTCCTAAGCACTGGTCCTAATGCTCCTGCAGGTAATGATGGTGTCTCTTTAAGGGAACAGAGATTCAGTAATTAGACTTCCCTCAAGTGTGAATAACTGAGACAAAAAGGCAGACAGAAATTCACTCAGTACGCTTTACCACCCTAACCCAAAAATCTATATTAAGCTACAGTAGCTTTTAGGACTATTCTCTTTTAAAATGTACTTAAGAGCAGATGGGGCACCTGGGTGGCTCAGTCAGTTAAGCGCCTGACTCTCGGCTTTGGCTTAGATCACGATCTCACAGTTTGTGGCTTTGAGCCCAACGTCAGGCTCCATGCTGATGGTGTGGAACCTGCTCGGGATTCTCTCTCCTTTGCACTTCCGCGCTCGCGCGCGTGTGCTCACTCTCTCTCTCTCTCTCTCTCTCTCCAAATAAATAAGTAAACTTAAAAAAAAAATGTATGTACTTAGGAGCAGAGTAGTACACTCAGAAAAAATAGAATACACAAGAACTTGTCAAGTGGTTATCACTGGGGAAAGAGATGGGGTACTGGGCTAAGTTTTTTTCAATTTTGTGGTGTTGCCATTTTTATGCAAATATATTAAATAAAATGTTAGAGTAACACTAAAAGAAATATAGTGCTAAGTTGCAAACATAATTTAAAATTTTCTAAAAGCCACATTTAAAAGGTAAAAAGAACATCAAATTAATTTTGACAATGTATTTTATTTAACCAAATACATCTAAAATAATTATTTCTACATATAATCAATACAATTAGAGATTTTTTTAAATTTTTTTAATGTTTATTTATTTTTGAGAGACAGAGAGACAGAGCATGAGTGGGGGAGGGGCAGAGAAAGAGGGAGACACAGAATCCGAAGCAGGCTCCAGGCTCTGAGCTTCTGAACTGTCAGCACAGAGCCTGATGCGGGGCTTGAACTCACAAACCATGAGATCATGACTTGAGCTGAAGTCAGACGCTTAACCTACTGAGACACCCAGGTGCCCTGAGAGAGATTATTATAAATAAAGGAGATGTTTTATATTCTTTTTCATGCTTGGTCTTTGAAATCTGTATTTTACACTTAGAGTTGATCTCAATTCAGAACAATCAAACTTCAAGCACTTAATAATTACTTGTGGCCACAGGACAACACAGACCTACAGTAAAACTCAAAGGTATATCTAGGTACAAGTTAGGTATTTTTCTTCCTAGATTTCAAAGCAGTAAGGAAGTATCGATGCAAAACTCTTTCTCATCAGTTCTCAGATCATGGCATACCACTGTTTCACTACTGATTTTGAAGATATTTTTCAAGATTTTGCTTCTGCTGGCATCTTGCACACCAACAAATGATTTAATTTCTTTCTGCAAGGCTTTATTTAGCCTTCTTGTCAATGCCCTCCATCCGTACATGTCATTTACCTTCTTGGTATTTAAATGAGAATTCTTAAAATTACACCGTGCATTTGCAAAGTCATGGATGGGGCTAGACAGTATTATGCTAAGCAAAACAAGTCAGTGGGTCAAAAATAAATACCATATGATTTCACTCATAGTTGGAATTTAAGAAACAAAACAAACCAGCAAACAGAAAATAAGAGAGAGAGCACAAAGGGAGGCAACCCGCAAAACAGACTCTTACCTAAAGAGAACAAAGGGAGGTGAGTTGGGGGATCGGTTAGGTAGGTTATAGGGGTTAAAGAGTGTAATTGTGGTGAGCACTGGGTATTGCATGGAAGTTCTGAATCACTATACTGTCCACGTGAAACTAATAATACTCTGTATGTTAACAAACTGGAATTTAAATTTAAAAATTATGTTATTTGTGTGCAATGCCACGGACTGTCTTCATTTCAGGGCTTTAACTACGTAAGCAAAGTTGGCTCCTGCTGATCACCTAACTCTCTTTCAGAAGGTCTTAAAAATGCCAATCAGAGGGATACCTAGGAGGCCCAGTTGGGTTAAGCCAGCCGACCTCAGCTCAGGTCATGATTTCATGGTTTGTGGGTTCATGTCCCACGTCAGGCTCTATGCTGACAGTTCAGAGCCTGGAGTCTGCTTTGGATTCTGTGTGTCCCTCTCTCTCTACCCCTTCCCCACTCATGCTCTGTCTCTGTCTCAAAAATAAATGAACGTTAAAAAAAATCTTTTTAAGCCACACATAATTGAGGAACACAATTCTACTGCGATAAGCCAGCAGCAGGGACCCTTGGACTTTACAGAGGGTTTCCCAGCTATTGAAAAGGATTTTCGGAGCAAGCCGAAACAAAAAAAAGAAAGAAAGAAAGAAGGTGCCAATACTTAAGAATCAATCATTGAGCATCATTATCAATTTTAACACTAAAAGGATATTTTTTTCAAATTAAAATTTGATTTTTTCAATCACTTGTTAATCTGATTTCAAAAAAAAAAATGTTCGATCTCATTTCTCCCACTTAACACTTTTGGAACTAGACATGGCATATCCTTCAAGAAACAGAGTGAATGGCTCCTGCAAAAGAAAAAAAGTTCACCCAGCTTCACTTAGCTTGTTTTTCTTATATTTTCACCAACAAAGAGATTTCCTACACTCCTTAGAAATGCTGATGTCAAGAGGGAATGCGAAAGGGCACATGCAGAAGGTGGCAGGTAGGTTTTTCTCTCTATACAACCAGGGAATAATTCTCTGAAATGCATGGATGGATGGACTGACAGGCAAAGTAGACAATCACCTATACAGAGAACATGTACTATAATTCTGTGAGTCACTGTGCTGCTCTAAGAACTTTACAAGGAATATCCCATTTAGTCCTCAAAGTAACCCTGAAGACACACCAATGTGGGTGTTATTTTTGTCTTCTATCTTACACAGGAGGAAACTAGCCCCTAAAGTTGAGTAACTAACTCTGTGATATCTGAACTAGTAACTCGTAAAGATAGAATTCAAATCCAAGCAGTCTGACCCCTGAGTCCACACTGTTAAATATCACACTCTACTGCTCTTCAAAAAGATAAAAATTCTCTGTAAAAAATTTGCATTTTGTACTGCAAGTTTAATGTGTCCCAGGCAATTCATATATATTATCTTATTTAACCTTCACTTAAAAACAAGCTTATCAGGTGGATATTCTTACTAACCTAATTTCACAACTGAGGAAACTAAGAAGGTAAGTCAGCTACTCAAGATCACAAATTACTAAAACACAAAGCTAACAGTCAAATCAAACCTCCATCTCTTAACCTTCAGCCCATTCCCTGCCCCTCCCACAATGTAGGTAGATTTGTAATTACTATAATGGAAAAAAATCCATGTAATTAGGCTTTCCTATGACTAAAATAATTTTATTTGTAATACTTAACAGTTCAAAAAGAGCATTCGTTACACAGAGAGAGAACCTGCATGAAGTTAAGCACCCAAAAAAACACCACTCATTACAAAACTATCAGAGGCTAACACTGCTTCCATTTCTAATTCGCTTTTAGCTTGCTTTAATAGAATTAACTCAGAATGGGAGTACTATTTAAATAGGGACACATTTTCAAATTTTGTCTTTCAAATATCTACAGAACCCTTATTAAAACTGTTCTTCCATTTAATGTCACACAATAATGATGCCTCCTGAAATCTTCATATACAATACACTCATATGGGCAGCAAATGTTGCAATGATATTAACCTACCATTCATTTAAGTAGAAATTAAACACGAATAAAAATGAAAATAAGGGACATTATTGTACAGTTTCACTACAGATTCCAGGGTGAAATGAAATGCTAAGTCTTTGAAAAATATGTATTTGAATTTCTAGGAGTTGCTAGATGTATTTATATATTTGTTACCTATATATATTTTCATATATTATGTCTATTTTATGTAAATAAATAAATATATTTGTGTGTGTGTGTATCTATCTATATATGTATGTATGGAAATAGGATGAAAAGATATATAAATAACTAATGAGGTCGATTAGGATATTTAAAAAATAAATCCTAAAAGTATCAAGGATCTATCTATGTATTAAAATGAGTCAAGATGAACCTCAGAAAACAGTTTATCAGGTAAGATAAATGTTTCAAAGACAACATGCAACACAATTTGAGGAAGACTGCTAGAACTTGAAACTCCCACTATGGCCAATTCTTAAAAATTTCCTTAAGATCTATGTTTACAGGACTAAATCAGTACAGAACTGGCAAACATGATCTTAAAAATGCCTGGAAACTTGTATGCTTTAAAAATGAGCTTGAAATGGTAAATTAACCTCTCTGGGTTCACATCGGGTCCTATGGGAAGACAAAATAAACCATTATTTTTTTAAAGCAAACTTAAAAATAACAAATACAACCACTGGGATTTTATTTTTAACTGGGTGAGACACATAAAATTGGCTATAAATATCTTAAATGACTCAAAAATGTGATAACTGAAGAAATGATCACTTTGTTGCAGTCCATCATATATAACTGTGAAAAAGTACTATGTGGTTGTAAAGACCAATTTTATTTCCTTCCTTACCATGACAATGCATTACAATTTACTTAGCTGTCAAGTTCAAATTTACATAGTCTCCTGTTTGGGGATTTTTTTTAATGTATTTATTTAAATTCAAGTTACAGCATCTGGATGGCTCAGTCAGTTAAGCATCCAACTTCAGCTCAGGTCATGATCTCCGGGTTCCTGGGTTTGGGCCCCATGTCCGGTTCTGTGCTTACAGCTAGGAGCCTGGAGCTTGCTTCGGGATTCTGTGTCGTCATCTCTATCTGCCCCTCCCCACTCACACTCTGTCTCTCTCTCTCAAAAATAAATAAACATTAAAAAAATATATAAGTAAATAAAGAAATAAATTCAAGTTAGTTAACACACCATGTAGTACTGGTTTTAGAAGTAAAATGCAGTGATTCATGACTTACATAGAATACACAGGGCTCATCCCAACAAGTGCCCTCCTATTAAGGCACTTACTTGCCCATCACCCATTTAGCCCATCCCCCCACCCACCTCCCCTCTAGCACCCCTCAGTTTATTTTCTGTATTTAAGAGTCTCTTATGGTTTGCCTCCTTCTGTTTTTATTTTTCCTTCCCTTCTCCTATGTTCATCTGTTTTGTTTCTTAAATTCCACATATGAGTGAAATCATATGGTATTTGTCTTTCTCCAACTTATTTCACTTAGCACAATACCATCTAATTCCATCAACGTCGTTGTGAATGGCAAGACTGCGTTCTTTTTATTACCGAGTAATATTCCATCACATCCTCTTTATCCATTCAGTAGTAAATGGACATTGAGCTCTTTCCATACTTTGGCTATTGTTGACAGCACTGCTATAAATACTGAGATTATGTGCCCCTTCTACTCAGCATTTTTGTATCCTTTGGATAAATACCTAGTAGTGCAATTGCTGGGTCATACGGTAGTTCTATTTTTAAGTTTTTGAGGAGCCTCCATATTGTTTTCCAGAGTGGCTGTACCAGTTTGCATTCCCACCAACAATGCAAAAGGATTCCCCTTTCTCCAAATCCTTACCAACATCTGTTGTTTCCTGAGTTGTTAATTTTAGCCCTTCTGACAGGTGTGAGACGTTATCTCATTGTGGTTTTGACTTGTACTGCTCCGATGATGAGTGATGTTGAGCATCTTTTCGTGAGTTTGTTAGCCACCTGGATGTCTTTTAGGAAAAGTGTCTATTCATGTGTTCTGCCCACTTCTTCACTAGGTTGTTTTTTGGATGTTGAGTTGGGTAAATTCTTTATAGTTCTGAATAATAACCCTTTATCCAATATGTCATTTGTGAATATCTTTTCCCATTCCTTCAGTTGCGTTTTAGTTTTACCGACTGTTTCCTTTGTTGCGCAGAAGCTTTTTATCTTGATGAAGTCCCACATAGTCTTATGTTTTACACTTGCAGAGGCTCAGGGCTTCAACTCAAGATCTTGCCCATATTAATTTGCTACCTTTGATTGGCCATCTTTGGCCCATTTGTTTTACAACTACAAACATATCTACTTACATAAAAATACACAAATAGGGGCATATGACATCATCTTTACAAATCCATAAACCCTTACCCTAACGTTTTTTAAACTTCAATCATAATCATTGGAGAGTCCTGATAAAAATAATTTCCATTAGAAAATCAAAACTTAAAAGTCTGGACCCAAGGGGCACCTGGGTGGCTCAGCCAGTTAAGTGTCTGACTTCGGCTCTGGTCATGATCTCACAGTTCATGGGTTCAAGCCCTGAGTCAGGCTCTGTGCTGACAGCTAGCTCAGAGCCTGGAGCCCATTTCAGATTCTGTATCTCCCTCTCTCTCTGACCCTTCCCTGCTCAGGCCATCTCTCTCTCTCTCAGAAATAAATGAAACATTAAAAAAAAAAAAAAAAAAAAAACTTGGACCTGAAAATATCTTAAAGATTTATGAGGAGAATTTCCTACTGAGGAAAAACTATAAAATAAAACTATACTCATCAATTTTTGTCCAGCCATCTGTTATGGACTAAACTGTGTCTCCTCCAAAATTCGTATTTTGGAACCCTAACCTCTAGTATCTTAGGAAGTGATTGTATTTGGAGACAGGTCCTTTAAAGAGGTAATTAAGGTTAAATGCGGTCATAAAGGTGGCACCCTAATCCAAAATGACTCCTGTGTCCTAAGAATAGGAAGACATACCAAGGATGCTCTGGGTGGGGGAGGAGGGGGAGAGCCAGACAAGACAGAGAGAAGTCAGCCATCAGCAAGCCAAGGAGGCAGGTCTCATGAGAAACCAAATCTTTTCTTTTTTTAGTTTTATTTTTTTAAATTTTAGAGAGAAAAAGTGCACACAGGAGCCAGGGGAGGCACAGGGGGAGAGAGAGAATCCCCAACATAGAGTTTGACACAGGGCTCAATCCCATGACCATGAGATCATGTCCTGAGCCAAAATCAAGAGCTGGATCCTCAACTGACCAAGCCACCTAGGCACCCCTAGAGGAACCAAATCTGACAACACTTTATTTTGGACTTCCAGCTACCGGAACTGGGACAATAAATTTCTGTTGTTTCAGTGATCCAGACAGCGGTATTCTGTCATGGTGGCCATAGCAAACTAATACACCATCTCCTGAGAAAGAATACCAGAGGAGCTTCAGAGTTCTACAAAATAAGAATGATTGCATTGCAAAGGTGGGCTGTGACAGCAAAAGCAAAGTTTCAGAAAAGCTAGATTCTAAGTAAAAATAAAACTCAAATGGAACCAAGATTTTGAATGGTATTCAGCATAGAGATCAGGCTAACATACCTCTCAGAACATGAATTATGATGTTCATCCAAAAATAGAAGGAGAACAGCAATTTAAGACACTGGAATAATTAAGTAACAGATAAAAAAAAATATATGAATGAAAAAGCAGTGTGGAGGGGGAACAGTATAGACTGGGGCAGAAAAGGGAAAAGAGCAAAAGAAATTTCTTTAACATAGCATAATACAGGGGCACCTTGGTGGCTCAGTCAGTTAAGCTCCTGACTTTGGCTCAGGTCATAAGCTCACAGTTCGTGAGTTCAAGCGCCACGTCTGGCTGTGTGCTGACAGCTCAGAGACTGGAACCTGTTTCAGATCCTATGTCTCCTTCTCTCTGTCCCTCCCCCATGCTCACTCGCTTGCTCTCTCTCTCTCTCTCTCTCAAAAATAAACAAACATTTTAAAAAAATTTTTTTTTAAATAGCACAATACTTTGCAATGAGGAAAATTTCCAAATGCAGATACTTTTTATTTTGGTTCAGTGATCTATGGAATCTAATCACCATGATACAGCAAACTGAAGAAAGTCCGATTAAATGTCTGCATTGTATCTTCACTATCATACTGCAAAAAGAAGGGAGCTTATTCAAGGGATTAGTAGTTGGGAGTAGAAGTGGCTGTGGTAATAATAGTCATTACTTAGTGAAATAAGTCAGGCAGAGAAGGACAAATACCATATGTTTGCACGTATAGGAGGATTAGGAGGAACTTAACGGAGGAACAAGGGGGAGAAGAAGGGGGGAAATGGTGGGGGAAAGGGAGAGAGGCAAACCATGAGAGACTCTTGAATGCTGACAAAAACTGAGGACTGATGGATGTGGGGGGGAGGGGGGAGATGGGCATGGAGGAGGGCACTCGTGGGGATGAGCACTGGGTGTTATGTGGAAACTAATTTGACAATAAACTACTTGTAAAAAAAAATAATAATAGTCATTACTTTTATCATTTAGAATAGATTATAAAAGTTTATAGGGCCAATGTGACTGCAATATATTATTTGATCTTCACAACACTAGGAAAGAAGTAGGATCTCACTCTCTCATGACTGTTTCCATGTTTTCATAGATAAAGAGATTCTGTGATTCACCTATCCGCAAACAGTTAATAAGTGGAAACCAAAAGACTAGACCCCCTGTCTTCCGATTCCAAATTCTGGGTGCTTTTTGTCTAAAAACACATGTGCACACACACCAAAATCTCTTCCATCTCTACAATGCCATTTCTGTGTTTATTATACTCATCAGTATGTGTGGCGTAAGGATGAGGCATGTGTGCATCCCCAGGCTGTTCTCACTCCAGAGTGAAGCTGAATGTCTAACTTGTCTTCTGCATCTGCTATTAGTCCAGAATCAAGAGAAGTTCCAGCAAAAATATGTACTTACATTTTTTAGAATAAGATGAACACTTATGAAAATAACTGTGCTAATTACAAATTCAAAATCAGGTAATTATAGAAAAATCAAGAAACAAGAAAATAAACCAAAGTGTAAACTACACAACTTTTTTTTTCTTTAATGAGAGACAGAGAGCACAGGCAAGTGCAGGAGAAGAGCAGAGAGAGGGACAGAATCATAAGCAGGCTCCACATACAGCGCAGAGCTCAACGGAGGGCTTGATCCCACAACCCTAAGATCACAACCTGAGCCAAAATCAGGAGTCAGATGTTCAATTGACTGAGCCACCCAGGTGCCCCTATGCCAATACAATTTTTTAAGCCTAGACTTCAGTCACCCACTTTCCTGTCACAGGTTTTTCATTTCAATCTTCAAACTTATTTGATTTTCCTTTCATTTCATTTTTTGTAGGAAGCAAAAAACACTGTGTTATCCTTTAAAAGACGAAAAGATGGCCAAATTCAACATTCAACAAATATTTATTTACTACAAACTGTGTGCAGGGCATGGTTTATAAAGCTGGAAACATCTCCAAGCTGGTTTCTTTATTCTATTGATACCTGATCTTAGAACACAATCATACATTCATAGATGTGACATGGTATGATCAGTTAATCAAATCACATTTAGGCCAGTTCTATGGTGGCAATTTTAGGAACACCAAGTTCTGGAGCCCGCCAGCCACATACTGTCTCTCACTGCTCTAAGTCTATTATATCTCATCAGCTACATACAGGTCTCACTGACAGGTTTTTATATCTAGTGATAGCTAACACAAGATTAGAACTGAGTAACAGTTTAAATGGAGTTTTTTAACCTATTATTTACTTGATTTATTATTTATTTATTATTTAATGTATTATTTAATCTACTTGCCTTATTGTTAAATGACCCAAAATTATCTGAGGTGCTTAAACTCTCATGGCACTCCTTCAGCAACAAGACCAACAAAAGACTATTCCATCCCACAAAGAACCACCCATCTAAAATTAAGAAAATGCTAGCCAAACAAATATGATAAGGTATGATCACATGGGCATAATGTAACACAACACTAATTTTACTACTATATTCCCAAATTTTGCAACATGAGACAAAAGCAGGGACTCATTGGTAGTGAGTTAACCAGTACAATTTCTTGAAGGTATACTGGCAATAATATTTTGTATAATTTTTGCCCAAGCAAATTCCACTTGTAGAAATGTACCCCAAGGAACTAATACTGGATAATATTGTAATAGGAAAGGGAATTACACTGGATATGTATAAATTTAATAACAAGGATCTTCGAAGTAATGTTCACAGTAGTGAAACATTCTGAACTATTTATTCTGAACTAAGTCTCAAATGGTGAACTACTGTGAAATTATCGAATGACAAAGCGCCTATGATACATTTAAGAACAAAAATAAAGCCGCTGAGAAAAACAACAGGAACAATGACACCACTTCTGTTATCTTCCTCCATGTAGGTGTGTCTCTACCAAAATATTTACAATGGTTTTTGGGGAGCAGTGGGATTATGGCAATTTTCATTTTCTTCATTTTGTTTAGCTGCTTTTCTGCAATTTTGTATATAGTGCACATTACTTTTGAAATTAGAATAAAGCATTTATTACTACTGTGTGCATCTGACTACCTTTTATCCATAGATATCCTCAAGTATTAGGAAGATGTTACAGGTGAGGGGATGATAGAACGCAGAAAAGCAGAGCAGGCTACGAGAAACAAATCGACTACAGACAAAAGAAGAGAAATAAGCAGAGATAGACTCTAGAGGGGCTCAGGGACAGGTTGGTGCTCAGGAACCAGCTCCCCTTATCAAGTGCCTGAGAGGCCACCAGAAGTAGGCAGAGAAGGCGGCGGCTGTGTCATGGCCGCTGCTGACTCCAGATCCCTGCAGCATTTAAAGTCTCATGGGTAGGGGACACTTGTAACAATCTGGACCTCCTCAGGGACCCCCACGCTACACCACTGCTGAGCCCTCTCCCCACCATGCTACAATCTTCTGATTCTCTTAGCTTCTTGATTAATTTATTTGCCCTTTCAAAATGTCCTCTAATTCATTACAGCCTTCCTGGAATTGCTGTCTGGCCTCTCAACATGTGATATCAGATGTCCCATAAACAACAGGACTATTATATTAAAACCGTGAATTAGATCCGAGCATCCTATTTCTCCCTAAGCCTATTAACTTGATGTTCTACAGGTTGAATCTCATTTAATTTGCCATTTACAGGATAACCTTTCCAGGTGTATCTTTCAAGTTCTTCCTGCTGTTCTGGATATCTCTTAGTAACTATATGTGGGGATAATCATCAGAATGAGGTAAGAAAATTAATCCTGTTTTCTCCTAATGGGAAAAACTGGAGGAGATGAGCACACAGTCCAATCAAGCCAGGACTGGGCAACACCCTGATTCAGGGCTGCCTTCCTGACTAAGGACCAAATAGCCAGCCTCTCACAGAGAAAAGCAAGGAATATTTCTCTGAAATGAGAAGACTGAGTTATCAAAAGTGTCAGGTAAGGCAATTTCCTATTCTTTAGCATTTTGCCATTCGTTATACAAAGATATATGTCTTTATATACAGAATTATCACCAAATGGTCCCAGAATCGGCAGATCATACGACCAATGATTTTCAGGGGAGGAAAATTCAAAATTCAAAATGAGATTTCTCTGTTTTCTGCACACATGCAGAAAAGCAAGAAATTCTAAAGGGGAGGGGGGGAGCACACTTATACACTTATATAACACAGCAACACAACACCAGGCATGTTTTCAGTAAAAGTAAATTAAAAAATCACATGGTCACTTTTATAACCTCTCAGTTTTATACTGTGTTAGAATGATATATGTTAAATACATAGAGATAACAATAGTCAGTCATGAAAAATGCCTAAAACAAATTTAAATGACCACCATAATAAAGAATTTGATCTTTTCTTTTTTGTATTCTCCCTAGGCTTATATCAGTAAACTAGAATAAACATGTTATTAAAAGAGAATCAATAGAAGGCTTTAAAATATACAGTACCACAAAAGGTCAAGCCCTGGTATCGATTTTAATATAACATTTTTTGTGCAGCTTCCCAAAGGATTCTTTTCTAATATTGTTCTTCATTTTTCTCTCACTTTGCTCCCTGACTGGTGAATTTGTTGTTCTTGTCTGCAAAAAGCTGTCTAAAGCTGAGTTTGCTGAGTGTGTGTCATTCCTATGACAAGCTGCTGGAAATGAAAAAACAAAAAACAAAAAGTCAACTGAAAAAGAAAAAAATTAAAGGTAGTTGGAGGATAGACAAGAGAGCATGGAATACAAGATAAGGCTCAACTAGCAAAGAGTACAGAAATGTTGAAACTCAGAACAACTGGCCACCATGGACCATCCTGGGCTTTTGTCTCCCTGGGGGCCTTGCGTGGACACTGAATCCTTGAAGCGAGGAAGGTTGAGGAAACCAGAATAAGAGATGATTTCTCATGATTTAACAACAACAACAAACAAATCTCAATAAACCAGGTAAAGAACACAAATTTTCAAAATACAAATCCATGTGACCCCAGGCTCCTCTTGAACTTAAAGCACCAAATGTTCAAAGGGAAACTGGAACACCTTCCACAGGGCTCGAGGGGACTAATGAGAGGTGCAAAGATAGAGCCACAGACTTTCTGACTTCCGTCCCAACTTTCAAGGCCCACAGACTTAGATAAAACACACTTAGTCATAGAAGTAGTAGTGTGGGACACAGTATGTATTTTAGATGTCCAAATTTTGAGCAGGTTTTTAGTTGCCAACAAAAATAGTCCAGAGCCCAAACCATAGTCACCTAATTGCCAGTCTTTCACTTTTAGACAAAGCTGACTAAGCAACTGTCTCAGGACAGGATAGAAAAATACATCATTTTTTGCCTAAGTCACCTGAAACCAAAAAAACTGCTGCCTCTGGAGTTAAAAATGTAGTCCCCGTTTCAAAACCTGTGAGCTGGTTATGCCTACTAGAGAAGACATGAACCACAGTTGTCTCCTAAGACCCAAAAGGAGCTGAAGAAGAACAGCTGGGAAAGAGGTACCAGGGGAAAGAGCTGGATTCGAATCTTGACACTACATTTCATCAGTAACACAGCCCAGGGCAAGGGACTCAACCTCTCGGAGCTGCATCCCAACTGCAAATCAATCCCGTGGGGAGCAGAGCTACCCATCCATTTGCTCCCAGTTTGGTATGGGGGGCACCCAGCCTTGAATCCTGGGGAACTGTGAGGGAGACCACCCTACAGGCTGCCATACAGGCTAAGTAGTAGGGTGATCAGAAAACTCCCACAGAGTACAGAGCTAATGTACACAAATACAGCAGCACAGCACCGGGTAAACAGTAAGCAATCATTAAGTGAGAGCTGCTGTTGTCACATGACAATTCTCCTGCATCTTTTCCCTTCTGGACAAATTCTATCCCATTCTAATCCTATTTAGCCATAACCATAAAATACTATTTTAATTTGGTAATGCATTCTTGTTGACACTATGCAATGCGTTCTGCCCTCCTATTCCAGTGGAAGAAACCATCAATCAAAAGCCAAAGTGCAATAAATAAAGAAAGTAGAGAAAAGGATAACCAGAGTGAGAGGACAGGAAAGAAAAAAAATATTTAGATAAAATAATCAGAGAAAGTCTCTCTGTGGGGCTGGAAAGAACACCGAATAGTAAGAGGGAGCCAGCCATGCAAAAATGGAATACAAGTATTGTAGGCAAAGAGCTATAGGCACAAACAGATCTGCAGCTGATGTCACTGAAATGTCCAATGAGAAGACGGTAAGAGATGAGGCATGAGGATATCATATATAAAAGGAATCGGAGGACTAGAAGGTCATGGAAAGGTCTGGACTGTATGCTAAATCTAATGAAAAGCATTACAAAATGTTAAGCAAATAAACTCCCATGATTCAAAATACATCTTTACGGGCACCTGGGTGGCTCAGTGGGTAGAGCAGCCAATTCTTGACCCAGGGTCATGAGTTCAAGCCCCCCGGTGGATGCAAACATTACTTAAAAAAATAAATTTTTTAAGCACACTAATACTGCTTTGTCAAGAACTTGGGGACAAGGGTAGCTCCCTGGAGTAGACTTTGTAATAGTACAAATGAGAAATGATAATGGCTCAGACCAGGGTTTCTCACCCTTAGCACTGATGACATTTGGACTGAATACTTCTTTGTCGTTGGAGGCTGTTCTGTGCATCACAAGATGTTTAGCAGCATCCCCAGCCACCACCTGCTCCCTAGACACCAGGACCACCCTCTTAGTTGTGACAACTGCAAAGGGCCCCAGCCATGGCCAAATGCCCCATGGGTGGAGGCAAGAGGAAAATACCCCTGAGAACCACTAGCTTAGACTAAGTGGGGACAGAAACGGTGAGGGATAATGGATTCGCAATACATTTTAAAGGCAGGGACAACAGAGCTAATTAATTAGAAGGGGGAAAGGAGAGACATAAAGGCAAGAGGAAGGGAGCAAGAATAATCAGTAATCAAAATTCTAATATTACCCTTAATTTTTGTTAGGCTAACATCTAAGTTTTCAGTAGTTTCAGGGAAGTGCTTTCTATGTCAAACCTATCTGGAACTGTACAAATAACTTATGTTACAGAAATTCACTTGGACAATAGTTTGGGCTCTTTTTCTTTAAGTCTATAAAAACTGAATCGTATGGTTGACAGGTGTATTCATAAAGAAATACAAAATTCCCAACATTTTACAGCAAAATTTACTGAAATATTAATTTTCACCCAGTATTTGACAGTATTTTGACAGTTTTATTTCCAAATACAGTCACGTGAATAAAAAAATACCCCAAAAATCCCTTTACTTATGAATTCTTTTCAAAACTAAATTCCTTATTTATTGAGCTCCACAATCATGGCAAAATTGACTGTACTGAAATCTGAAAAACATAAAACTTCAGTAAACTACATCAAAAGAGCCTCAGAGAAAACATTCAGACTAATATATAATTGGTAACCTCAGTGTTGGACCAGAAAATAATTTAGCCTCTGAGACACAGTCAAGTAGAGTGGTGACGAGTGTGACTTCAGAGTCCAGACTGTTTGTGTTCAAATCCCAGTTTCTCTATTTTCTGGGCATGTGACTGTAAGCAAGTGAATATCTCTGTTTCAGACACTTCCTCTGCAAAGTGAGTGTACCAGCAGGAGAGCGAGCTTCATAGCACTGCTGTGAGGGATTAAACGATCAATACGTGCAAAGTGCTTGCACCAGTGCTTGGGACAAAGAAAGGGTTCAAACTGTTCGCTGTTACTATTATTACTTATTATTATATATTATTACTGTGACAATTACTTTTCCTAGGTAGAGTCTTTTTAAATTGCATGTATTATCAGATCTAAAGTCTATCTATAAGATCTGTATATATGGCACAGGGGAAGAGGACCACAATATAAAATTGGGAGGGGGAAAAAAGCAAGTTATACAATATTATTACTTCAATTTCATTTTGTTTAAAATAGAAACCATGTAAAATACTGTTAAGAATATATTTCCCCATAGATATGAATGTGTGAATGGTTTTCTATGTAGAAACAGGAGAGTAAGAAACGGAGGGAGGAAGATGACTAAATTTTTATGCTTCTATATTATGTGAATTTCTTCAATAGGGATTTCTTTTGTGTATGTATATTATTCCTTTTCTTTAACAAATAAACATCCATGTTTTCAGTAGTTTGAGGAATGACCTTTCTCAGCCAAACCTACCAGGTTCTGCCGCAATAATAAAGATTGCAGACACTCTGTTGGGTAATGGTTTTTAAAAGACGAAAGATTTATATGAAGAGAAATCAGAGTATGGGCAACGGTTTTTAAATTAATTGACATTTCCCATATTGAATTAGTGGTTTCAGTTGCCTTTTTTTCTTTTGGTTTTGTTTTGATTTGATTTGGTTTTAATCCATCATCCTATTGTAATTATAGGAAAAGTGTAATTTATGGGTTTTTAAGGAATTCTTGTTCTAATCTAATCAGCATTGGCAATAAATGCACTGGGAGATAAGGAATTTAAGCAATCCATTCTAAGAAGTTGTGAAGGAACTCAAATTTAAATCATTAATTGAAACAGGAATGGTTAATAAATTATTTTCATACTTTATACTTGATATAAAAAATCACACTCAAATCACTTTACTGGGAGTAACTGGAAAAGTTCACTTCAAGTGAAATGGTTTGATTGTGAAGGCACTACAGGATGTATGTGTAGGGAAGCAGCAGTAAACAGTATATGATAAATTGCTCCATGCATCATACCTGCACATTATTCAACACAGGAATTCTATATTCTAGTTCCAAAGGCACATTGTCCTAACAGCTAATTTTCTTAACATTTAAAAATACAGAAGTTTGTCAACTAAATGTGATACCTTATCAAATTACTTTGACTATTACAATAAAAACGAATGAATAATAAATAACACGACAAACCAAAAATCCAATACATGAAGCAACACAACCAATAGAAAATAATAGAACGACTCTAAGTATCTTTAAAAACAAAAATCCCAAGAATGAATATAAAAGGAGAAATGGAAAATGATTTCTACTCCACCGTCATTTATTAAAGTAAATCCTACGCCTCTTTATTACCTATGGAACAACGGCAGGGCCAGGCGGCTCCAATGAACTCAGCAGAACACGGCTGAGCACACATGTGCCTCAGTGGCCACAAGCTGTCTGTCACTCCTCTCCAAAGTTCAGGAGGCCGAGTACAACCTGCTGCCATATGCCAGGCCACAACACTGAGCAGCTAAGAAAAATGTCCCAATCTTAAGCTAACAAGAAATTCAAATTGCCTCCATCACTTAAAATATGTACACAAATGAGCATTTAATAGTTAAGTTATAGCCTACATAAATAAAGAATATTAACTTTAAACACAAACTCAAAAGATTTTGGTCCTAAAACGAAGTTGTAAAAAGACTGTCCTGGACAGCTGCCTAGATTTAATAGTCAGTAGCACATCATAGAGGTCCTCTTCGAGCAATCTTTTATTTACTATGATTTAGAGGTGAAAACCCAAGTAAATGCTTCCTACTCCTCCAACAATGAGAAATGACAAACTTTAAGGAAAGTACCTCCTGTACACACAGAAAGGTAGCGCTGCGAAATGGTAAAGTGCGTGGACTCCACGGACATGGGTTCGAATTCCAGACCCACCACTTACTATAGCCACAAGCTTCGGCAAGTTCCTTTTTACCTCTTGGTTTCCTTATTTATAAAGTGGGGTAAGAGAGTTGCTGCAAGGATGAATGACTTAAAATTTATCAAGTGCTCAGAATAGCACTGAACACAAATATAAGACAGCACCACTTAACAATTATTTTTCAATTTTCCCATTTTAGGTAGGCAATTGGGTCCTGTATTGGAAATGGTTTTCATAACAGATAATGTGTGACCCCAGAGTGAATATTCTATGTGCTTGTCATGTATAAACTGTGAAGAAAGTTTCCAAAGACAACCATATCCACTTTTGGGTAAGAGTGGGATATGAAAGAATATGGGTTCTCTCAGCAAAATACTAAATAAATAGAAAACATGACCCACTAGCTTTTTAACAGTTTTCTCCAACCAGGAAAGGAAGAGGGAAGGGTTATTACTTAAACATCAAAATGTGTCACTGTTTGGAAATATTATAATGCTGAGAAAAAAATTTACATCTGATTTAAAACCCTGTTGCCCACACTCACTTTCAGCTTGAGAGGCGCTACTGGCAAAGCTGTTAAGGTCAGAAGAGGAAAGAGAGGACCCTGTCTGTATATTTTCCCACTGTTTCCAAAGTAAACTGCCATAGAAGGATCTCACATTCTTCTACACTCTTCCCAGCACAGCATTATTTACCAGCAGGATCAGCAGATGTCTCCCAGGAGGGCCAGGACCGAGGGCTCAGCCAGAGTGAGGCCCAGCCTACGTGGTCCACCGTCCTTAAATACTAACGTCTGGACTCAGGAAATGGACACCAGACCACTGCCCACTCACCTTCTTGAACAGAAACAAAACCGCATCTATCCAGCAAATGCTGTTTGGACAAGACAAGTACACTCCTCACACACAAAGCGTCCAAATTGGAGAGAAAATTACCCTGACCACAGGTTTCTCAAACTGAGCCCTAATTGGCATCAGGGCCTATGAAAATGATTCCCAGGTCTCTAGGAAGGGCAAAGGGGGGATAAAGGCTGACAGAGCTCTACGTCCCTAGTCCTTGTCCTACCCAGATGGCACTTTACACTGGAGTCCCACGTCGGGCTTCCTTTGAATCAGTTTTTTACAGGATGATGAGAGACACTATGATTCTATCACCTCAGCAATAGACCATGTGGAGCTCGGGGGATGTCTGATCCAAGTCCTGGTTCAGCTACGGACTGAGAAGCTTCACGTATGTCTACTTCAGTCATCTGTTTCTATGAAACAGTGATAAACTATTAATGCTACGGTCAGGGTTCTGGTAGGAATGATAAGTGATTTACAGAGCACATTACAACCTTCTCTCTTCCCCAGATTGTACTGGGCAACACAGAAACAGCACAGGAGCTACTACAACCATGCAACACTCAGAAACCAATTCCTAAAAACTTCCAAATGCAGAAACCAATCTTGGCACAAATTACTTCAAACGCTGTATGCTTCACGAGAGAAAACTCTGTAATTACTATCAGAAGAAACAAGTGAACAAGAAGTGGTTGAACATCACTGCTGCTAATACAATCAATGAAAAAGTTACAGATTTCTATGGCATGTTTGACTGATTCTGGTTTTCTAGGCTCAATATTCCTACCATATAGAAACAGCTTCTTAAACAGGATTCAGAGTGGGCTTCTCCAACAATAATAGCATTGATAGGAAAGAAAACCAGCTTTGGAAAAAGAAGAGATGTAAATAAAACACAGACTGGATAATCCAATCTTCTATAATGGCTGGTTATAGCTAGAATGGAGTAGACTCTATTAAAAAAAGTAAAGTGTCACTTGAAGAGAAAAAGATGAAAGTAGCAGATGGCGAGAGATTCCAATACCTAGTACATACAAAGCACTTCCAGTCACGTTCCCAGGAAAAGTATTGGGTGGCTAAGATGTGATCTTCCCTACTGCACTAAGAACGAGTTAGTTCTTTATCTACTTTTAAACAAATATAACAGAAAATGGATAGGTATAACACAACAGCAATACTGTATTTTTTTAAGTGCTTCAATAAGAAAATAAATCTATTATATTGGGGTTTTTAATACTACAGAAGGAGCTCTTAAATGTCAGCGAGTATAAAGGAATAGTTTGCAGATAATGCCAACGAACTGTCCACTACCATTACCGAGCCAAACATGGAAATATGTCCACTTCACAGCAGATACACGTTACACCTGGATAGCAGAGGTGTGTCACT
Source organism: Hyaena hyaena (assembly GCF_003009895.1). Taxonomy (NCBI): domain Eukaryota; kingdom Metazoa; phylum Chordata; class Mammalia; order Carnivora; family Hyaenidae; genus Hyaena; species Hyaena hyaena. Next base: position 5,794,564 of record NW_024080640.1, read on the forward strand.
GAAGAATGATAACTCGAATTTCATTAATCACCTTATTGGCAAATATTTATACATCAGAAGTAAGATTCATTTGCCTGTGACAGTTGAGTGCTTTGAAAAAATATTGACTTCTAACTGATCTTTTAAAGTCATTTAAAAACTACACCTGTAAGGGGTGCCTGGGTGGCTCAGTCAGTTGAGTGTCCGACTTCAGCTCAGGTCATGATCTCACGACTCGTGAGTTTGAGCCCCGCATTGGGCTCTGTCTGTGCTGACAGCTCAGACCCTGGAGACTGCTTCAGATTCTGTGTCTCCCTGTCTCTGTCCTGCCCCTGTTCCCACTTGCTTGCTTGCTCGCTCTCTCTCTCTCTCTCAAAAATAAACATTAAAACAATAAAATAAAAAACTACATTCCTATGATGAGTACAATTATCCATAGTATTTCTTGCCTGAAAACTGGCTTTTGTTATTTAAGTACTATACGCTTAGAGATTACACGCAGGTTGAAGGTAGGTAATTTCATAACTGTGATTTATGTCTACAACTGGAAAATGGTGTTTCACACTACACTAGTTTAAAACAAAGATTTATGGGGTGCCTGGGTGGTTCAGTTGGTTAAGCGTCCAACTTCGGCTCAGGTCATGATCTCAGTTTGTGGGTTCGAGCCCGTATCAGGCTCTGTGCTGACAGCTAGCTCAGAGCCTGGAGCCTGCTTCAGATTCTGTGTCTCCCTCTCTCTCTGACCCTTCCCTGATCATGCTGTCTCTATCCCTCTCTCTCAAAAATAAATAAAACATTTAAAAATAAATAAAGATTTATAAGACAAGTATGTATAGTCTCTAGTTAACATCTGATTTTTATTTTTTATTAATTTTTTTAATGCTTATTTATTTTGAGAAAGAGAGAGGTAGAGAGTGAGCAGGGGAAAGGCAGAGAGAGGGAGGGAGACAGAGAATCCCAAGCAGCCTCCATGCTTGAGTACAGAGCCCAATGCAGGACTCAAATCCACGAACCGTGAGGTTATGACTCATGGTTTTTCAAAAGTAAGACGCTTAAATAACTGAGCTACCCAGGGGCCCCAAACGTCTGATTTTTAAAGGCATAATTTGTTTTTATTTTTAACAAAACAGAAAATATATATGTATATGTTATAGAACAGGCCGTCCTTGCTAGAAGACTGTCAGGATTTTCTAGCCCCAGTGATTCAACTGCACAGTGTCTGTGAGAGCTCACTACATGAAAGGCACCACACTACGTACATAACTTCTGACAGGTATTTTCAATGTGACGCTAACAAACAATAACCTGTTTTTCTCCAGTAGACTCTTTCCTCCTTCCTTTCCCTGTTTTTTCCTTCAAGGGCAGAAAACATCTAATAATAAAACTGAAATGAATTATGATATATAATGAGCTTAAACAGAAGACACCATCACTGTGAACTTCACTTTTACTATAAGAAACTAAATGCACAAAAAAGCTCATTTAAGCCCTTATTTGATGACATAAGCTCTTACTTGATGCTATAAATTGAAAACTGAATGGACTGTGCTATACTCTAACTTACCCAGATACTGATAAAATTTATGACTAATATATTAAACCAAATTAATTATTTTAAGTCTCATAAACCTAGGGTAATTTTCCAAGTAATTAAAAATGAGGTGAAATTTCAACTGATGTTCATCCAAAACAGCAAGCAAGTCATCTCGGTGAATGCACGGTTAGTTACAACATCATGTAGCTATTCCCTTCCTGTTTTCTTGAAGAAAGGTTATTAAAACTGAAACACTCGTGCTTGCCTTTGAAGGTAAAGAAGTGAAATTCAAATGCCAAGGGTCAGAGGTCAGAAGCAGTCCCATTTTTCTTGCTGTCAGAGACTGACTCTTGGAGGTAGGGTGCAAAAGACCACATTCTAAGTCTATCCTCAAACTGAAGCATATTGTGTCCCCCGCTATACTGGTCTGCTACGGTTACAACACAGTGTGGTCAGACATAATCCAAAATAGGCAATAAAGAATAAGAGCAAAAACAGACTGCTGACATGGGCACTCAATTTACACTGGACTCCCAATGCACCAAACAACCATTCCATCCATGAGATGTTGTGGTAAGCAAAACTGTGATTCCAAATTAGACCCATCAATTTTAGTGTATTAATCTTAGGTCAGTGATTTGGGGGGTATCATCTTGTCAACTAAGCAAATAACTAAAGATTTTCATAAAACAGAATCAGATCTAAAATTAACTGAATTGAGCTCCATGTGTAAATGTTCCCTGAGATGTGGTGAGAACAGAACACATACAGTCATCGTGCTTACAATTAGCTGCATCGTCACGGGTCTTCATGGAGACCATTCCCCACAAGGCAACTCTTAATTAGGCTACGTCTGCATGTTAGCTCAAGGGAGTGCAGATTTAAAGGAAAAGAGTTTAATGTGAATGTTCAATGGCCAGTTTAAAGGATTTCTGAATGAGCTCTAACTGTGTGTGGCCCTGACAGACAGAGATGCCCTAAAAGGCCTCCTGCAGCAGGCGGGGCACGAGGCAGACCCTCAGGAAGTCCTTTCGGACCTGACAGACGTTGCGGCCTGAGGCGTGTGTGGACTGTACTGACGGAATGCAGTTCCAGGACCATGGTCTGCCGTGTTTTCACCCTCCTGAAAGCATCTCACAATTGCTGTCTGCCACACTGCAGTCCTGCAGCTGTCTCAGCCTGCACCAAGCATCAGCATTTGCACAACTGCTAGCAGCAGCCTGGAAAAAACCCAGGAATGACAGCGGAGCAACCTTTTAAGGAATGCTGCGTTGCCAAGGTTTTGATGGCACAAAATATGGGACCTCATATGGAAAAACAAGAACATCAAGATCCTGAGTCAAAGAGTGATTCAGAAGACTCAGACCCAATATGAAAAGGGGCATATTGGGTCAGATCATTCTTTGTGTGGGCTGGGGGATGGTAACCCTACGCATTACAGGATTTTTAGCAGCACCTCTGGCCTCGACCTGCTAGATGACAATAGTGACAAGCTGTGACAGCCAAAAATGTCTCCAGATATTGTCTTATGTCCCCTGGGGACCAAAATCTCCCTCAACTGAGAACACTACCTTAACCTATTTATTTTGCTTACATTTTCCTTTTTCATGAATACACAAAGTGATAGGTTTTTAAAAATTCAAAGAAAATCTTAATGAGCTCTTTCAATAAAATTTCTAAGAGATAAACTATTGTGCTATAATTTGCAGCAATTTTTTTCTTAGTGGTACATCAATCGCTCCTTAAAATCGATGACATCTTCAATTCAATGAAATTTAGCCACCCACCATCCTTCCCCCTTTGTTGTGAAATCTTCATCCTGATTTCCTTTGGGGGAATTACTTCTACCCCGCTGTGCACACTTTAGTAGTACCCAGTTCTTCCCTAGTAGTAGTTCTCTCATCTTCCTTTTGATTCTCTTGAGCTATCCAATATGCTTCTAAAAATTTCCTTGCTTCCTAAGTTACCCAGAACTCAGTTTCAGTCTTTCAACCAAAAAACCTAACTGAAACAAAAGTCCTTCTCTAAGCTAGCCTGATGGAAGACATTTTGGATTAGTTCACTGCCACAAAGTTCATCAGCTTATTAAAAATGTTACTGCCAGGGTGCCTGGGTGACTCAGTTGATTGAGTGTCCAACTTCAGCTCAGGTCTTGATCTCGCAGTTCGTGAGTTTAAGCCCTGTGTCGGGCCCTGTGTTGACAGCTCAGAGCCTGGGGCCTGCTTCAGATTCTGTGTCTCCCTCTCTCTATGCCCCTCCCCCCACTCACTCTGTCTATCCATCTCTCTCTCTCTCTCTCTCTCTCTCTCAAAAATAAACATCAAAAAAATAATAAAAAGAAAAAGTGTGACTGCTTCCCTTACAACATTTGCCACACAGGCAGCGTGAATGGGCTATAGATGAAGCCAGAATTGTTCAAACAGTGTGATGGGTCTTAGGTATTCATTGTACTCGTCTCTGATTTTCAGTGTGCTTTAAAATGTCCATAATAAGAAGGTTAAATAAGGGTAACAAATACTCTGTAGATAAAAATATCAAAGTCAAAATAATTTCTAAAGTCCTTTTTGCCCAAATTTGATTCCTTACACATCTGTGTACTTACATGCCAACCTTAAGTGTTTGGGAAGTCGCCTGCAATTATGTATGCATCTGGACAGCAAGGGAAAGCGAGTAAGCAGTATTACAAATGACGGACAATGGCACAAGGAACCATTCTTTGAAACTCTTAACAGGCTTTATTCAATTAAGGCAACAGATACAATAATGTATGAAGGCCTAGTGACTCCAAAAAGTTGCTTCTGAAAGACTACATGTAAAAACTTTCTTAATCCTTCTAAAATTTCTTCCCCAGTAGAAAAAAAAGAAAAAAAAAAAAGCTATTGATTCTTCCAAGAACTACCATAAAGATGAACACACACTTTTTGCTGAGATCTGACAGCTATAAGTTTTCATAAAGAAGGCTTCAGACAAAATATTTTTTTAAAGAAAAAATAATAAAAAGGTTGTGCTACCCTCCACTCTCCTTAAAGGTGACAGAAAATAAATTCTTTATCAATAGTCATTTGTCCAGGTTATAGCAAAGCTGCCAACCCCAGTCCACAAGAGATAAGAAACTGGCTCTCACTGGCACCTTTTACTCATCCCGTTTGCCCTTTACCCTTTTACAGACCAAGGCAGAGCAAATGGGAGTTGAATAATGAAGAGGAAGAAAAACACACACAAAAAAAACAAAAACAAAGCACCACAGTGAGAGTTACTGTAACTAAAAGCCTGTACCATATGGGGAGAAAAGAAGACAAAAGTCCTATGTGAAATATGAAAAGCAAAGTAAATATGAGAGTCTAACCAAAAAAAAGCCTTATTAAAATGAATTCAACTAAAAATAATAAAATTTCAAAGACAAGAAATTCTACCATAACATATTGATTTTCTTTGCTTCTTAATGAAAATGGTCTGAAATTTTTTGAATATTTAAACTCCAATCTCTAATTATATACTACATCAACCTAACCTAATTAAGTAATTATAAAGTATTGCATAGGAAACTACTGAAATATACACAGACCCTTTTAGCAGCACTAATTACATCCTGATTTTTTAAAACCCTAAGCCATGAGCCTTCCCTGTTTGCTGAGAAAATGGTGGTCTTAATCTTAAAACTTATGTCTTATTCCATACATTTCGAGCAAATTAGAGATAACTCAGCACTTTGTCAAAGGGAAAGAAACATTAGAGAACATTTTTCAAACCCCTCAGTTTAGAGATAAAAATCTTTGAGGCCCTCAGAAGTTGAATTACACGTTGAAGATCCTGTGGTCAGGGAGGACTAGAATCCAATTCAAAGATTCCTTACACTGAGCTTTCTCAAACAAAATAGTTAAGCAGCTCAAAATAAGAACAAATACATACTGGGCATCTACACGTGGTAGGTGTGTGCCTAGTAGTCACATGATTACATAATAAAGGGTGCTAAATGCAAATTTCAGAAGTAGCACAGATGGAAGCACTTGATTCCATCTTGGATTAAAATGTATTCATTTATTGTTATGAAGAAGTATAGACTTTAAATCTTTAAAAGCAGTATTTTTTACCCTAAAGAAATTACCATGCTGTCTTGAATGTTGCTTTTTTATCAAGTTATGTTTTTCCACACCTATCTGAATCAGCACAGAAAGATATACTTGACTGTCAAGTATTCCATGGGAGGCATGTATCCTAAGTTATTCATCCCATCCCCATAATGGGCATTTGGATTGCTTCCTATTCTCGACTATTACAAAAATACTTCAGTGAACATTCTTTCAGCTGTTAGCAGTAGTAATAATGACAGTAATTGTACAGATGTACAAAAGAATAAAATGTTCAAGAGTGGTTACCTCCACAGAACAGAATTATGGAGGACTTTGACTTTTCAACCTTACATTTTTCAGCAATGTCTTCAGCTTTTTTAAGTGACCACATTACTAATTAAAGCTATTTGTTAATATGGGCATTATGTAAAACATGTAACATTCACTGTTAGCTACAATACTATAAATCTTATCACCCACAGTAGATATACAATTTACAATCATAAACACATTTGCTGAAAGCAACTAGCCTAAGAAATGCCTGGGGAATCCTCAAGAAATACCTCTCACATACCAAGAAACTTTGCAGTAATCATGCAGCTATGAACCGCATGAGAGATACAACGGTCACAATCAAGTGTGGGAAGTGGGTAAGGAAGGGTGTATCCAAAACTGAAAATGGCCACATTCATATGTTCCACACATTGCGCAGCTCAAATACAAACAGTGAGCCTTATTACAATCATTCCTCTCCAAAAACATTCCATGGGTATGACAAGAGTCCACCAAAATCTCCCCCAGATATCAGAAAACTCACCGTTTCTGATTTTCAGACTCTTTCTTTGCTTGCTCCAATGCCAGCTCCTCGGCCACCCTTCTTTTCAATTCTTCATCAGAAACTAGGATCAATAAAGAGTGGAAGGGGAGAAAAATCAGTGATTTCTTAAAAACAAAAGCAAGAAAATACACCAGAAAACAGAGCTGAGACTAGATTTTAATGGGCAAAGTTCTGCCAGCTGGTCAGCATCTCCTTGGACATACCTAAGCACTGTAGAAAAGACCAATTAGTGTACTTCAGGAGTAATTTAATCAAAAGTTCCATGGTGACCTAGAAATTTCCATACCTGCCAAAATGTATAATAAATTCAAGGAGCTGCTTACTGCCCACTGGGGACTGAACCATTAAGTACAAATTCTTTAAAATGATCTCCTATCACTAAAGTTTGACAATCACGTAGAAAAGGAAGAGAGGCTGGAAGGAAGTGACTTCAGAAAGGAAGAGGAAGAGGACACCAAAACATTCTCACTTTGATAATTAAACACTTTAAAGAACAATTTATGACAGGAAGAAAATCCTTTGTATTTATAACCATTTTTCCATGATTTGTGAAAAAGGGCATTTATGATTTACAAAAATTTTAAAGCCGTATTTTTGGAATCTATGTCATTCCACGTCAAGTGCCAACAATTGGAAAGAGATGCAAAAAAAGTGCTGAGAACACAGCTGCAGCTTTCTAAATACCTGGTGACTTGATTTGAAACATCTGGTCTTTCCAATTGGAAGATGCTGTACGATATGTTTTGTAAAGATCCTTACAGCTATGATAGCAAGTCAAACAGACAAATCCTGACATACTCCTTAAGAGCCTTCCATAAGAAATAAGTAGAGACCATTTCCTCTTTACTAGAAATACACTACCCAAAATCATGACCAAGAAAGCAACACAAAAATTGGGGGGAATCTAGGAATACATACAGGAGCTAAGAAGTATTTCACATGGTGGAGGCTATTAGGTGGGAAATTAGGCAGGACTGTCTCCTGTGCAACATCACTTTATTTGATGGTCTCCATGCTTATCAGCACCTTGCCTTAGCGCATATGCAAAAAACTGAATTACAACAGGACCCAGAAAGCCTTTATAAAATTTAGCTGACACTGGACAATAACAAAGAAGATATGGAAAAGGTCATAAGGATGTGGGTTTTTTTTTAATTTTTAATGTTATTTATTTTTTGGTTTTTTTGTTGTTTTTTTTTTACAAATAGTTTATTGTCAAATTAGTTTCCACATAACACTCAGTGCTCATCCCCACAAGTGTCCTCCTCCATGCCCATCCCCCCCTCCCCCCATCCATCAGTCCTCAGTTTTTGTCAGCATTCAAGAGTCTCTCATGGTTTGCCTCTCTCCCTTTCCCCCACCATTTCCGCCCTTCTTCTCCCCCTTGTTCCTCCGTCAAGTTCCTCCTAATCCTCCTATACGTGCAAACATATGATATTTGTCCTTCTCTGTCTGACTTATTTCGCTCAGCATAACACCCTCAAGGTCCATCCATGTTGCTACACATGGCCAGATTTCATTCTTTCTCATTGCCATGCAGTATTCCATGGTATAGATAAACCACATCTTCTTGATCCATTCATCTGTTGATGGACACTTAGGCTCTTTCCATGTTTTAGCTATTGTGGAGAGTGCTGCTATGAACATTGGGGTACATGTGCTCCTATGCCTCAGCATTTCTGTATCCCTTGGGTAAATTCCTAGCAGTGCTATTGCTGGGTCATAGGGGAGTTCTAGTGTTAGTTTCCTGAGGAACCTCCACACTGTTTTCCAGAGGGGCTGAACCAGTTTACATTCCCACCAACAGTGTAGGAGGGTGCCCGTTTCTCCACATCCTAGCCAGCATCTAGAGTTCTCTGATTTGCTCATTTTAGCCACTCTGACTGGCGTGAGGTGGTATCTCAGTGTGGTTTTGATTTGTATTTCCCTGATGAGGAGGGATGCTGAGCATCGTTTCATGGGTCTGTTGGCCATCTGGATGTCCTCTTTGGAGAAGTGTCTGTTCATGTCTTCTGCCCATTTCTTCACTGGGTTGTTTGTTTTTCGGGCGTGGAGTTTGGTGAGTTCCTTATAGATTCTGGATATTAACCCTTTATCTGATATGTCATTTGCAACTATCTTTTCCCGTTCCTTTGGGTGCCTATTAATTTTCTGGGTTGTTTCCTTGGCTGTGCAGAAGCTTTTAATCTTGATGAGGTCCCAACCGTTTATTTTTGCTCTTGATTCCCTTGCTTTTGGGGATGTGTCAAGTAAGAAGTTGCTGCGGTGGAGGTCAAGGAGGATGTTTCCTGCTTTCTCCTCTAGGGTGTTGATAGTTTCCTGTCTCACGTTCAGGTCCTTTATCCATTTTGAATTGATTTTTGTGCATGGTGTGAGAAAATGATCTAGTTTCATTCTTCTGCATGTTGCTGTCCAGTTCTCCCAACACCATCTGTTAAAAAGGCTGTCTTTTTTCCATTGGATATTCTTTCCTGCTTTGTCAAAGATCAGTTGGCTGTATACTTTTGGGTCCACTTCTGAGTTCTCGATTCTGTTCCATTGGTCTATGTGTCTGTTTTTGTGCCAATACCATACTGTCTTGATGATGACAGCTTTGTAGTAGAGGCTGAAGTCTGGGATGGTGATACCTCCCGTTTTGGTTTTATTTTTCAGTATTACTTTGGCTATTCGGGGTCTTTTGTGGTTCCATACAAATTTTTGGATAGTTTGTTCTAGTTTTGAGTGTTATTTATTTTTTGAAAGAGAGAGATACAGAGTGCGAGCAGGGGAGAGGCAGAGAGAGAACACACACACACACACACACACACACACACACAAAATATGAAGCAGGCTCCAGGCTCTGAGCTGTCAGCACAGAGCCCAACATAGGGCTCAAACTCATGAGTCCTGAGATCATGGCCTGAGCCAAAGTCAGACGCTTAACTGACTGAGCCACCCAGGCATATTTTCTTAGTTATAAATTATCAGAAAACAACACCCTGTATTTTCTTAGTTGTAGATTATCAGGAAACAACATCATCAAGAAGGTGAAAAGACAGCTGACAGAATGGGAGAAAATACTCACAAATCATATAGCTGATAAGAGACTTGTATCCAGAATACACAAGCAAAAAATTAAAAATGGGCAAGGGATAGAAATAGGCATTTCTCTATAATAGATAATACAACAGGCCAATAAGCACATGAAAAGTGACTGAAGGCCATTCAGTCAATTTAAAAAAATGATACACCAATTCAAACCCAGTACAATCAAAAAGATAAACATTAACAAGTGTTGCTGAGAACGTGAAGAAATTATGGCAATATTACTCACAATATTCCAAAACTGAAAATCTAAATGCCTATCCACTGATGAATGGATAAATAAAATGTATATCCATCTCAATGAAGCTTTAAAAAGAAAAAAGAATGTAATACAAAAGAAGAAGAATGGATGAAAATTAGGAAAAGGAGTAAACGCTAATTGAGGTCTAATCCCAGCTTGGCCATCAACAATCGAGAACCTGGGGGAAGTTACCAGCCTCTCTGCACAGTTTTCCTCAAAGGTGTTCTCAAATGCATGTTCTCCAGAGTCTCTTTGAACTATATACTAAGCTGCCCTTTGGCTTCTCTCCTGCTTCACCGTCCATAAGATGAGAAAGACAGAAGTCTCAGCTTTGAAAAGGTCACATAAAATCAAGAAAAAACTAGAAAAGAGAATTCTGTCTACACTCAGGCAAATCTTGAGATTCTTTTAGTGTTAAAGGCTTTAAAACAATACAAACACTAGCAAGAGAAATTAGACAGTTACTTAGCTCAGCAAAGAGTCTAAATAGAATAGTCTCTTTTTCCATTAGCTAGACTTCTTATCAATCAAGTAACCTACCCAAGTTTTGATTTCCTCGATCAAAAACAGCTGGGTTACACGGGTGTCAAACGGCTATGAAGTTCTACACTCTGCTCTCCATAAGGCAATGATTTTCACATTTTCAGCTACTTCTCATAAACAAGCAAAACAACATCACACTTCATTTTTTCAAGTTGTTCACAGCTGGTAGCTCTAATTAGTAGCAAAAATTGAAAAAAATATTTAACCCAATTAATACTATCCAAACTATACCCTTAAGTTTCACATACCAGTTAGAATCCACACACGGTCAGACTGATGTGTGCAGTAACACCGTTTCCCCTGGATTTTTTCAAATTAGCATAGCAACATTTTTCTCAGGCAAAACTCAATCAAATTCTCAATCACAATTCAACTGACCTTCATTCAACCAATCAAAACTAAGCTTCGGTGAGACCTCAGGATACCAGATCTGAGAATGCAGCAATGGGATCTGTTTTCTAAGTGAGCTGATAAAACAGTCTCCATATCTTCCACAGTGCATTTTATGCCTCTCACATAGGGGCTTCCTACCACAGGAAAAGCCAAAGTCAGCAGAGAGCTTCTTACAACGGTGTGATAAACCTAAAGTGGAAGAGAAAGGACTCCATGACCAAATGGTGACCAGCTGGGTGGCTGGGAAGGCAGCCATGCAGAAGAGATTGCAGAGAAAGAAATGTAGCCTCAAGGCTTGTCCTCTCTCTCTATACCATCCTGCCTATCATGTCAACCCCACCACCTGCTGGGGTGGGGGGGTGACAGAGAGATGGAGGTAACTGGTGATGTCATCTAGGCAGGCCACAAGGGAAAGAGGTGGGAGCGAGAAATTACCAGCAATGCAAATGGCCAGGAACTCCTAGAGGCTACTGAAGAAGACGTGCCCAAGGGGCCAACAAGCTGACATCACTTACGGTCAGTAATGAGACCAACACACAGCTGTCTTTCTAATGCCCCAGCTATTTCTAGAAAAGAAAAAAAAAATATAGTGTTGGGTCTCATGTCCAAGGTCACAGCTGAAAAAGTAATTACCTTAGCTACAAGTGAGAATTTAAAATAACAAAAGATAAAACATGACCTAGCATAAAGAGTTTAAAATCTAAAATAGCAAATCTAAGCCAGGCAGGAAAATAAACCAGTGTAGTAATGGGTTTTGAGCAAATCTAGGTTTCATGCTATTTGTTTTTAAATCAATAGAATACAGAAAGCAACAATGTATTCTTCTGATGGGTCTGGTCCAAAGCACAAAAGGGAAAAAAGATATATACCATTTGGAGACCACTATTTAAAATGGCCTTTCTGAAAACACTCTTTTCAGCTCTCAGGATCTGAACATTTTCTCAAATAAAACTGTTATTAAATTAAAAGGTCAGAGTTTCAGGATGGACTACTTTAAGAGAAGCACAAGAAAGGCCAACCTTGCCTATTAGCACAGTGAGCTTCCAAGCAGATTTTTAGGGACGGGCAAAGTTTGTGAAATAAGAAAAAGTGAAAAAGAGATATGCTCCAACCATAGAAATCAGATTTGCCATGGAAATGTGCAAACCTATTTCAAGCCCAGTAAGTATGGTTGCACAGCTTTTACATACATACAACACTTTCCTTTCAAAATGTGTTAAGACAAAAGGGTATTTCTTCACATACTTGAATGCCTTCCTTTTAAAAATCTCCTCAAAAAACATTTTAATGTCTTCCTCAGTGGCAAATTGTGCCTTAATGAACACAAACACTGGCATTTTCTCAATTAGTTGTAGATGATACAACACTGGTCAAAGAACATGTGAGAAAAAGTCAAGTATTGCTATCGCTTGGATATAGCAAATCTGGCCCTAAATCCTTTTTAAAACTATTAATTGAAAATAATAAATACTTATATGGTTGAAAGCAGCTCAAAATTCCTAACAAACCTGTATTTGTTTTTAGTAAACAAACATTCTAAACAAATGTTTTCGTTAGTCCACTATCTCTTTACCAATTGCCTAGCAATCTTTCACTCCTCTTGGCCACATTCTAAATTTCTAAGAATTTAAAATCTTTTTCTCTTAAGTTTTATTTATTTATTTTGAGGGGCAGGGGGTGGGGAGCAGAGAGAGTGAAGAGAAAGAATCCCAAGCAGGCTCTACACTCAGCGAAGAACCCGATTTGTGCAGCTTGATTCTCACAAACCATGAGATCATGGCTGGAGTCAAAATCAAGAGTCAGACGCTTAACCAGCTGAGCCACACAGGTGCCCCTAAGAATTTAAATTCTTGAGAAATTCTGAGAATCTAAATTTCTCATTTGGGTTCAGGATCAAATAAGAAATCCAAGATTCCTACCTTGTTCTAGATCCTAGTAATCTTAGAAATAGAACACCATGGTCTTAATTCTCAGAGGAAATGTAGCATAAATTCATTATGCCTCACCTGCCTTCTATGTGATATGACTTGTATCCAAGTTCTGTTTTCAGAGACTAGTTAAACTAGAGGGAGACACAGAAGGAAGAGGTGAAGACAGAGACTCACTATACTCAAGACAGTTCCTTGACTGGAAAACAGAAATGACTCCAAAAGATGGAAGAATTTTATGAATACCTCATCATCTATGAAAAAACAAAAACTTGAAACTACAACTATGATTCAAGATTTACATGGATTCCCTGAACCTCAAGGGACATATCAATGTCCTCTGTAACACTGTCCACCTATGACTTTCTTTTCCTTTCTTTTTCTTTGCAACATCCTTACACTATTAATTCCCTCCCCAGTTACAATACGCCTTAAACAATCTCCAAAAGTTACTTAATGAAAATGATGGCTTGCCTCTTAGCAAAATGTCAGGTCCATTGGGACTTCTTCTTTCCTCCATTTCTCTTTCCGGTTTTACCATTTGCAGATGCATGTCATGTCCGATTTTACAAAGCCTATTATTTTCATATGCTAGTTTAAGAACACTGAAGTGGAACTATAAAGATCTATGTAATCACATAACACAAGCAGCAGATTTTACAGAAACACTGAAACTCTGCCAGGATTGAGATAGTTGAGCCACAGCTTACACCAGAGGACACAGCCAAATTAAATTTTCAGCTCCATAGAAATATCCATTAATCTTATAATTTCAATCGATTCATTAATAAAAAAAGAACTGATTGTTTTAAATATAATAATGAAAGCATCCATGCAACCAATGAAATACAGCACATAGTATATTAGAACTAACTGGCTTACAGCATGGGTTGCAGAATAAATCCTGTCCCACTCCTTATAAAAGGTATAAGGTGTGATTGGGAGAAGAATCAAAAGATGACAAGGATAAAACTCTGAGGTTAAAAAGAAACATGTAACAGTTTGCCATTACCCATTTATAGCACCATTTACTTGGCAGACAAATAAACCTGATTTAAACATACATACACACACACACACACACACACACACACACAGGGTATATTAAGTATGAATGTTCAGCTGACAGTTAACGTTAACTATCACCCAAGGATAAGGTACTTTATGATTGTCTTCCAAAACATGCTGTCTGTCGAAGTACCTGACAGAGTAATTGAGGCTACCTGTATGTTAAAGTTAATGACAGTGTTAGAACAAAAATTCTTAAATGCACATTCATAACCGTAAATATTGAATGAGAAGGCACAGTAGTACAAAGAGTTTGGCAACCTAAACATTAGCAGCATCAAGCTAATGGTTTATTTCGTAGTATTATTGCTCCATCAGGATTTATATACCTTTGTAAATTTCTAATTTGAATGGATAATATACAAATAATGTCCACTTTATTGTTTGCTTTACAATCGGCACTGACGGAAACCAGCTCCATGTTCCTTTCTATGGGAAAACACACATCAATACCAGGCCGCGGAAGCTGTATAACAACCAACAAGCTCATCAGTCATACTCTACAGTTTCCACATTTTTAAGTAGATAATTCATAAAACCAGTATTGAGAATCAAATAGATCTAGTATTTCATGTCTTAATATCCTGAATGATAGTTGCAAGACCTCACAAAGCCTCAAGGAAAATAAGATCTATAATTTAAATTAAAAAATAATAATTACCTCTGGGTATTGCTTTTTGATGCATAGCTTAATTTTTTTGTTTCAGAAATGGATGTGTTTTGTTCAAGAGGATAAAACTATAAATGAAACAGCATTAAAACCCCAAATAAAGTACCCAAACCACCCAAACCTGCTTCTGTTTCACTTCAGTAGTCCTGAGCATAGACATACTCAAATACTTCTCTGGAGAGACATGTGAAATGCAAAGGCAGCCAAGCTGGAAATGAAGGGGGCTCCCATATAGTCCAGGCTTTGCCCCAATTAGTTTTTGTAGATTTTGCTCAAAAACAGTTCGTGAGATGAAGCCCCACAGAGAGCTCTGTGCTGACAGTGCAGAGTCTGCTTGGGATTCTCTCTCTCTCTCTCTCTCTCTCTCTCTCTCTCAAGTAAACAAACATTAAAAAGGAAAAAAACATACACACTGTAAAATCACGTACTATGTAAGCAAAAAGTATAACTGCTACTCAAAAGACAAATTCAAGACAAGCTCCCCCCCCCCCCCCCCCCCACCTCCCCACAGCACTGGCCCCATCACCAGGTGTCTGCTCCTAGACCCTCCTTTACAGAAAATCTGGAGCCACCACTACTGACAGTATATTACTAATAAAGGAGAGAAGCTTACTGTACTGGCTATGGATTTCAGTTTCAAAGTTTAAGCTCAGTATTCTGTTCTATGGCCAACTTATTTCTGTTTAATTATTTTCTTCCAAATCAAGCAACCTGTAGGAATAATACAAACTAGGGGAATCAATTCACTAAGTAGTAAATTTTCATTAACCTAATCCTATGCTAGGCCTTAGGAAAGATGAAGGCATACGAGCCCTACTATTACAGATTACAGTCTAAATTAGTAACACTGTGCTACTGAGGTTTAATATTAAGGAACCATACCAAGGCTGGCTATAGTCGGGAGTGCTTCATGAAGGAGGTGGACTGTGAGCAAATACCTACACTAGAGATGGAAAGGAAACTCAATAAAGCTTATTTGGAAGAAGAAAAAAATGGAAGGGTAAATTATGTTCAATTGTGAGGAGGCTTGAAAACCAAGCAGAAGTTTGGATAAGAAATGTTAAGAAATAGGGCACCATGAACAGTTGTTAAAATATGGGAATAACGCAATGAAACAGAGTGTTGCAGGAAGTTTATTCTGGCAAAGGTCTGCAGATAAAAGCATAAGGCAATATGTGGTTCTCAAAGTACAACCTCATCCCCCACACCCCCAATTCTTTCCCCTCCCAAGCAGCAGCAGCACCAGGCAGAAATGCAAATATTTCAACTCCATCCCAGACCTATAAATCAAAAACCCTGGGGATGGGGCCCAGTAATCTGTGTGTTACCAAGCCCTCCAGGTGATCCTGATGGCCCCTCAAATTTGAGAGACAGGGGCATGAGGTGATGAAGACCTGAACTTAGGATACTGGCAGAAAAGATGTGCTGGAAGATACAAGAACTTTCATGGAAAAAACTGATCCTCTATAACTGAGAGAAGAAAGAAAGAAGTCAAAGGTGCAACCAAATGCCAGAAAATTAATACCCATGATGGTCAATTAAGGAAAAGCTGTTTGGGCAAGAAAGATAATGAGTTCCACTGCAAACATATTCAATTGAAAGTAATGGTAGAATCACCACATGGAATTCAGATTGGATTTGCAACTTGGCTAGAAATGCTGATTTGGGAATGACTATTACAGATCTGAGCTCAGTGAATTATGGAAAAAACTGTACAGAGAGAAAAAAGTAGAAGGCTAAGGAATAGGCCTTAAAAAATACATCAGAGGAAGGAGGGGAGTAAAAGAGGAACACCATGAAAGACAAAGAAGAAATGGAATGGAGAGGAAGAAATGAACCAAGATATCATGTCCACAAATGATAAAGAGATTTCATCTCATGCGCCAATTTCACTCAATTGGCAGTAGCTGGTTGGGGTACTGTGTGTAGGAGGGCTCCACGGCCAATCCAGGTTCAGTGAATTATAGTTGACCTTGAGCACTGGAGGAAGATCTGGCAGCATGGCTAACAATTACCTATCATCCCATGGAGCCCACGGAAATAACCTTGTGTGGGCCTCAGGAATCAGTGGGAAGAGAGCAATAGTGGGCAGCAATTACAGACCTCTCAAAAGTTTAGAAATAAAACAAGAATGAGTTGGAAATTTTATAAATAAAAGATGATTTTCACAAAAACTGGCAATCTGTGCATGCCTGAAGGGCAGCCATAATGAATAATCTGTTAAGAGACCGATGAATGCTATGTGTTGTTTCTCAGTAGTAATTTAGAGAATACAACGTATACACTCCTCATAAGGATCTGGTTGTTCAATGTATCATAATGAAGACCAAATAAAAATTACATATGATCTTCCAGTCCACTTTTCTCATTACTACCCTGTTGCAACGTGCATAGCACAATTTTTACAGTATATTTATAACAGTGAAACAGAGTGGACAAGCCCACTTCATGTGCTAAAAAGCTTTAACCAAGACTAATATTCTTCCCTAAATAATTTGTTTTGGTAAATACAAAGTCCAATACGACTCTGATCGATACTAAAGAGTCATAAATCAACCTTCTTCTTCCTACTGTTATGAACAAGCGTGTGCTTTTTGGCAATAAAAATTGTATTTTATCCAAAAACTCATTAATCATTAATAAAATAAGTGATTAAATAATACACAATTAATACATAGGATATTTAGTTCTTTAAACTGTGACCAACATTATTTTCTAATTTATCTTTGCATGAAATCAAACCCCAAGAAGAGCAGAAGACTCAAAAGTCTGAAAATAAAATCTACCTAATCCACCCAACATCCTTTAGCTCTGGGAAATGTCAACTGACCCCAATCTGAAGACTCTTCTTCTTTTGAATGAAAATAAAATTTTTGACCCAATTATGGCCCTTTTGAGAAGGAAGAAAACTACAGAGTCCTATTTCTAGATACTGGCCCACTATTAGGCAGTGGAAACAGTAAGGATCACAGATAGACCTGTGGGCTTCAGTGACTTCATTTATAGCCCATTAAGTATGAGATGCCAAAAAGGACCTATTTAACACACTAGCTAACCACTATAGAACAACGGCCTCTCCCGGGGAAGTTTTTAAAAAAGCAATTCAGGTTTAACACCCATGCTTAATTCATATTTTATTTATGGTACTTCAAATATATTAAAACTGTGAGACAGTATAATAAACATTGGTATTATATTTTTCATTAAGCTATAGTGCAATATCTTGAGCTTTGTTTTTTTTTTATTTGACAGTGTGATAATTAGATCAGCCTCTTTTTTGAAGTAAAATTGTATGAATAGCCTTGTTTATTTTTTTCTTCATCAGAAGTAACAAATTTCCACTTATCGTTCAGGAAAAAAAAGAATTTCAATGTAGTCATAATCTCTAGTAAAGCAAAAATAATACTCTGTGAGGCATTACGGAAGCTGTGCCTCAGTGGATCAAGGCTGACTGCACCATCTTTAAAACACAAGACCATGCACAAGGATTGCAAGACCAAAGCCCCTGTCCTGCCTTTCATTTAAATCCAAGAATGCACTTAACCTTTTTTCGAGAAGTAAAATAAATTACCCACAGTAAAGTTAGGCTGAACAGAATAGTAAAAACACTTATTGTGATTATATTCCTAACGATCCACAAACTTCCTCAATACCAGTGTAAGACGGAGAAAGGCAGTAGAACCCTTTCTTCTCATTCAGTAGTGTGTCATTTTTGTAACACCAGGTGCTATGTAAGGTTTCAAGATGTAAACCCCTTAGAATACCTGGAGCTATCCAAGATAGTAATGAAAACAGGTGCTTCCTTGAAACCAGCGATTTTCTCCCTTATCAGACACAATGCTACTTTCTTTTAGCAAACATTTTGTAATGGTCCCTTTACCATCCTGAAAATAAATGATAATCTGACACAAAATGTTTTAATCAAAAGAATATGCTGTGTTATATTTTAAAATAAATAAAAACATACTACTTTATAATAAAATGACACACTACTAAGTAAATGCTCAAACCTAACCACACTAGAAGGTGTAACAAGGGGCACCTGCGTGGCTCAGTCGGTTAAGCATCCACTCTTGATTTCAGCGCAGGTCATGATCTCATGGTTCATGAGATCGAGCCCCCACTGGGCTCTGCACTGACAGTGCAGACCCTGCTTAGGATTCTCTCTCTCCTTCTCTTGCTCCTCCTCTGCTCACTCGCTCTCTCTCTCAAAATAAATAAATAAAAGATGTAACAAAAGAGCCTGAATCGAGCTTATACATTAAATCACCACAAATGCAAGATACAACTATTGTTACACAGCAACTGCATTCTTAGAAAATTCAGTTTATCTTAATGCAAAACAGACTTTCTGCTTATATATAAAACAAGTTTTGGGCTGATAAGCAGGTTTTCAACTGCATAAATTCCTGATGGGGCATTCAGAAAATTGAGGGCACAGGACAATTCTTTAAGGGACAGAACTATCTCAGGCCTTGCAAGACATCTAGATTCTTGCCCACACCACTGAACACCAGAAGCTCCCTCATAAATTTCTAAAATGCCCACCTGGAAACAGAACTGCCCCATCCCTGAGCACCACTGCTTTAGACTAAAATATTCACTCTGATACAAGAAAAACATGGGAAACCTAGCTACTTTATGGTCTGTATGACCAATGATATCCACAAATAATGCACTGATAGTAATATGGACTTGTTGTTGTTGTTGTTGTTGTTGTTTATTTTGAGAGAGGGAGGGAAAGAGTAAGCAGGCAAGGGGCAGAAAGCGAGTGAGAGAGAATCCCAAGCAGGCTTCGCACTGTATGGGGCCAGATGTGGGGCTCGAGACCACAAACCATGAGATCATGACCTGAGCTGAAATCAAGAGTCAGACACTTCCTGACTGAGCCATCCGGGTACTCCATAATATGGATTTTCCAAACACAGATAAAAATCTGGTGGGAACTGCAGAATGCCTTCTGCCAATGGGATATCTGCCCCAAGGTGCCCAAGTATTACTAGCTTCCTCTCTTTCCATAATCACAAAAATCACATTTGCCAGGTCGGATTCATACAGATCATCTTTATTTTCCTTAAGGTATCCAAAACCACTTTCTGCTAATCATCAACTTGTCTATTTTTTTTCTCCCCTGATGCCTCAAGAGGAGTTCTACAAGGATGAGAGCTCCATCAGGAATTTAGTAGAAATGGAAAGGTAGGTACAAATTACAGCCTGAAGACTCCAGCTTACTGCCATGAAACCTCAAGAATACATAGAGGTACAGGGTGATACTCATCTAGCCACAAACTATGCGTTCATTATTAAGCACCCACAGACATTTTCAGGTTAATGCCTTTAAGAGAATAATTTCCCAAACATAATGCACTTCCCATCAAAACTGTTTACATCTGATGGTTCTTGGCCAATTAAACCTATACGTTTCATAAGTGACAATATCAGAATAAACACTGAACAAATAGTTCAATAGGCCATATCATTTTTATATTCCAGGAAAATGAGAGAGGTATTTTAAGTTACTTACTCTAAACTAACTGATAATAATTCACAGAGAGTCTTTCTTGAATTAAGGAAGTGAAAGGTTTAGTAAGGAATAATTTCTCTATAAACACCGAAATAAATTAGCTTTCACTATAGCATATAATAGAAAAACTAGCATAAATTATAGGAAGGCAGCAAGAATGACTATAATCTAAATACACACAAAACTTTAAAAAATGTGTTTATGTCATTTTTAAGTTCCTTCAGCAATTGGATCCAGTCTTTTAAAAAATGTTATCAGGTAAAGGTCCCTAGAAATATTCTAATAAGACCAATAATTAGAATACCACCTTATTCTCTGTAAATAGCAATTTCTAATGTACATGACAATTTCATAAAATAATTTGCTAAGTAATTAGAGATTTCCTCGCAGGGAATTTTCTTACCAAACCCTCCCTCTCTTACACCCCATGCGCCACCCTGGTAGTGTAAGTAAACATAAATCTCTAATTTCATGACAAATTGCAAATTAAATGAATCCAAATTATTTTTACTGTGTTTTAACATTTTAAGTGGCTTTAACATATTTTATCTGTAATATAGTTTCTAGAGGATTTCATAGTAAAAAATAAGACATTATACACACGTAATACAAAAATGTCTTTAATAGTATGAAATGTTCAGATTTAAACCTGCATGAATCTGAAAGGTAGCATGATAATAGGAATAGTATAACATGCCACACACAAAAGACTTTCATTTTACAGTCACCACTGTGTGTGTGTGGGTATAGCGTAGGACTGTGAAATACAGAAGCACATCATATTTTATTTCTCTGAAACGGACAGTAAAACAGAGCTCAATGAGAAACCAGGCAAAGCTATTTTAATTAAAGAATCATGTGTAAAGACACCAGTGCTCTCTTCCTGACTTTAGCCTCTGTGACTTAAATTCTTATCAGTAAATTATCAATGAGGTTTTTCTCGAAGAAGTAAATTACACAGCTATTTTTAAGGCCAATGATGAACATCATTACAAAAAAAAAAAAAAAACCACAATGAAGCTCTATTGAGCTGAAGAACCACCAGCATTTGATTTTTAAAATCTTGATTACTGTATAACATTTCGTTGAGCCAATACCTTCAAAAGAGACTATTTAAGTCATATATTCTTCAGAATGTCGATATGCTATGTCGACAATTTTTTTCAATGGACAAAAAAGATTATGCAATAAAACACAACAACTGGAATAAGCTGAGGGTTGCTGGAGGGAAGGTTGGGGGTGGGGGTGGGGGCGGGGGGGATAGGTGAGACGGGGGATGAGGATTAAGGAACGCACTTGTTGCGATGAGCACTGGGAGTTCTATGTAAGTGGTGAATCACTGAATTCTACACCTGAAACTAATATCACACTATATGTTAACTAACTGGAATTTTAATAAAAACCTGAAGCAGAAAGAAGAAAGAAAAAAGAAAAAAAATTGTGGCGCCACTCTCATGAGAATTTAGGATCTGGCCTGAGGTCAAGGTCCAATTACCTAAGTATTTTACCTTCTGATCTCCAAGGTTCACGTATTTATTATAAATGAATTTAATCTGACAGTAACAAGAATTAATTTTAATTTTTCACCTTTTCTTTGAATACTGCTAAAGTCACAAATTATGATAAATGATGAGGAGACTAAAGGGTAAAGTAAAATTGATGTTGACCTAATATTATCTAAAAATTCATTTTCATGGCCAATTTAAATGACTATTAGAAACAGGAAGGCTGGCAGCAAAGAAAAAGATTTAGATAACAAAGGAGAGAACATATATTTTATATATAAAGCAATGAGAAACAGGAAGCAAACTCAATATCCAAAAACAGGAAAATAGTCAAAATAGTAAAACAGGGGAGCCAGGTTATGAAATATGGTGCTGATATTAAAAAATAGGCTTCAAAGAATATTAATCCATGAAAGGATTCTCACCAGAAACACAAGATCTTAAACTGATGACTTTGTTTTGTAAAAGTTAAACGTCTAGTACTGAAAAGAGCATAAGGAAACCATCACAAAGAAAAACATATAGAGTATAGAATTATATATATATATATATATATATACACACACATATATATACCGATAATAACATCTTTAAATCTAGGGGGGAAAGGACCATTTTTCTCTTTCTTTATACGTAATTGTACTTTCTACCAAAAACATACTTTTACGTCCCTAATCATTTAAAAGGTTATTTTTGTAAAATACTTGAATAGACAATTCCAGTTTTTTAAAACCACTTTTACCAATTCAATCATGAATATTAAATATACAAAATATATCAGGTTAGCTAACAGACATTCAAACCTCACTTCTACCAAAAAGGAGTCAGATGGGATTAGAGTCTAAAAGTGAGCACTCCCACAAGATTCAAGAAAACAAAATTGGTTTTTTTTTCCTTTTACCCCACAGACATCTTGCCTACACCCCATTATAGTACACTATGTATTCTTAAAAGGCAAATTACTCAAAGAAAGTATAATCATAGACCATTATTGTAATAATGTTTGGGGGAGCAAAATTTATAGCATGGTTTCTTATGTGCTACCTAGAAGCATACCACATGAGGGCTATTTGCTAAAGAATTCTTTTGTACTGGAAATAATGAGATTCAAACTGTCAGAAAAATAATATTTGATGGCCATATTAAATACAGGTAGAAAATGGGGTAGGGGGAGCCTTAGAGTCACAATATTCTCTTTGTACTTCATTGTTCCAAGAAGCATTTAATTTTTTGTCTTCCATTTAGATTTTTCAATTGATAATACCAAGGGTCCTGGTATGATGAATGATAATATGTTATCAAGGACAGCTGATGAAAAATTCTTAGTCACTGACTTAAGCAATCAACTGAGGTTAAGCAAGTCAGATAAAAGGAATGAAAGATAACCACCGATAGGATTTTCTACATCATGCAACAAATAACCCACAACATAATGATAGGAAAGCTCTATGGAGATCCATTTCCTACATGCAGCAGTCACCGCTATAGAGTCACTACATTTGGGGATGTTCTAGAAAATCTATAAATTGTCCATTTTGGCTGTGAAACAGACATAGAGTCCTATTTATTTTATTCCACAGAGGCACAGGCTAAAAGAAAATATAACTTCAACTATAAATTTAAACTATATTATATCTATCATTATATTCTTTGCTGCCACTAGCAAAATAAAACATTTAATGTTCTTTGCTTGCTGATTAGATTTATACTTAGTAGGAAATACATATCAAAATTTAGCCTGGCTTCCTTAAAATGGAATCTGACAACTTCTCACTGGGGTTTCAAGGCCTGAAGCATCTCTAGTGAAAGCTATTATTCAATGTACCAAACTCTCATTTTTTTAAAGTTGCTTAGTACATGTACACACTACAATCACCGGCTAAGACAAAGAGGTTTTAAATACCTACTTGTGAGAACTGTATCTCAATAACAAATATCAAAATTCTCACTTTTCACAAAGCTTTCAAATCGGTAGCAATGACAAATGACAGGATACTGTAACACATACTATAGCTTTATCGTTGAGTTTAATCTTCATCTTATTTATTTGGGTTTAAAGGAAAATCAAACTAAATTATTCATTCCTTACAGTAGCAGAGAAATCCTGATACTGTTTATGCAGTTTGAATATAAACTGAAAATATCAAGTCTTTTCAATTTTTCATCCATACTACTAAATCAGGAATAACTAAACTCCAAACAGGAATTCAGACATGTGACAAAGTGAAGTCTCTGTAACCGAAATATTCCAATGTTACTCGGCTCTATTCTGAAAAGAACCTGTGTCTCAGGGATTTTTCAGCACTTAAAATCTTGGCTATATCCTCTTCCACCCTCACCTGGGAATCCAAAGACAATTACAAACTTCAACAAACACAGCACCGGATGCCTCAAGGGACAATTTTTGGTTGGACACATGGCCGATTAGAATAAAGACTGCCTCACTCGCAGTTGTGTACCCTCATGACCGTGTCCTGTAAGCGGACAAGGCATGTGAAGCTTCTGAACCATTTCCCACAGCAGAGGCCGGAGGACTGCTGGGAGCCATTTTGGACCATATACAGAGAAAGGAAACACCCTAGAGATGAAGAGCGGTAAAACAGAAGGAGTCTGGGTCCCAATAAAAAGGAATCATCAAATTACCCAAATGCATAGGAGGGAAAAATAAAATTCTAACCTTTAGAGCCGCTGTTACTTAGGGTCTCCATTCGACACTGGAATCTCTCTTCTATTCTATACACCTTGATAAAATATGGCAAAAATTCAAAGTTCTAACCTACCCTTTCTCAGACCTCAAAGAATCAAAGACAGTCTTAAAAACGTGCACACTGGAGAAGGGACAGGGAGAGAAGGGGAAGGGTGGGGAAGGGACTCTTCAAAACTAGCTCTGTTGAGTATCCCTGAAAAAAACTGGAAGAGTTTTGAGGGCAGAAGCCTATGCTTGTCCTAGAGAAAGTTTCCCCCTCCAGATATGCATAACAAAGGAAGCTGGAAAATAACCCGGGTGTTTGGTCCATTCCAGGGTAAGTCATTTAACCAAGTTATTTGATTTCTTTAGAAGAGCCTCAGTTCCATTATTCCTAAAAAGAGGGGCATGGATCAGATCACCTCTGATGTTCCTTTCGGTTAACCTGATCCTGAAGCTGTGCTTCTCTACCCATGACGACACAGCAGAGCAGCAAAGAAGTCAGCTCCGGAATCAGCTTGCCTAACGCTAAAACGCAGCTCTACCACTGTTACACATGTAAATCTTTGGTCATTAGCTTCCCTGTGACTCGGTTTCCTCACCTGTAAAATAAGTATAAGAGTAACCATGTCACAGGATTTTTGTGGTATATATCCTCCTAATGTATATCCATACCTCATCAGATTACATTTTAGCTCTCATAAACCTACTTTACCTAAAGACCTATACATGTAGTTCTCAAATTTTAAATAAATTGCAATTTACAGATTACTCATCAAAAATCACAAATTAGGGGCACCTGGGTGGCTCAGCCAGTTAAACATCTGACTTTGGCTCAGGTCATGATCTCACAGCTCGTGAGTTTAAGCCCCAAATCGGGCTCTGTGCTGACGGCGTAGGGTCAGATTCTGGCTTCAGATTCTGTGTCTCCCTCTCTCTCTACCCCTCCCTCACTCACACTCTGTCTGGGTCTCCTTCAAAAATAAACATTAAAAAAATTTCTAACTTTTTAAATCACAAATTACCTTTTCTATCCTGGCAATTCTTCAAGGCTTCATCTTGCCATCGGCTTCCTGTTTAACAGAGCCTAACATCATCATACTGCCTGCAAACCAATAATTCACTAACTTTCCACCCCCTTTTTGGAAAGTCAAACCTTAGCACATGTACCCCAATGTTCATAGCAGCACTCTCCACAATAGCCAAAACATGGAAAGAGCCTAAGTGTCCATCAACAGACAAACGGATCAAGAAGATGTGGTTTAACTATACCATGGAATACTACATGGCAATGAGAAACAATGAAATCTGGCCATGTGTAGCAACGTGGATGGACCTTGAGGGTGTTATGCTGAGCAAAATAAGTCAGGCAGAGAAGAACAGCTACCATATGTTTGCGCGTATAGGAGGATTAGGAGGAACTTAACTGAGGACCATGGGGGAGAAGAAGGGGGGAAATGGTGGGGGAAAGGGAGAGAGGCAAACCACAAGAGACTCTTGAATGCTGAGAAACAAACTGAGGACTGATGGATGTGGCGGGGAGGGGGGAGCTGGGCATGGAGGAGGATACTTGTGGGGATGAGCACTGGGTGTTATATGGAAACCAACTTGACAATAAACTATTCGTAAGAAAAAAAAAATAAAATCCTCTTTTAAAAGGGTGTTTTCTCAACAACAAAAAAAAAAAAAATGGAAAGTCAAACCTTTATGAGAAAATGTTTCAGCTATCCCAAAGTTTGTTGAGAATCTAACTACCTGAAGGAGTACTTTCAGTTTTCTTCCTTCTCTCTCCTCATGCAGCATTCTATATAGCAGCCAAGGGTCCAAAACAGATGCTCTTGTGTACTCCTTTTCTATAGATTTTTAAAATTGCAAATTCACCAAGCAGAACTTGAAATAGAATGATTATGTCACAAGTTTATTTTCCCCATCTCTACCCCCTCCAATCATCCACCAAATACATTCTTTTCTATCTAGGAACCCCACTTCCACTGTTCTATACTCTGCTACTAACTTTCAGGAATTCTTAAAGCCCAAAACAAACAACAGCACTACTTCAATGCTCCCTTTGATATGCTAACAGTTCCTAAGAGGACTTCAACTATCAGCTACAAAATAAACATTAGTTTAGGTCTAAAACAGCCTGCTTGGGCATAAGTTAGGTAAAATATTAATATATTAAAGCTGCTGGTAATGTTTTTAGAATTAATGTTAAAATTCTGTAAGAAATAATTATTTTAAGCATGCGGTGACTGATTTGCTGCATTCTTAAGAAATGCAAATTATATCCAGAGGCCCTTTTTTTTCCTAGTACAGCATGTCCAATTTCATAAAAGATGTAAATGGAGAACCATAATCCACTTAAACATATTCACTTAACAGAAAGCTTTGTTGAAACACATCGATTTTTTTCCCTTTTTAATGAACAATACTTGTACTTTTACAATCTCAAGAATGTTTCTCTTACTCAAGCTGCAGTAATATTTCTGCATTTCCCTAAGATTCTCTCAAACTATCTTAGGTTTTCCCTTTGAGCACCTAAATTACTGTTTTTAAACTTCCCTGCCACACAGGAGATTGAACACCAAGAGAACACCCTCTGAGGGAGTCATAAATGACTTGCTACCTCCTGCCAACCATCCTTACCCCCGAAAGAAGTAGGGATCTTGGTCTCCTTGCCAGGTGATACTCATCATTACCATCAACTCTGAAATAACATAGGGACCAAGCAGGGCCAATACATTGCTGAAGTCGTTCCAAACTGGCTCGGGTCTGTGCCAATGTGTACACATTTCCACAAAGTCGCTCCCTGGTGTAGACACTTAGGGAGATGTTTCACTTCCCTTCCCAAAGAAAGCTCTTCTCCCTGCTATACATTCCAATAGCCAAAACTTTGCTCAATGCTTCCAAAAGTACAAATCTTCTCAATAATAGAATCTTAAGAAACTCTTTTGTAATTTTTTTAAAGAATTTGTAAGTTATATGTTACGCGATAAAAGTAATTGTAAGTTTAAAACATTTTATTTTAAATTACTAATATTACTGACATCACATCATGACAAAGTTTGTTATATAACCTTTCTATACTGTTTACAATATATCATGATAAAATTGTTCTAGTCTTTACTTGACTTTTTTCCAAGTAAAACCAGGGGTGCCTGGGTGGTTCGGTCAGTTAAGTGTCCAGCCTCGGCTCACATGATCTCGCAACTGGTGAGTTCAAGCCCCGCATCAGGCTCTGTGTTGACAGCTCAGAGCGTGGAGCCTGCTTCGGATACTGTCTCCCTCTCTTTCTCTGCCCCTTCTGTGCTGGTGTTCTCTCTCTCAAAAATACAAAATAAACAGGGGCGCCTGGGTGGCTTAGTCGGTTAAGCGTCCGACTTTCGCTTAGGTCATGATCTCGCGGCTCGTGGGTTCGAGCCCCGCGTTGGGCTCTGTGCTGACTGCCAGCTCAGAGCCTGGAGCCTGTTTTAGAGTCTGTGACTCCCTCTCTCTCTGACCCTCCCCTGCTCATGCTGTCTCTCTCTCTCTCTCCTAGAAATAAATAAAATATTAAAAAAAAATTTAAAAAATAAAAATAAAAATAAAAAAAATAAAAAAATAAATAAAAAATAAACGTTGAAAAAATAATAATAAAACCACATATATATTGGGAGCCAAAAGTATTTTTATTTTATTTTTTTTTATTTTTTTTTTATGTTTTATTTATTTCTAGGAGAGAGAGAGAGAGACAGCATGAGCAGGGGAGGGTCAGAGAGAGAGGGAGTCACAGACTGAAACAGGCTCCAGGCTCTGAGCTGGCAGTCAGCACAGAGCCCGACGCGGGGCTCGAACCCACGAACCGCGAGATCATGACCTAAGCGAAAGTCGGACGCTTAACCGACTAAGCCACCCAGGCGCCCCAAAGTATTTTTAAATATGGTATCAAAAACAGACCAAAAAATGCTTCCATGACCTAATGTTCAGAATTCTTACATTTTGCATTTCAACTGTCTAAAGTGGTTAAGGAAAATTAAGTGGTTTAATTTTAGACCTTTTGTATTTTATTTCTAAATGACAAGATAAGAGAGGGGCACCTAGGTGGCCCAGTCAGTTAAGCGACCAACTTTAGCTCAGGTCATCATCTCGTGATTCATGAGTTTGAGCCCTACATCGGGCTCGGTGCTGACAGCTAGCTCAGAGCCTGGAGCCTGCTTCAGATTCTGTGTCTCCCTCTCTCTCTCTGCCCCTCCCCTGCTCATGCTCTCTCTGTCTCTCTCTCAAGAATAAATAAACAGTAAAAATAAATTAATAAGATACGAGAGATTTTGGGTGCTATTTGTAAATGCAAACAAATCTGATGGAGGAGAGCTTTTATTCCCAATAAATTAAAAGCAAAACTGAATGTAATAATCACCATATTTTTCTTTTTAACATTTAGTATTAAAATAGTAGACACACTTCAATGGACTATATGAGAATTTTTATCAAATGAATACAGCTTACTAATCTAGTGAAAATCATCCTAAAACTAATTTTCAAAACTATCATCATTTTTATGATGTTCAGTAACGTGCTTTTCATCTTCAGTGTCCCATATGTTTCTAGACTTTAACCAATAATCCATTATGGACATAAATCAAATACGCCATGACTATGAATAAAAACTTTAAACTACTTAAATGTCTACTTGCCAAGGCAGGTGGGAGTATGTGTAATAAACCAACTGTGTGAGAAAGCAAACGAGGGACTGAAGCCTATTTGCCTGATCTCCGCTAACAATCACAAAACTCATTAGACAAGCAAAGAAAATATTTAAATAACTGTTTTACTGGTTGATTTGTTCACAGAAATTAAAATATCGTCCATTAGAGCTTTTAACAGCAATGTGCTCTCCGGAACACTGCCATTCAAGTCCTCAGATGCAAAATAGTGCTTGCGAATGGTACAAAATACCAACATACACAGACATGGGTTCTTTCAAACTTCTTTCCTATGAATTGGATAAATGCTTATGTTTTAGGACTCCAGACGTTTTCCTAATGGGAACCAAACAGCAAAATAAAAGCTAATGGGGGCACAGGGCAGTCACACACACACACATACACACACACACACACACACACACACACACACGTCATTATAAAAGAAGAGGTACTAGAAGAAAACAAGGTGCACTACCGTCAATGCCAAATCTAAAGATCTGTCTTCAGATAATTAGGACTTAATAACATTCTACAGCCCTGTCCTAAGCAAAAGTCTTGTTATAAAAACTCAGGCCAAAAGCTGTTGCAAACTGCTATAGAAAAATAACAAATCAAAAAGTAGAGGGAAAGAATGTGTGTGGCAGAAGAGAAGTCTGGCAGCTGAAGAGAAGATGGTGGAAGTCTGGCAGGGCCAACGTGGGGAAGGAAGCGCGTACAGGTCTGCAAGCCCCCACCCCCGTGGGAGGGAGACGAGGCTGAAAAAGAAGGGCTATGTCAGCGTGCCCCACACATGCCTCAGCTGTGGAACCTAGGAAGTTGGCCTGGGTTAAGCAGAGACACAAACTTCTGGGCGGTGGGGGGTGGGGGGGAGGCTGTAATTTAATTCCTGTTGCATGGCAAATGTGTCAAGAGGGTTTCTTCCCTCTACCTACAGCTCTTCGGGGCATACCGTCCAAATTATTTAGTATCTCTGAAACTACAACTAAGTCAGACAGAGGGGCCTTAACACTTAAGAAGAAAGCAGCCTACCTATTCCCTGCCTAAGGGAAGAAATAAAATGTTTCTGAGTGGTTATCTCCTTTTTAACAAAAGAACTGGTAGAATTTGGCTTTAGGTAAGTATAGGAGCAAGTACAATATACTCAAGCTGTCGAGTCTGACAAGTGATGAAGAGGTTCAGACTCACCAGGTAGAAAACGATAAAACAAACCTTTTCAGGGTCACCTATTGCAAACAAAGCCATTTCCACACTCTCTAACATTCCACTTCAGGTCCTGTCTGTCCCCCACGTACCATTCACTACTGATGGAGACCTGAAATGCTCTCTGTCAATCATCCTCATTAACACAAACTGCCCAAAAGGAGCTAAAATACAGAAGACTAATGCTTTTTAATCAAGAAAATACCAAACCTCAATATAACACCTTTAGGGGACAGGAGGGTTGAGAACTGACTAGAATCTGAAGAAACAAATAATTTACAAGGTTCTAAACATTTTAAATTAAAGTGAACTTTAATGTTTACCCTCAAGAATCCAACAACATATGGACACCTTAATTATTCTTCCTTTTTTTAATGAATCCTTATATCATTAGCATGTATTTTTGGTTTTGCAATTTGTTTATTCAACCTTTATTAAGTACCTAGTATGTGCCAAGACCAGCAGGTAATATATATAATGTGTACTGGCATGAGGGACAATATGGTCCTAATGCAGTTCGTAACCTGGGGATTCTGAGGTTCATAAACTTGATTAGAAATATAATACATCTTTATTTTTGCTAACTTCTAAATTAAAGTGAGCATTTCCTTCAATTATGAAGCACAGCCCAAAATAAATTAGCATTAGACATAGTACCCATGATTTTGTCACCAAAGCACATTTTCATAACGTAGTGTAAGTTTCTCAAAATATCGATAACTATCTCAAAAAATCGATAATATAATAGTTTCAGACACCTCAAAATATTGATAATTCATCCTCATCATTACTTTGAAGTAACAGTAAAACACCAGATCCTTTTATTTAGTGTGCTTATAATAAATAAGTATATTTCTATGTTACAAATTTGGTATCTTGAAAATGTTACAAAGGAAAATTGGTTTCCTTTGTAATGTTATATATTTTACGTATTAATAAAAACATTATTCTGAGAATGGATCCATACACGTCACCAGAATTCCAAAGGGGACCATGGCACAAACCGGTAACACCGTCTAATCCAGGAGAATGCATACATTTGCAGTAAAGGCCAAAGCTTAAATCCAGATGTTATTGCCTATGACGTAAGCAAGTCATTTAACCTCTCAAAGCCTCAGTTCCCTCACGTGCAAATATTTCTCAAAGTTGCTGGATTGTGATAATGTATGAAAGAACATGAATCAAATTTTATATAATGCCAGATTATGGTAGAGATAACAGAGTTAACAGCATATATACATCAATACTTCTTGAAAAGGTTTAACTGAAAGTTTCAGACTAAAAACAGAGGTAAAAGAGAGTGTTTTACAGTCTTATAATCCTAACTCTATAAAGTGTCTTATCCTTAGGTCATTTGAAAAAGGTAACCCAGGGGGCACCTGGGTGGCTCAGTCAGTTAAGCATCTGACTTCAGCTCAGGTCATGATCTCAGGGTTTGTGAGTTTGAGGCCCATATCAGGCTCTGTGCTGACAGCTCAGAGCCTGGAGCCTGCACTGGATTCTATATCTCCCTCTCTCTCTGCCCTTCCTCTCTACTTGTGCTGTCCCTCTCTCTCAAAAATAAATATTTAAAAAAAATTTTAAATTAACAAATAAAAAGATAACCCAGAAAAATCAAAACAAGATGCGAACTAAACTCAGAGCCACAGCTCATTATTCTATACAATCATCTAAATTTTTGTCACTCAAGAAAAGATACCTTACCTGAGCTGAATCAACAAGAGAAATATTAAGTTATATTTAAGATGCAAATGTGGTTTGTCCTCAAGCAAAAATCAGTCTCATCACTTTACCTTTACCACAGAGTACAAACATTTATAAATTGTCTTGCAGTGCTTTTTTGTTCAAATATGATTTACACAGTTTAAAAATCATAGATCTAATGACAGGTGGAAAAAAAACTCCACCACCTATGATGTCTGAATTTAAAATAGCTAAATTATGAAAACATTATCTCAACTAATGCAGGCCCAAAAAGAAATCTTTAACCTTTAAAGACTGGGGGGCAGAAGGAAAAGAAGACAGATATAGATAACCCAAAAAATCAAACACAGTTGCTTTAGTTTTAGATCCAGTAAGAGGTATACAGTCAGAATGAATTAGTGAACAACTATCTTACAGAGACAGCAGTCATGAGTTGTGGGTATAAATTGAGGACGGAAGAAAAGAAAACAATTCGTACCTGCCAGTATTCTAACACGAGGCTGGGAAAATAATCTACACACATAACTTTACATGACCACAAAGCAACAATAATTTTAATCCATCACTGTGAATAACGTAAAACAATAAAATAACCAAGTGAAACTGAGTGTGCTGAGTTAAGAAGAGATCAGAGTTCCAGAGAGATGATCGGGGAAGGTATTTTGGAAGAGGCAGGATTTTATTGGTTTTAAAGACAAATCTGGCCTAATGGGGAGAGGATGACAAGAAAGGTGAAGCCAAAGATGCAGGGCAGTAACAGGAACGTAGGGCCAATTTAGAAAATAACAAGAGGAGACCTCCTTTCTGAATTAAATCAACAAAACAGCTACTCATTTTCCATTCACCATCAAAAGGTAAGTGTGAGAATTGTCCCCCCAAAAATAATTTAAAACCTCTCAGACACAACAATGTTATAATATTTAGAGAATGGCAACAATAAAAAAAAACAAGTACAAATACTCTCCAAGCAAGCCTCAAAATACCTATAAGTTCACAAAGCGAGAGAGGGTTTCAGATTTCTGAAGGTGAAGAACCAGGGTAACATCTGCTCTAAAGCTACATAGAATGTGTTAATTTAAAGTATTGCACACCTGGTATTTTAGCAACATTTTTCAATTTTGTAACTTTTTATTTTGAAATCATTTCAACTTGCAGAAAAATTATAAGACTACAAAAACAAAAAAATTCCCATGTACCCTTCACCCAGATTTCCCATACCATTTACAAGATAGGAGTGCCTGGGTGACTCAGTCCATTAAGCATCCAATTCTTGGTTTCAGCCCAGGTTATGATTTCACAGTTCCTGAGTTCAAGCCCCACCTTGGGCTCTGCACTGCCAGCATGGTTCCTGCTTGGGATTCGCTCTTCCTCTCTCTGCCCTTCCCCTGCTGGTGTGCACTCTTTCTCTCAAAATAAATAAAACTTAAAAAAAATAAAACATTTACCAGATATATTTGATCATTTTCTCTCTCCACATACACACACACACACAACACACACACACACTCTTCTGAAACATGTGACAGTAAGTTGCAAACTTGATGCCCCTCACACCTCAATATTCCTGTGTCTTCTGAAACACAAGGACAATCTGTTATATAACCACAGGACAGTGATCAAAATTAAGAAATGAGCAATCATCAATACTATAATCTTCTATTTTGCCAATTGTCCACACATGTCCAAATAAAACTTGATTCAGATCTATCTAATCCTGGATCATACACATCTAGTTACCATATTCCCTTAGACACATGATATTGTTAAAGACTAATTTAAACTTAATAAATCCAGGAGGAATAGTGCCCAGAAACCTTATCCTACTTAATTTTCAGTTCTATTTACATGCACTGTTATGGTCTTCCATGTTTAAAAAAAAAAAAAAAAAGACTGAGTTTTACCTACACTACTTAAGCATACAAAGCATAGTAGATGCTTTCTCACCCATAATGAGGCTCACAAGACATACTCTTGTTAGCTGTGCTTACTACCATTTCTCCTTTAACCATTAGAACCTAGAGAACAAAAGCCTCACTCATCTTTCTATCTCTTATAACATATACATAACTTTGACTTTTGGAAGGTGTTTCAACACAACAGAGAGAACAGGGCTATTTTTTCAGGTAAAACTCTCCCTTAAGAGTCTCCATGAAAGAGAAATGGAAATTGTACATTAAAACGATTAGAGATTAACAGTGTCTAAACGTAAAACAATATCCTTAACTGCAGCATCAACCACTTAGAACAAAGAAAACCATCTCACAGGCCACACCTCCTCAATTAGCCCCTGGACAATGACTCCTTGGTACAAGTCTCTTTCATAAGCTAGTACACTGCTGCCATTTTCCGTTGACTCTGAGGACACATAGTTGTTCACATTTTTTTTTTTTAAATGTTTTATTTATTTTTGAGACGGAGCATGGAGGGGGAGACAGGGAGATACAGAATCTGAAGCAGACTCCAGGCTCTGAGCTGTCAGCACAGAGCCCGATGCGGGGCTCGGACCCACGAACATGAGATCATGACCTGAGCTGAAGTCGGAGGCTTAACCAACTGAGCCACCCAGGCGCCCCTACTTGTTCGCATTCTAACTATTCTGACAGCAACAGCTTCTGACGACTGCCGTGAGCAGGGTGGGTCACACGAACACAGTCTGTGACACTGTCTCTGTAAGACTGTGAAAGCAATACCGTCAAAACATGTAGAACAAGTACTGGCAGCCTGGGAGAAAACTCCAGCGTCGAAAGAAAAGCACTCTTGTGAGAAATGCAACATCTTAATGGCACAGAGGGCAAGAGCATGTGGAAATACACAGACATGGACAACTCAAGAGTCAGAAAGTGAGTCAGACTTGGACTCTAAGTAAGTTTCAAAAATATCATGACCAATTCATTTTAATTTTCCTTTTTAATCTATGTTCTTCCAACAAATAGAAAATCAACATCCTAATGGATTAAAAAAGCATTTTATTAAGCATAATTGTCAAGGTTATTTCTTTGTGGAACATAAAATAATGGTGCATCTTATTATTAAAACGGTAGCTTTAAATTCAAGAAATTACAGTACTTCAGGGTGCCTGGGTAGCTCAGTCGGTCCAACTTCAGCTCAGGTCATGATCGCAGGGCTCAGGAATTCAAGCCTCGCATTGGGCTCTGTACTGATAGCTGAGAGCGTGGAGCCTGCTTCAGGTTCCTTGTCTACTTCTCTCTCTGCTCCTCCCCCAGTCAGTCAATCAATCCCCCTCTCTCTCTTTCTCCTCTCCCCCCAAAAATAGACACTAGAAAAAATTTAAAAAAAAAAAAAAAGAAAGAAAACAAATCACAGTATTTCACGCACAGAGGAGAAAGAAAGCTATGTCTGCTGTGTTCTTCACTGAAGACCTCCTTCAGAAACAGGCCCAAGCCAAGCTGGAGAGCCAAACAACGGTATACCTGCCAGCTTTATGCTTCTCCAAGAACTGACGAGGCTCTTGAGGGCCAGCAAGATGCTGCAACATGCAAGCAGCTACTTCTTGAGACTGCGTTTCAGAAGGCGGCACCTCTACCTCTATTACAACATACATGCTCCTGGCTCATAACAGGACACACACACTCCTCACAAACCAAAACACAGCTGCTATGGTAAATATAGACATTCCAACCTTGACAGTACCCTTCTAATTACAATTTCTCCCCAATTCACTAGAGTGACTTTTTTTAAACCTAAAAGATGCCAACAGCATTTTTGTTGCTGTTAGCTAAGTTATTCTGAGCATCATATCCAAATAATGAAATATTAATAAATAATTTTAAAGTAAGAGATCTTTCAAAATACATGTTATGGTGCCTTTCATTCTCATGTATTTTTATCTAATTTTTAAATATTAGATAATATATAAAATTTCTATATATTAGATCTAGGCATACTCACAGATATGTACGAAGGAACTGTGTTTTTGTTTGGGGGTTTGAGATTTGTTTCAAGTTGTTATTTAAATTCCAGTTAGTCAACATCCAGTGTGATATTAGTTTCAGGAGAATTTAGTGATTCATCACATACATATAACACCCATCCCAACAAGTGCCCTCCTTTATATGAATGAATTTATAGGTAAAGGTATATTTCAGACCACTTGGGAACAAACTTCAAAGAAAGACAGTTTCCATTTATAAATGTTCACAGATATAAACAAATAAGCTCACAACTATATTATATAATATCTAACCACATAATTACAGCTCCATCATTTGATGAAAACCTGTTTTGCCCGCAGTAACAGTGTTGACACACAAACACACAAACATGCATGAAAATGGTTCTTACCTACCCCAGGAATCTCAGAGAGAAGTCCATTCCATGCTTGACAAATAAGAACACCCAGAGAAATAAATTTATTCAAGGTAAAAAAGGCTAGTTGGTAATAAGGTGGAGATAAAAGTCAGATCTTCGCATTTTCAATCAGCAGGCCAATAACCCTATTAATTTAAATAGTCTCTATTTATTAAATGATATTTTAGGCATTAAGTTCCCCTCAGGTAATTAGTATCAATTTTCTTTTTTTTTTTTTTTTTTAATGTTGATTTTTGAGAGAGAGAGAGAAGACAGAGCATGTGCAGGTGAGGGGCAGAGAGAGAGAGACAGAATCCAAAGTAGGCTCCAGGCTCTGAGCTGTGAGCACAGAACCCAAAGTGGGGCTCACACTCGCAAACTGCAAGATCATAACCTAAGCCGAAGTCAGACGCTTAAGTGACTGAGCCACCCAGATGCCCCAATAAGTACCAATTTTCTAGGTGAGGAAACCGCTGTGACTGGCCCACGGAGATTCAGGACTGATCCCAAAGCCCAGGTGATGTGGCAACAACAGGTTTGGACAGACTCTTACCCCCCCTGAAAAATGGCTTGATGTGGCATGAAATTATTTCCAGGTACATGTGCTAAATTCTCACTTCTAAAGTGTAATGGGGAGAAATGCAATAGTTAATACCCTTGAAATAGAGGAAAAGAACAAAAAGCCACCACTATCACACTTGGGAAAATGAATAAACAAAAGTCAACCAAAATTACTTAAACTATTATAAAAGTAAATTATTGGGGCACCTGGATGGTTCAGTCAGTTAAGGGTCCAACTTCAGCTCAGGTCATGATCTCACAGTTCACGAGTTCGAGCCCCACGCTGGGCTCTGTGCTGACAGCTCAGAGCTTGGAACGTGCTTTGGATTCTGTGTGTGTGTGTCTCTCTCTCTCTCTGCCTCTTCCCTGCCTGTGCTCTGTCTCTCAAAAGTAAATAAATATTGTTTTTCAATTTTTTTAAAAAGTAAATTATTGTAACCCCTTTACTTCACTGCCCAGTCACACCAGACCTGGGCACAAGAGCAAACAGGAGACCATTTGCCTTTGACAAGAGCTTCTACTGCAAGGAGCCTTCAGTAACTACTCATTAAAAGTTTAAATGTCCATACAAACGCATCTGTGTTTGACACATTATTTCCATAGGTGATAAACACACACACGTTTGTGTGTATATATATGTGTTTATTTGAACAGAACTGCATGGAGACAATACCTGACCCCAAAGTGAGGCATTATAAGCCCTCTCACAAGACAGAAAGAAACCTTATACAAAGGAGCCAACCCTGACTGCTCTCCCATAGCTATGGGAAGGTGCCCACACCTTCATGGTGACAACGCTCAATGTAAGTTCTTCACTAAAAAGTGAAATGGCATCTGGGTTTCCAAGTTAACCCAAAAACCCATTACAAGCTTGAAGAATTACTCTGAGAACATGATTTTCAGCTGCGTCCACTACTTCTTTAGGAAAATGCATTCCATCCCAATAATGGGGGAATGCCCAAGTAACAGTGGCCTTAGCATGCAGCTCCTGCCATTCGGGGGCCTCACAAATCAGAGAAAACTGAGGTTCAGAGAGGCTGAACACACTGCCCCCTGGTCACATACACAAGAGGAGGCAGAGCAGAAGTCCAGGCTCAATCATGTCAGGACTTCAACAGCTATCAATTATCCAGTGTTCCTGCCACCAAACCACGGGTGCTGGGCATTTACTTAATAGGTGTCTGAGCAACCTCCTGGGAGGGCACAAGAGGGCCAGACGGGTCTATCTGGAACAAGTGGAAAAATCTCCCACCAAATCCTGAGGACTTTGGCTCTTTCTAGCCTAATAAGTCCTCTTACTCATCCAGAACGACCTACTGATCCAGCCCTGGGTTGAATAACAGGGTAGCACTCAGATAGTTGTAGGGTGAGTGAAGAGAAATCAAATGCAATACTTTTGCTATTACAGAGTCTCTAAAGAAACCCTCATAACAATCAGATCCATGGTGAAGAACCACCCGCTGCCACTATTCATGTTAACTCAGGGTCAAGTAGATCATATCAGCCTCCCCAAAACATTAATCTGAAACATCCGATTTTTTTAGATAGTTGGCAATCATATGAAAAAGGAAACTGCACGCATAATAATGTTAAATGTCCTAAGTGATTACACTTGGTGATACAGCATCAGGAAATAACTGTTTTATTTAAGTTAGTTGATAATGATTCCTTTCAAAATTTTTTGTGGGTAGATTGCATGATGAATACCTTTTGGCAATGATCTTGTTCACTTTTCAAGAGGGCTAGATTTTGCATGAATGAGCACACCAGAATAGGGGCTCCCCACTGTTTCATCAACACAGAAACTACTAGTTCCTACAGTAAGAGAGGAAAAAGAAAACCACATTAAACAACTTATCTAAGGGCACATGTTTTATTAATATGTGTGGCTTCATAAAAGCTCTAGTATAAAACAGACTGTAAAAATAAAGTACCTGTTAACGAGAAATACATCAACAAACTACATCTACCTCTCTCATCTGAAGGTGACAGAGAAATAACACCATTCCTTCTACCTCTGTGAATGCCGTGTTGCTTTTTATTAAGACAAAGCAATGCCTTACTAAGACAAACTTCTTCAAAAATTTGAAAGGTAAAAATACACTGTTCAACTATATCCAACAATGCCACTTCACTGATGCTAAAATAACTCACAAAGAATGAGGCTGCTCATCAGAAGGTCCCTCTCACACTCCCTAGCATCTCTGAAGGGGTACCGAATTCCCAAAGCTCTACTTCACCTACATTCTACTGAGTTCCAAGTCACAATTTTAAAACCAAATAATAAATATTATAATGCAAGTCCCTAAGTGGGTATTATAAGCACGGGAACAGGCAAAAATATGCATTTGAAGATACTTTTCAAAAATCTGACAAGATTCAAAAGTATTTTAACAGCTTTACTGAGATAAAATTTCTATACCATAAAATTCGTCCACCTAAAGTATACAGATTCAGTGGTTTTTAGTGACTTACACAGTTGTGCAACCATCAGCAGGCACTCTCTATCCACCTGCAACCCACCACTCCAGCCACAGGCCACCACTAAGTTACTTTCTTTCTCTGTGGCTGTGCTTGTGCTGGACATTTTCCATAAAAACGGGACTATATGTGACTTGCTTCTCTCACTGAACACAAGGTTCTTGAGGTCAACAGTATTTTGAAGAAGCTGGGGATGCCCATGGGCCCTTCCATTCTTAAGCACCCTCTACAGGTGAGGCAGATGCCAGGTGGGTCACAGTGGGACCCAAGGGGACTTTCAGGTGTGAATTCCGCCTTCAAGGAGCTTATTGAAGAGTAACGATGTTAACACAGCTATCAATAAATCACTTATTTTATTGGTAGAAATAGTGACTACCAAGGGAAAAATACAGACAAAATATAAGGTATGTTCAGAGAAAGGCAAGGTAAACAGGATCAAGACAAGTTCTGTTAAGGTGACCTTTGAGTTGATCATATATATACCCACAAATAGTTAAAATCAAGTATAGAAACATGGGGATAGAGGCATCTCCTACAGAAGTAAATCCACACTCCTTAGCTTTGTTATTCCATCCATATTTACTCGTACTCCAATCTCCCACTCAGTGCCTGCATTCTAAATAAATATAACTAGTTATAATTCCCAGAAGGCACTAAGTCCTTTATGATTCCGACTGCGGCAACCACCGTTTCTTTTCCCAAGAAAAAACTGCGCTCCTCCATCATCCCCACCATCAACTCCATTATGTCTGATAGGTAAACTCCATTCACCCTCCAATATTCAGTTCAAATATCACCACCTCTTTCATGATGTCTACGCTGACCTTCCCCAGGCAGAGTCAGTCCTTAATTCTTCACGCTACATGTGTATCTCCATCACAGCTCACACTGCACTGCTCTGCTTTATGCATCTATGAAAGCCCAGCAATTAGTACAGTGTCTGGCACAGTCAGGACTAAATAAATGAATGCTGGGACTAGGGCACAGAACACAGGAGGAAGGCAGAGAGGGAGACAGAAAGATTGGCAGAGTCAACGTGGTGTGTGAAAGGTGGCATTGAAGTCAGAGCCCTGGATGCTACGTTAACAAAGGGACATTTATTGATCACCTGCTATGTGTCAGCATCTGTACATTATCTCATTTACTCTCCATGGCAACCATGTGAAATTAGTCTCTCCATTTTATCCTGGGAAAATGGAGATAACACAAGATCACTCACACAACTATTAAATGGTAAAAGTTCTCTGAACACTAAACATACCCTGTGCATGCATGTGCATGTGCGTGCACACACGCACAGACACACTTTCTCTTCTACTCAGAAGTAATTCAACTACAACCTTCCCATTTCCTACCTGAAGAAACGGGTTCATTTCCTCTGGAATCCTGTTCCTGAAACCACACCATCACACTGTATCACTGCCAGGGAAACAGGTGGTGACCGCAGTCAGCTTCTGCAGCCCCCATCCTGGGTCTGGGACCCAGCCTGGTACAAATCTTACTTCCTGCAGTACTTCAGAAATAATGCTGCAGACTTGAGTACTACAGAGGCCTCTGCAACAGTTCAACTAAAAGAATTTTACTTGGATGGAGAAGAGGGTACTCTCAATCAAAACATAACATGGCTTTGAAAAGCTTCAGTTCCAAGTCCTAGAAGCAATAATGAGCAATAAAAATGAGTATTTGTTTTAAAACAAATAATCACTGGTTTTAAATTTTATTGTCATTTCCGCAATCATCATTCTGCAAAAAGGTGAACACGGGTTACGAAACAACGCCTATGTCAGTAGAGCTATAATGTTTAATAGGACAGAAAAAAATCAGAGGGAGCAATTTATCATTTGTATGTTTATCAGGTTTGATAAAAAATTATTTTTTAATTATACAATCCATGTTTTCTCAAAAGTTTTTTCATTAAAAAACTAATAAAATTTGCCAAAGGCCAAAGAATAATCATGAAAAGAGGATTAGAACTTCCCATATTATTGTAATAACCACTCTAAAAAGTTGCTGAGAAAGAACAGTAAAATAATCTTTTCAGAAAAGTTTTATAAAGATGTCACAAAGACAGTTTATGGACTCAATCCCCTGAGATTCCGAGAGATGTCAACACGTCACTTTAAAAAAGTTAAAGAAACACGTTGTGCCCAATGGGTGTCCAGGATGCCCCACAGAATTAAACAACAGCTGCTCAGCTAGCCTTATTCCTCCTGCCAGTAGAAAACAAGACGACAGAGATGATCTGCAAGTGTGCATCTACACACTTGGTAAAAGTTAAAGCCGTCTCTTCTCGCTAAAAGCACAAGCTTTAATAAGGGAACTGAACAGAGAGCTGTTGGAAGTGTTTTGTTAAAATAATTTGTTTAAATAACTACAAGGACAACATTCAGAATCCATAACCTCGCTGGTTGCATTAATGAAACAATAAAAATGTGTTGGAGGAGTTGTCAATCTTAAATGTTGCTTTATATTTTTTATTTAAATCAAATCTATCCTCATTATGGTAATTGATTTTCTTACCATTCCTCAGGTCAATCCTCAAAAATGACATGCAACAATCAATATTTATCTTATTTTTTAAAGTAATGAGATGATCGTTACATCAATAGCAAAACTAATTACATCTGAAGAATTTAGTCTAACTACCAAACAAAATGGGAGGGCAAAGCCAATCTGATATAATTACTTGCATTATCACTACTGAAGTACGTGGCAACAAGGTGAAAACGGGATGCCTTGCGGAAATGCCCATATGAGCTAAACCAAATTCTTAAAAGTTTCTCTCTCTTTTTTTTAAGTGTACTTATTTTTGAGCAAGAGAGAGAAAGCAAGCGCACGCGCACGCGTGCGCGCGCACACACACACACACACAAGTGAAGGAGGGGCAAAGAAGAGAGGGAGAGAGAGACTCCCACACCCGTGCTGTCAGGGTGGAGACCAATGTGGGGCTCCAACTCACGAACCACAGGATCATGACCTGACCAGAAATCAAGAATTGCACTTAGTGGACTGGGCCACCCAACTGCCCCAGAAGTTTTTCTTTCATCATTGTTAGTTAATGCTTAGCTATTTATGTGTGTTTGAACATACAGGGGAGCCAGCTCCCTGGTCTCCCAGTCTTCTCCACACTGGCATGAGAGGACACAAGCAGTGGATCTTCCTTCCAATCCCTAAAACCTCAAAGTTCCTTAGCTTCCAGACACCAAAAGCACAGAGCTGGCCTCAAGCACTTGAGGTAGTCAGTGAGAGCAGAGACCAGCCTTTCTGGAAGGCAAGAATGATAACAGTTGGGTCAGAAATAGAGACCCAGCAAGGGAACAGCTGCCCAGAAAGAAGAGATGAAGACGGGTTCTACTTTCAAGGGTTCCAGAGCTTTGGCAATAGGAACACAGCAGACGGTCCTCCTGGAGGAGGCTGCCAGGGCCAAGGAGCTGCTTTTCAAAGTCAGAGGCCTAATCTATCCATCCTAAAACTCCTCAAATTCTAGGGCACAAAGAGACTAATGTCAGATTAACTTTGATGCAACAGAGAAGGAAATGAGGAGTGTACCAGGAACTAAGAGTAGAGGGTTCTAGAGGAAAAATCCCAACTTGCTTCAGTCCTCCCCAAAATGTGGCAAAATTTATGCACATTATTTTTCTCTAAACTAAATTAATAACAAGGAGTGGGACATGAATCTCCATATCAGAATTTCTGAATCAATCAGAGCCCCACTCCCTAGCCACTAGCCCCACCAACTGTGCTTTTCACAAGAGCATGTGCTCAAGAAAGGATCTCTTAGGGGCACCTGGGTGGCTCAGTCGGTTGAGCATCAGACTTCGGCTCAGGTGATGATCTCGCGGTTCATGGGTTCAAGCCCTGTGTCGGACTCTGTGCTGGCAGCTGGCTCGGAGCCTGGAGTCTGCTTCAAATTCTGTGTCTCCCTCTCTGACCCTCCCCTGCTCACGCTGCCT
The DNA here is from genome assembly GCF_003009895.1 of Hyaena hyaena. NCBI lineage: Eukaryota > Metazoa > Chordata > Mammalia > Carnivora > Hyaenidae > Hyaena > Hyaena hyaena. The sequence goes on from NW_024080640.1 coordinate 5,837,519, forward strand.
CTCTCTCTCTCTCTCTCTCTCTCTCTCAGAAATAAATAAAAACATTTAAGAAACAAGAAAGAAAGCAAGAAAGAAAGAAAGAAAAAAAGAAAGAAAGAGAAAGAATCTCTTACAACAGGGTTTCGAGGGTGTGCTATGGTTAAGACCTAAAACTGGCAAAGCATTATGTGGACACCATCCTGGGTTGGGCCTGGTGAAGACCCTCATACCCATGCCCAGAGGAACAAGTTTCAGAGAAAGATCCATTTTCCACCTTATGTCTAGCTGACACAGGCACATACTCACATCAGGCTTCATGATCCAACTGGCTTTAGCTCATTCATTCCACAAACATGTACTGGGCACCTAACATTAGAACACAGTCACTGTGGTTGAGGGCACACAAGAGGAGTAAACAGACGTTCCCTGACCCCAAAGGGTCATAATCTAGGAAGAAAGACAGACAACTAAGCCTGCAGTTCCGATACAATGAAGCACATACTCTAACAAGGATCAGTACTACAGATTTAGAGATAAAAGAACAGGAGAGTCTTCAAAAAGGTATCAATTTGGAAAGTCTGCACCCAGATTATGAGAAAATGGCTCCTGAAGAAAAAGAAACCTCCTCAGCCCTCTGAGACTTTTTTTTTAACATGAGTTTGCCTAATCACCTCAACAGGTCGATGCTTACCTATAGCAAAGACAGACCTGCAACTGCTTTTCACCGCAGCAAAGACAAGTCAGCACCACAGGAAGACGCACCATAAAAGGATGTCCTGAGAGGACACCCGAGTGAAGAAAAGTTATGGTACCGAGAGAGGGGGCTGAGTAAATGGGTGCCTGCAGCACTACGGGATAAGCGGGGGCATACACAGGGTGCCAGGGCAGGGGCGGGGGGGGCATGCAGGAGGGGCATCTAGCTCAGACCTGCAGTCAGGAAAAACTTCCTGGGGTATATGATCTCCAGCCATCTGAACAATCCAGAAGGGATAGCCAGATAAAAGACAAGCAGGAGCTGAGGTGGGGGTGGGGCTGGGGAAGACAGCTGGAGGAACGGTGTTCACTCATAGTCAAGCGCCCAAAAGGAACAAGTTCAAGGACACTCCAGAGTTTCAGTATGACTAGAGTTCCCCATGAGACGGGGGGTCTGGGAGATAAAGCAGCAGAGAGATTGTGCAGGACCTACTGGAAACATAAAAGAAATTTAGATCATCCTAAGGGGAAGAGAAGCCTCCCAGGCTTCCTTAAACAGAGCAAAGGCATGATTGGTTTTACACTCTGGCAGTGAGAACAGACTGGGAACGGCAAGAATGAAGGCTGGGACACAAGCAAGAGACTCAGAACACGGCAGGGGAGAGATGATGGTAGCTGCTGGGGCAATGACCCTGTGGATGGGAGAAAACTGTAAAACTTGAAACCATGAAAGGGAAAATGCAGAGCAAGGCTCTGCCACTACTCCTCAAATACAGAGGGAGGCTTGGGGACATCCCCTGCAGGACTATAGGCACAAGGGGGCAGACCAGCAAAATAAATTTAAAAAAGAGTAAGCGGGGGGTATGAAGTGAGGAACAGAGCAGCAGTACTCGCTTATTTGCCAAAGTACATGAGTCCTGCCAACAAAGTCAATACTCAGGGGCTTTCTGTGGCCTCTACCTCCCCACCAGACAATCTGCAAGACGTTCTAACTACTTTATGCCTTTAAGAGAGGAGACAGTTACCATTACCATTACTACTCTGTAAAGCAATTTTGAGCTCCAATCATTCAGTGCTTGTTAATTAAAACCCATATTCTGATTAACCACTCAGTCGGGGGACCAGGGCGTGCAGACCCAGAGAGAGCACTGTCTTAAGCATGCCACAGCAATTCTGTGAAAAAGTTTGAAGAGCCTCACTATAATGATCCACATGGGCTCCCAAAGCTTTTCAAGGAAGACTCAAGTCCAGTGACAGCTGTCAACAAAGTGTCAAGTAGCCCTGGGGGCAGAACAGGTTTAAAAACGGACTTAAAAGCACTTAGTGCTCCCTCGTAGCACTGATTTGGCCTAATACAGAGCACAGAACCTGTGATTCTGAATAAACCAGTGAGATAGGAAAGGGTAGAGGGAAGAAATGAAATGCTGGGTCAGACTTTACTTTTTTCTTCTTTTTTAATTTTTTTTAAATGTTTTATTTATTTCTGAGAGAGAGAGAGAGGGACAGCGTGAGCAGGGGAGAGTCAGAGAGATAGGGAGATACTGAATCTGAAACAGGCTCCGGGATCTGAGCTAGCAGTCAGCACAGAGCCCGACGCGGGGCTCAAACCCACGAACCATGAGATCACGACCTGCGCCAAAGTCGACGCTCAACCTACTGAGCCACCCAGGCACCCCAGACTTTATTTTTTAAAATGTTTTTTACAAGGAAAAATATCATCATCAACAACAATAACCCACAATTTGGTCAATAGCCAGAAGGGTCAACGGACTGATTTTGAACACCTCAGCTTGCAGTAGAAAAATGTAAAACTCACTTGGGCAATTTATATCAGAGATCTGGGCCATCTAGATGATACCCTAAAGTCCATCAAATTCTAAGAAAGGCAAAAATATCATTATCAAGTGTTTATTTTTACAACTAGTATATTAAATTTAAATCAAAGACAGTACTTTTGTGTATTGTATGTCCTACACTTTACAATCCATGAGAGCTGCTTATATAACCAATGTCGGATATTTTATTTTATTTTATAAATCCTGAAGCATGATTATAAAATGTCGGCTTTATAGTTGTTTTCTCTTTGTGGTTTATGATCCATCGTTGGCGCCGGCCATGATTTACTTGATTGTTAATGCCCAATAACAATACTTGTACAAGAAAATACAATCCACAACTCACTTCAGTGTCAGAATCTACCACAGCAAAAAGTGGGGCGCTTCTCTACTACACCCCTTCCCTTTCTTCCCCCGCGGACAGGGTCACTGACGTTCCTTCCTTTCAGCTTCAGGTCACTGTGACTCCGCGGTATCACTGTATTGTTAATCTATAGGATGTGGGGGCACCTGGGTGGCTTAGTCGGTTAAGCGTCCGACTTTTGCTTAGGTCATGATCTCACGGTTCGTGGGTTCGAGCCCCGCGTCGGGCTCTGTGCTGACTGCCAGCTCGAAGCCTGGAGCCTGTTTCAGTCTGTGACTCCCTCTCTCTCTGACCCTCCCCTGCTCGCACTGTCTCTCTCTCTCTCTCCTAGAAATAAATAAAATATTTAAAAAAAAAAAAAAATCTATAGGATGTGATGCACCTAATAAAGCAGGCTTTTCTTTCCAGGAACTGAGGAACAAGTAAGGAATCTCTGGCACACTTGAGGTCAAATCCCTCGGAAGCGCTAACTCAGCACCAATCACAGGGCAGGGGCCTCCAAAGACTGAATAAAGAGCAGCTCAGCCAGTAGTCAATTCGTTAACTCAGAAATCAAAGGGCAGAAGTTCTAAGTCACAGAAAACGACTGGATGGTATGACTCACTGACATTTCAGAACCTACTAAGCATCTCTCTGTAATTCCTTTCCTCTACTGCTGGAGGTTCTTCTTTTCTGCCTGACTCCCCTTTGACCATCCCCAAATACCATGGAATATAAGCTATATTGTCGATGATTTTTTTGGTCCATTTTTAGGAGGGAACCGTTGCTCTCTTCTCAATTTTAAAATAAAGTGAGTTTAAACTTGTGCTGGTTTCTCAAAAATAAATAAAACACAAGAATGACGAATCAACAGACAGAGGAAGGTGCCCTAGATGAGGGGGGACTGCCTGCCACTAACTAGCCCCGTGGCCTCAGGCACCAAATGCACGAGTCCTTTGCCTCTGCCTCTTCCATCTGCACCATGCAGAGCGGCCGTCCCTACCTCTCATTTCCAGCGCGTCCTGTCTATTATCCCGCCAGGAACCCACCTGTGTTGTCTCACCTGCCCTGCTCAGGTATCATCTGCTGTGCCCTATACTGTCTCAGGAAGCTGGGGACAACTTTGTTTGTTCTTTTTCTTTTTTGCTATGGGGCCAGTTAAGGACAAATAAAAATGCTCATGGGGCTGCTTATCTTTTCATGAAAATGAAAATGGTTTTATTTAGTACTCTAGTGGAAAACATATATTCTTACCATTTACAATTGTTAGATATAAAAATATCAATGAGAAAATCAGCACTGCATTTTTAGCCATAACAGTGTTATTAATATCTGAGTATATTTGAAAAGTAGCAACGAATGCTACTCTCTATACTTGCATCCTAAAATTAAATAGAAGTACTCAGTAGCCACTAGGCCCCATAGGACAAAAGTAAATTCCTTAACGTCCCCAACCTTCCCTCCCATGAGACCCCTACATGTACCCTTCCTCTAAAGTATTCACATCTGTAAACTGACTCTGTTGAACACCTTCAACACCAACACCAACACCTCCCCTGGTTACCTGCTTGCCCAAGCTCTTGACCTTCTTCTCTGAATTCCTAAAACACTTTCTATACTTCTAACATATTCTATCTCCCTTACATATTCATTCACCAACTCAAAAATATTAACTGAGCAGGTGAAGGGTAATAAACTAGTATTTCCCCCATAACATTATAATGTTAAATAGGTTTTGGACAAAATAACAGTCCCTTGAAGCCAAAGACCACTGCCATCCTAATACTCGCTGACTGATGGAATTAACAATGAGTTCAACCACCCATTAAACGTAGACTGTGGGTCTATTTTTAAGAACAACATATACTGCCTAGAGAATTTGATTTAAAACCTTGAGGGGGGCCCGTGTGGCTCAGTCAGGTAAGCCTCCGACTCTTGGTTTCTGCTCAGGTCATGTGGGACTCCCTCTGCTTGGGATTCCCTCTCCCTCTTTCTCTTTCTCTCTCTCTCTCTCTCTCTCTCTCTCTCTCTCTCTCTCTCTCTGCCCCTCCCACCGTCACTCTTGCATTCTCTCAAAATAAACTCTTTTTTTCATTTTCTTACTGTTTTTTATTCTTGAGTGTGTGAGTGTGGGGGAGGGGGAGACAGAGAGGGAGACACAGAATCCAAAGCAGGCTCCAGGCTCTGAGCTGTCAGCATAGAGCACCTTGCAGGGCTCAAACTCAAAAACTTCAAGATCATGACTTGAGCCCAAGTCGGAAGCTTAACCGACTGAGCCACCCAAGTGCCTCCAAAACAAACAAACTTTTTCAAAAAGTTAAAGTAAATAAATAATATAGCCTTTAAATCAATAGTGTACTCAATTAGTGGCTCAATTAGTTAAGCATCTGACTTCAGCTCAGGTCATGATCTGGCGTTTTGTGAGTTCAAGCCCCACTTCAGGTGAGCCCCATTTCTCTTTCTCTCGTGGGAAAAGGCCCCTCATGGGATTCTCTGTCCTTCTCTCTTTGCCCCTCACTCACTTGTGCCCTCTCTCATAAATAAGTAAATAAACAGTTTATACATAACTTCCTTTTAGAAGTGTCAGCCAAATTATCTATTACAGCACAAAAATTACAGAGTTGAGACACTGACATCAACAAAGTTTCGTGTCTTACAAGTTGGAAACCTAGATTCTGGAACTCCCTTCCATTCTTGTAACTCAAGTCAAAGGAACAAGCACAACTCGCTTACTGTGAACTCTCCCTACTGTGTTAAGTCTAAATAGGCCTTAAAGAGCTATTTAAGAGGGCCAGATTCTGGGAGAAAACCACATAAAACATATAGATGAATCTATTTCTCTAAATGGCTGTTTACTTTGGGCTGTGCTATTTTCAGCTTAAATTGGTTTCCTGCAGTTTGTTAAGGCTGCCAAATACTCAGTGATCTCAGTGATATACTTAACAGAAATCAGCAAATCTTTCTTATTTTTCACAATGACAAGAAATGTACAGAGAAACCTGCCCAGTGAGGATAACAATAAAAGTGAGTTAATTTGTCTTTTTTCCCCAGATTCATCATTTTTATCTGGTTGCTAGTGGCTTAGAAAACCCACAAATAGCCTCCTAATGTCATTTCCTGCCTGTTTTTTCGTACTGATTTGGGGACAGAGTTCCCTCAACATTACGTAGGGTCAAACATGAGAGGTGTGACCTCATTATAAGCCAAAAAAACTAAAGGATCAGGGTAGAAATGAAGAAAATTACAACAGCCTAAAAAAAAATCAACTGGTGTAAAAGCAAACCAGCATAGTTGGGATAAGACATAACACAGCAAAGAATTTGAGGCAGTGAGGACACAGTTAAGTTCTTTAGAGCACATTCATTTATTAAAGTGGCATTACAATCTGCTGTGTGTCACATATTATATTATTATGCCTGAACAACTTTACATGCAAATACTTATTGCAACGAGTCATTGATCTGGTTTAAGGCTTGGCAAAAAAAAAAAAGTTTCAGTAAAGTCTTTAGAGGAACTCACTTTCTTATAGCATAAATTATATTCTCAAAACAATATATATGACAAAACTTAGCTCCTATGAAACCCTAGGGCTCTCAGTCCACCAAATAACGCTGCCCTATATTCACACAAATGAATAGCCTAGGGCTGGTATGAATGAGACTCCTATGAAGAAGAAGGCATTTTAATGAATATTAAAAACTCAACTCACATTTAATATATAACTTAGTTGACACCAAAAAATGCAGAAAAGGCTGGTGACATTTTTATCAATATGTAGACTTGAAAAATTACTTCATAACACATCTAAATTATAAATCATTAAAACTGGGTATTAACTAAAATCCCCAAATGAGACAAACACAGAGAGAACATAAACTTTGATGCTTTCTACTTTTATAAACATTTCTTATTTTTAAGAAAAATAAATCTTTGTTAATTGGCACAATCATAGTAGAATTCTTAACCTAAGGGCAAGGTCATTTCAAAACAGCATTAGATCTTAGTTCTTTTCTTGAGTTGGGCTGGAACAGATTAGGGAAATATTCTACTCAGAGGGCCACATCCTGTACCACAGAAAAAGCCAGTGTTTATGCGGAGCATGAAGCTATGGGTGTTCCCCAGCTACTCGGAGTCTAAGGAATCAATACCTCAGGTACACCTGCAACACACAGTTCAGGAAGCTGTTCTAAAGACTGAGGTGAAGATAGTTTACCCCAGGGAAATATTCCCAGAAGCGTCCATTTACACACAATCCTGGGGGGGCTGGGATGTGGAAAAAAAAGCAAAAAGATTCAAACACACAGCACCATCAAGCTCGGTAACTTCAGTCACATCATTAAAACAAATTGATGGAGCTCACACTGCCAAGCATGGATGTATTCTAGACTAGGCTATGCAACAGAACTTTCTGCAATGATGGAAATGCCCTAAATCTGCACTGTCCAGTAAGGCAGCCACTAGATGCATGTGGTTACTGAGCACTGAAATGTGACTTGTGCAACTGAGGAGCTAAAATGTCAGTTTTATTTTATTTTCATTAATTTTAATTTAAATCTTCACAACCACATGTGACTAGGGGCTACCACTTAGAGTGTAGTTCTAGCCTGACCACCAAAACACAAGGTGCCATTCAAAGAGTTTTCAGTGCCCAGGCTGGCCATGCACCAGAGTTCATCAGTCATCTCAAACCCAGAAATGGGAAGGGACGGATCCCTCAGCACAGCCACAGTGCATCATGATGTCAAGTCATGCTCTGCAGGTCAGACCATGAGCATGCATAGAAAGTCTCCCTACCTACATCCACCCTCTCCAAGTATCAGTTAAGGAAACCAGCCCAAAAAGGAAAACACTTTCTCTCCTCCAATGAACTACTGATGAGAACCAATGTGGGGAAAAGCTAGAAGATGCGACAACCACTTACAGATAGAAAGTTCTTTCATAAACTCAAGCAGCATATCACTAAAAAGGAGCTCTTTCCCTCCAACTAGTTTCTGTCACATCCTTTCTACAAATGAAGCCAGGTACAATTCAAATTATAATAAAACAGGGTGGTTAATAGTATCTGTTCTGGAATCAAACAGACTTGAATTCAACTGTCACCTCCATGGCCTACCAGCTTTGGGACACTGGGCAAGATGATTAATCATGTCAAGTCTCCATTTCCTTCTATGTAAAATGGGTTAAAAATACGGGGCGCCTATGTGGCTCAGTCGGTTAAGTGTCCGGCTTCAGCTCAGGTCATGATCTCGTGGTTCGTGGGTTCGAGCCCCACATCAGGCTCTGTGCTGACTGCTAGCTCAGAGCCTGGAGCCTGTTTTAGATTCTGTGTCTCCCTCTCTATCTGACCCTCCTGGCTCATGTTGTCAGCTGTCTCTCTCTCTCTCTCTCTCTCTCTCTCTCAGAAATAAGTAAAAAACATTAATTAAAAAACTTTTCTTTAAATGGGTTAAAAATAGTCCCTCCCTCACAGGGTTATAAGGATTAAATGAGATAAGACATAGAAAGGATTTAGCAGAGTACCAAGCACACAAATGACATTTAAGGATTACCTATCACTAATCCATCATTACTTCATTGTCTTCATCATCACCATTATCATCCTCTCTCCCTAACACAGTAGGTAGAAAAGAAATCTACCCAGAACAAATCTTATTGTAGAACAAATTCCAATTTAAAAAATATCCACACCTGGGTGGCTCAGTTAGTTAAGCATCTGGCTTCAGCTCAGGTCATGATCTCGCAGTTTGTGAGTCCGAGCCCCCTATCAGGCTTTGTGCTGTCAGCTCAGAGCCCATTTCGGATCCTCTGTCCCCAACCATCTCTACCCCTCCCCTGCTGATTCTCTCTCTCTCTCTCTAAAAGTAACTTTAAAAAAAAAAAATCCACATATCAAAAGTTATTCTTAAGCCAAAATACCTGATATACTTAATTTTAATATCTTTCTAGGTTTCTCCTATACTATGCTTCTAACTTTCTTATAGTTTTCTTATATACTTAGTTGTTTCTACCCAAAAACCTGACACTTTATGAAAGGAGATGAGTTGTTTTTTTTTTCCTGTGTCCTCTCAAAACACGTAGCTTAATTATTTGCACAACAGTGGACATTCAATAAAATAAATGTCACCTGAATTAAATTTATAGAATTATATTCCAAAATGATCACGAGTAGCTACTTTCAAAATGGATAACGGCATCACCCTAAATTAATTGAACACTTAAGCACTAAGAACTCTCGTAGGAGCTGGGAATTCAGCTGTGAAAAGACAAGGGACCATGTCCCGGGAGCTTTCTGGTGGAGGTGGCAATCAGTGGACACAAGTAAAAGAAGGGTGGTAAGAAACAATAAATGATGAGATGAAAAACAGAAAGGGTCCAGTCATGGTGTGCCTCAGAGGCCAAGGAAAGCAGTTCAATTTATGTTCCGTGTACCATGGAGAGCCACCACTGGGATGTGACCTGGACTGATCAATTTTTTTCAAGATTGCTAAGGCCTCTGTGTGCATGGCAAAGTGTAAAGGGACAAAAGGGGAAGCAGGGAGCCAGTTAAGAGGCTCCCCAGATGCCAAGGTAAGAGTCACTGGTTGTACAGTGCTACAGCAGCGGACACAGGTGTGAAAGGGTCACACGCCCACGTATTGTGGAGATGGATGGGCCAAGCCTGGCTAATGGCCTACTGTAAGGAGGAAGGACAGCACGGGGCCCAGGTTTAGGGCTTGAGGAAGATTAAAGAGGCCTGCTTTGGATATGTTACACTGAAGATCTGTAAGCGGAGACTTCAAGTAGGCAGCTGTCTACTAAGTTTTGTTTCAGGGAGAGAAGTTAGAGCTAATGAAACAATTATGGCAGTCGCAGGCACCTAAACTAGGATTCAATGCTGAGAACAAACTGAGGGCTGACGGGGTGGGGACGAGTGGCAGGGGGCTGATGGGCATGGAGGAAGGCACTTGTTGGGATGAGTACTGGGTGTTATACGTAAACCAACTTGACAATAAGCTATCTGAGGAAGAAATAAATAAATAAATAAATAAATAAATAAATAATGATTCAAAACCCATAGAATTAGGGGAGATTACTTAGTGGAAATCATGAAAGACAACTAGGCTGAAGAAGGAGGGAGGAAAACCACGAGTGTGGTCCAGAAGCCAAGGAGACAAGTGGTCACTTTGTAACAATAATGAACTGTGAATCCCTCTTAATGCACCCACTAAACAAGAAGGCTCATTAACAGCAAGAACTATTACTTATTCATTATTTCTTACTCAACTATTTCTTATTCATCTCTTGGCCTCTGCTTTAAACATATCAGAAGCTCAATTCATGGTTACAACTAATGATTGGTAAGAAGGTCACAACTGTCCGCAAGTGAATGGCATTTGGGCATCATGTCATCCTTCTCAATGTACTTCAGTCTGGAGGAAGATCTGCCACATGATACCCTTTCTAGTAAACTACTTAGTCCAAGATTAACCATCTCAATTATTTTCTCATTGCCATTTCCTCAATAAATGGGTGTCCATCCATCACACTGGGTGCCACAAGAACAGTACCACATACACAGCAGGGGTTCAATAAACTACCTGTTGGATGAAGAAATGGATAGGATAGGGGAGCACAAGGAAAAGGGAAAGAGTCTCTTATTCCACAGACCCACAAAATGAGGCTTAATAATCATCTGTAGATTTCATTTAATATCTTATTTTCATCAGTAATTAAGACTAAGAAGAAATAAACTGTTTATAAACTTAGAAGACTATTGGATAATGAAAGCATTGGGGTAGTTCACAATTTGGAAACAGTAAGTTCAATATTTTATTATAAATATTTACTCCTAAATCTCTAATATTCCTATAAGTAATCCATTTTATACAGATATTATGAAGTAACCTGCCAAAACTACACAGAGGCTTCAGAAAGCCTGACTGAGGAAAAAAAAAAAAAACTTCCCAAATCTGTTTTGCAAGTAGATTCATTCTCCTTTTAGTACAAAATGTTTTAAAGGAAACTCTGGTACTGATTTCTAACATTCCAAATAAAAAGCCAAACATCCAAATAACAACAGACACAAAGGAGGGTAGAAGAACTTGACTATCAAGTAAACTTTTATTGTTTACAATTTTTCTACTAAAAATTCTAAAATTAAAATTCTGAAATACCTGAGGCACCATAAGCACCAGAATACCGCTGAGACTTCGAACCAGATGGGGAGGTTTCCTTCATACGATCAATCACATTTTCTGAAAGCTGAAAAGGCAACATCAAAATAAAATCAATTATATAAAAAAAGGAAAGAAAACAGTACAATAGAATCCAAGTAAGTTAGTCATCCATATCAATATGTATAACAAATGGCCTAAAGAAAGCTAACAGCTATAAAACTAAAAGCAAGAAAGAACAGTTTTAAAATCTCAAGATGCACCCTACGGCACTGCTTCTTTATTTCTTCTAGTGCACTGCTAATAGCTCATTATAAATAAATCCTCTCTTCATTTTATACAGTGCACTGAATTGTAATCTCTGAGAAAACATAAGCCAAGAAGACTCCTTCGACTTTCCTCCCCTAATCCTACAAATTAATTTATGCAAGCAACAGGTCTTAGCTCCTTCCTTCCCTCCATGCCACAGGAAATGGTGTCCCTCCATCCTTCCCGTTCAAACTAATCACAAACAAATGCTCTTTCAACAAATTCTATTATGTACCAACTCTGTGCCAGGAACTAGGCGAGACGTGGGGTATTCAATAGTCATCAAGTTGCATAAAGTGGGGTAGAGGAAACCATCATCAGGCATTTAAATATAACAGGAAGGGCATCACCTATGTCAGCTGACCTACAACGGAAATAAAAAGAAAGCATAATGGACAGGACATCCAGCCAGGCTTTGGACGTGAAGCTGGGACTAGGAAAGAGAAGCAGGTGTTAGGAAGGGAAGAAGCAGGGTAAGAGTACTCCAAGAGGAGGGAAGCAGGTAGCGGTATAGATGAGAAACAGGGCTTGCCACCATCAGACATTAAGCGCAGATAACAAGTAGGCAGATGGCAATAAGGCAGAGACTGAGGAACACTCAGGCCTGGAGGTCTGAGAGTCATCAGCCCCTGAATTACTATTATACCATTCTTTTTATTTTCTTTATTGCACTTAGCACTATCTGATGCATTCCTGTTTGTCTGTCTTTTACACTAGAAAGGAAGTTCTATGAAAGCTAGCATTTAGACGCCCTATTACATCCCCAGAGCCTCAATAAGCCTTGTAAATTGAATGAATGACTAAAGAAATGATTGGAACAATATGTGAATGAATGAAGAATGGCTGAAGCAGGAAGCTGGGGAGAGGGCACAGTGAGAGAAGCTAGAGAGAGAAATAAGGTTTTAAATTCTGAAGAGTCCTAGTAAACTCACCAAGTGAAACAGTTTGAACTTGATCCTGAGGGCAACTGGGCACAATCGAAGTATTTTAAGCAGAGTGATGACAAGATCAGACTTACATTTCAGAAGGATCACTCTAGCCACTGTGTAGAGAACAGATTGGAGGGGGACATGAACAGAAGCAGGAGGTCCCCTGAAGGAAGCTAAAGGACCAATTAAGAAGCTATTAAGCATATGTCCGCACAAAGATTTGTGCAGGGATGTTCACAGCAGCATCAGACATAATATAGCAAGAGTGGAACCACCCAAATGTCCATCTGCAGGCGAATGGATAAACAAAACATTATGTATCCATACAATGGAATTCAATTCAGCAGTAAAAAGAAGTGAAGTTCTGACACATGCTACAATATGGACAGATCTAAACAACAGTTAAGGGAGAAACCCAAATACAAAAGGCCACACATTATATACTTTCATTTATATGAAGTGCCCAGAAAAAGGCAACTTTGCATAGATAGAAAGTAGAGAAGTAGATGCTTACAGCTGGAGTAAGGATGGGGATTAACTATAAATGAACATGACAGATCTTACTGGGGTGATGAAAATGTTTTAAAACTGCATTCTGGGGGCACCTGGGTGGCTCAGTCAGTTAAGCGCCGACTTCGGCTCAGGTCATGATCTCACAGTTCGTGGGTTTGAGCCCCGCATCAGGCTCTATGCTGACAGCCAGCTCAGAGCCTGGAGCCAGTTTCCAATTCTGTGTGTGTCTCTCTCTCTCTCTGACCCTCCTCTGCTCACGCTCTCTCTCTCTCAGAAATAAACAAAACATTAAAAATAATTTTAAACTGCATTGTGCTGGGGCACCTGGGTGGTTCAGTCGGTTGTTAAGTGCCCAACTTCAGCTCAGATCATGATTTCATGGTTTGCGAGATCAAGCCCCACATCAGGCTCTGCACTATCAGTGCAGAGCCTGTTGGGTATTCTCTCTATCCCTCTCTCTCTGCTCCTGCCCCAGGCTCGCTTGCTTACTAGTTCTCTCTCTCTCAAAATAAATAAACTTAAAAATATATATATAATTTTAAAAAACTGGATTGTGCTGATAGTTGCACAACTTGGCAAATTTACTAAAAAGTGTTGTACACAAAAAACATGAATTTTATAATACGTGAAATACACAATAAAGTTGTTTTAAAAAGCTATTATGGTCATCCAAAGGGAACACATTCAAAAGACATTTAGGATTCAAAATAGCTAACATTCACTGAGTGCCTATTATGTGCCAGGCATTACACTAAAAATGCTTCACTCATTTAATCCTCAACAATCATATGAGATAGATACTTCACCCTATAGGTGAAAATCTGAAGCACAGCCAGACTAAATAACTTGCTCTGGACTTTGCATTTTATCAGTAATGGAGCCAGGATTCAAACCCAGGAAGTCAGAGTTTCAAGGTCCCACTCAGGTATGCGGCTTTACGGCCAGACCTGGTGTCTGACGAGCCATGCAAGTGAAGCAGAAGTCATCAGCACATCCAGGTTTCTGAGTCGTGTAACGGGGTGATCCCCCTCCTCTATCCGCTAAGACCTCCTTCCAACTTCCACGTCCTTCACTCCCCACCATCTAGTTTATAATCCAATACAGTGGTGTTCTTCTAAAAGTCACCAATGACCAAACAGTCTTTCATATTTATATTTATACAACAACTAACTTACATGGCTTCCCTTTAGCATCTAACACCTGCGGTCACTCTCCTCTTCTGGAAATGTCTCCATTGACCTTTCTGACCTCCCACCATCCAGACAGCCCTAGGGCTCTGGCCACATCTTATGTTTTGCAGACTTCTCCTTCCCGCCTACCCTTACATGCCAGAGGTCCCCATAACCTCCCTCGCCTTTATCCACTTCTCTCAATGATCTTGCTGGCAATCTCATCCACTCCCTTGACTTGTAACTGCATTGATAAATTAATGAATTCTAAATCCTTCATGTCCCAAACACTAGACCTATGCACGGAACTGCCTAACGGACACCTCCTTTTGGACAGACCACAAGCCCCTCAAACCCAACATGTCCTAAACTGAATTCACATTTGCCAAAATCTCTGTCTTCTTGCTTTCCTAATCTCATTAATGACACCACCTCCATCCAACTTTCTAAATCAGAACAGAGGACTTCCCCTGACTCTTCGTCCTCCCTCATCCTCTGAGCCATGAAATTTCAACCCCTAAATTCCCAGTAAATGCAACATTTCCTCTCCCATCCCAATCCCCCTGCCCTAATTCATGGCACCATCAATAATCTTCCTAAAATGCAAATCGGATTAGGGTAACTCCCTGCTTCAACCCTTTATACCTTCTGTTGACAGAGAAGTCCAAATTCTTCTGCACAGCATCCAAGACTTCCTCATCATTGGGTCATAGCCTAACTCTCAAGCTCAATTTCCACAGCCTTTCCGGTAATACTTCATACCTTGTCTCCCCCCAATACTGGCTACTTATTTGAGGCTCTCTCTTTGCCTTTACACATGGCTCTATTGCCTTCTCCCCTGGCCCTGGAGGAGGGAATCACCTTTCAAAATCCAGTTCAAACATCCTAAAGCCTTCTCTGACCAAATCAGTTCCCCACTCAATTCCAACTCTGCTTACCCAAGGCTACCTTTATTTGCACCCTACTATACCTTGCACAAATCTCCAAGACAAAACAAGTATTTTTCCTTTCCACAAAACTGTGTGCCCCTGTATACTACTGAATCATTCACCAAATGTTTCCTAGGCCAGCATTAATTTAAGGCCCTTGCAATACATCACTCAACAAAACAGTTTGTACTTGAGTAGTTACTAAACATCTCAGGACCCAAACCAGAATGCAGGAGAGACAGTTAAAGGCAAGACTACAGCTCAAAAGGTGGGGTCTTTGGAGAAAAATCCCAAGGCTCTTAGAAGAGAAATCGAAGTTAGAAAGGACAATGTCAAGGGACTTTCTATTTGAAGATGTCAGGGCCACTTGCATCTTTTCTAACAACTGACAGCCACTGACATTGCTGCTGAAACTCATTGGCAAAGCTGAGATACATCTCAGGAAAAAACCCTTTAAGATTGACTGACTACAATCCTCTCAATTTACAGGTAAGAAAAAAAGCCCTGAGTTAACATCCAGTTTCTGGTAGCATCAGGATAAGCAGTAACCCCACCCCCCACCCCCCCCACCCCCGGTCTCCAGGCCAGTGCTTTCTCTATTAAACAATACACCCCTACAATCCTATGTGGTAAAATAAATTCACTTCCTCTTAAGGAGATAAAATGAGCCTTACTAAGTTTTAGAACCTTAAAACTATTTTAATTGATACATAATGTATATAAAGCTCATTAAATATGTAATACAATATACCACATATTATATATATTTATAGGCTATTTTAATTGAGTATGCCATAGTACACTACATATATTATATATTACATATCATATACTATTATAAACTACTATACATCATATATGGTATATGTTCCATATTTAATATAATTTGTGTCTGAAGCCAATGTATCTAAGGTTAATTTGACATAAATTATATGTACATATAATTTTGTATGTTAATCTATATTTCTATGATTCTGGCCAAAGTCAAAGAACTACAACTACACTAGATACATATGCTACGCAATCAGAAAGTGAATGTGTTTGCTAAAAATCAAATATTAGCTATAAGCCTTCACCTGTATTGGAGATAGGCTACCCTTTCTTCTAAACACCATTTCATCCACTTCTCATCAAAATTCATACATTACCACTACCTATTGCTACTTTCAAAATGAATACTACAGAAAGTCCTTCCCAGTGACTACAGCAGCTTCAAAAGTATTATCCCTTTAGAGTAAAACCAAAGGCTGACCCAAACAGAGGAAAAAGCACTGGGCCCCTCCTGGCTGTACAATCTTAAGGAAGTCATCTCCACGGGCCTCATTTTCCTCATCTGAAACTGAAGAACACCTGCGCCCAGAGTTTTAGGGAGGGTTCCCTACACACATACTTGGTGAAACCTGACCGGCAGTAAAGCTCCAGCCACGGGGACTCAGACTGATCCTGTCCTGCTGTTCTTTCACCAGGTCCCCAGAGCTTGTGCTCAGCTCCTCGGCTACTCGGTGCATGAAGACAGGGCTACAGCTATTGCCAGCAGCAGCTGCCTAAGTCGTGGTACGATGATACAAAGTTCTCATTTATCCCCATCTATGCATGCTCTTTGGGTAAAGTGTAGTGTCTCCTGCAGCCTAATCACTAGGTCTTATTTATTTTTGTTGCTTATCTGATGCTTCAAAACTTGCTACTTAATGTCAAATTCTAGTATCAATTCAAAACATTTCCCAATGTGGTCTTTGACTGTATTTCAGCAAATCTATAAGCATGTCATCCAAAGCAGCACAAGTCATCTTGTGAGTTGATAAACATGTTGTAAAGTTGTGTTGGGCATCAACCGTCATCTTTCGTTCTTACAGTCTTCGTCAGTGGATATCAGGCCCTTCCAGAGGCACATCCATGGCAGGCAGCCTACGGTTGCAGCTGTGCTTACTCCAAGCATGACTCACCTACCCCCAGGACGTTCTCAGGTATGTTGATGTAAGGCAATTGCCATGCTATGTTATCCTCTGTATTTCCAGTCAATACCAATTGAGCTGACCTTCCAGTTGCAGAAGTGAGTTCAGATCTGCACGCTCCCCTGATCTCCTGTGAACAGGGGTACTCATGAAGCAGCTGACAGGTCAGGGTTACATCCACAATCTGTAGCTTTAGAACAACTCTTCTTAGTGTTGTGAACTTACCCAAAAAGGGATCAGAGGTAGAACATAAGCTTCTGCAAGAGCTGGATAAGCAGCCCTCTGTGAGGGAAGTAGCTTCTTTAGGAAACATCTTCCCTTAAACAAGGTACTTCTTTTAGAAAAGCTTTTGTCCTATTTAAACATCTATAGCTACTTTACCTGCTTTCGAAACCTCTCTATACTCCCCAACAAGGCAAATACATATGCAGTCTACAAAAAGTATTTGCAGCAAAGAATGGCAAATCTCTCTCCTCTCAATCTCAACCTCTCTCTCTCTCTCTCTCTCTCTCTCTCTCTCTCTCTCACACACACACACACACACAGGAATCATGCCCAGAGGTCCCTGGACTCAGGGGTCTAGGGATTAATTCCTCACCTGTATACAACTGTCTGCTTGCTGTATTGTTCTGAGCAGAATCTATACCTCACAGATTTATAATAATCTATGAACTAAAAGAACCACTGTTCTAACATGACAGATAACTAAGAGGGCCCACCAACATCACAGAATTCCATCCACGGACTTCGATTATCTGCCCTATTCTCTACTTGCCACTAAAGACAAGTCTAAGTAAATGGGACTTACCAAGTTCTGTACCACTCACCACACAAACATGTGCTCCAGAGAGGAGGAAAAGACAGGTGTCATGTTCTACAGTGTTCCCACCCAAATCTGCCCACCTACCTTGGCCGCTCTTATCTAAAATGAGCACAGATGGGGCACCTGGGTGGCTCAGACAGTTAAGCGTCCAACTTCAGCTCGGGTCACAATCTCACGGCTCATGATTTCGAGCCTCATGTCAGGCTTTGTGCTGACAGCTCAGAGCCTGGAGCCTGCTTCAGATTCTGTGTCTCCCTTTCTCTCTGCCCCTCCCCTGCTCATGATCCGTCTCTCTCTCTCTCTCTCTCTCTCAAATAAACATTAAAAAGTAATAAAATAAAATAAAATCAGCACAAATATACCACTCACCAATCTAGAATGCAGTATTCTCAGAAGAGGAGCCTACGTGAGATGGACAAAGATAAAGTATTTCCACTTCCAAGGAACAGAGTAAAAGGAGGAGGGGAACACCAAGAGGTAAAGTTTGCAACCACATGAGACAGAAACAAGTCACACTCTCACCTCCATAATAGTTTTTCTCATCTCTTCCAGATGCACCTTATCAAACAAATTAAAGGAGTCAGACCCATTTTTCTCGCTTGGTCTTCCTTCCATGTATGTCATTTTCTGTGAGTACTGGTTTGCTTTTTAACTACCATTTTAAGGCACGGGCTCCAAGAACTGCCATTATTATTTAGAAGATATTACTCCTAACTACTTAAGGGCATGGCAGGGGAGGAAGAGATATACAGATATATATATAGTTATTTTTAGCTTATGTTTGTAATTTGCCACAAACATTTCTTTGCATTTGTCATTAATGGAAATGAATTTCTACTACCTGTATAAAATCTTAGAAAGCTTTAAAAAGAAGAGTCCTAGAAAGTTTAACATGGTACTCTGCCCAAGCGAGTCATAGATTCTAAACTGCAAAGGTACCAGTCTTCCACCAGTTAACTGAATTACCTGGACAACATCCCTCCACACTCCCCATGGCTGGCTGGACTTTGTTGCCTCTGCTAATATACACTCTCCAGAATCCTCAACAAGATCTCACATTAAATAATCTTTTCCTTTAGAGGCTCCCAACTGCCAATGCTTCCCCAAAGCATTAGTTGTGTTCCATGTGAGTATCCACACTACCCCATGTATGGCTCCCATGAATTTCAGCTTGCAACTTCAAGGCCAGTTGCAGAGACTCATTTATGCCTGGAAAGCACGATAAATATTACTTTGAAAATGATACTCATTGAAGTTGACATTTGCTCTGGAAGAGTTCACTGACAGCTTTGATATTTCAGATAAACCAGTGGAAGACTGAGTGGTAAGCATGTCTTCCAAGCAAGCACAGCAGGTGCTCAGAAAAATCCTATTAAGCACATTTAATATGAGTAATGAAAATGCTTGGTCTTTCTAGCCCTAGAAATTATTTTAGACTTGGAGAGGAAGGCAAGGCAAGAGGTGGCCTTTCATTCAACCATGAGTTGTTTCAGATTAGAAGCTGAAATAAGGTGTAAGAATATGGGTGATTTTATGCAAGTGGGGGAAAGCTATCAATTGCTAAGGATAAAGGTATTATATACGAGACCCTATAAATACCATAAAAATAACACGTCATAAAGGTGAGACCAAACTTTAAACTTAAAATTGTAAGTACGTCCTTTAATTGCTAGCCGTTGACCTCAGCAAGAAAAATCTAGACAAACATTATCAATAAACACAGCCTAGTTACCAAAAGCCTGATATCGCCTGCTAAATGCTACTCTTCCTATATTAAGATAAATGAAGATGAAATTACTATCCTTATCAGTGGAATGCAGAATTGGTTTTCCAGCAGTGGCTGAGGCCATGAATCGCTCCTACGCTCTCATTTCTTATGAGTGAGGACATAAATATTAAACAATTGGGCAAATTTGGGATGTTTTCTTCAGCCAACTTGAACAACCCTATCTGTAGTTCAACACTGAAGTGTGGACTTCATCAGCAACACGTTTTAATCCACTGAGCTAAAAAACAGTGACTCACTTATGATACTGAGATTGCTGCTTGCCCTTCCCGGTGCCTCAGAGGGAAACAAGATGACTGTTTCGAGCAAAGAAAAACATAAATATCAGCTGAAAAGATATACAAAATGCCTAAAGAAAAAAATCACACAGGCGATCAGCTGCAGAACTCAGGACTCCTATTTCCCAGCCCACATCTTTATTTTTTTTTCCATCCACATCTTTAGGTATGCCATGAAAACACAATATGCTCTAATTTTTATTTAAATTCAATAGGAGTTTACATATTCATTCCCTTGAACAGCTCTAATAATAGCTACTACTCACATAATAAACACTGTCAAAATACTAAATGCCTGGATACATTATGTCAACTTTCTCACCAATAGTGCTTGATACATAACTGTTACAAGCAGGCTATCTAGGATCCAGACATACTGAACAAGGAAACACAATCAAAAGTGACTTGTCCAGGGACACAGAGCCTAGTAACAGGCAGAGCTAAGACTAAACCCAGGTCTGCCTGGTTCCAAAGCAAGTGTTCTCTCCACTATACTACAGAGCACCTCCAAAGAATCTTCAAATATTAGTTGTTATGAAACCTTATGAAAATGGCTGCTTTTAGATAAAAATATATCTACAAGGTGCCATATATTTTAAATACCTTACCTCATCTTCTTACCAAATACAAAAATGTGACTTGTCCAAAGCCACAGACTAATAAATCCTAATCTGAGACTTAAAACTGTGGTCTGTTTAACTCCAGCTGATGTTCTTTTGACCATGACCTCGAAGAACTCAGAATGAACCCCCAAGTACTCAACAATTCAAGAGCGTGCCATTTTTAGAGGAAAATGCGACAGGCTGAGTATGGCTACAAGAAATTCGTACTGCCAAGAGTCTCACAGAATTTCAAAACTTGAAAAGCTCAGAGATCTTAGAGACGTATTCAAGCCCCATCATTTTGCAGATGAGAAAACCGAAGCTCAAAACGATGCAAAATGTCCTTGAAAAAGAAGGATTTGAAGCAACTGGGAGAACACTGCAAGTGCATTCCAGGTGAAGGGTGTATCCTGAAGAATAGTAAAGCGTAGAGGTCAAAAGGAGCATGCTGTGTGCTTGGATTATTATAAATAAAATGTACTCTGTGAGAAAGGAAACAAAAGGAATACAGCTGTCAAGTTGAGTGGTCAAAAGGCACAGCTTCTTTTATTTAAAAAGTTTAGAAAAAGTTTTTTAAACAAACTCTCCATTTTAGTCTATCATATACCCCTCTCATCATACTTACCCTATTTAACCTTACCTAATATTTGATAGGAACCTCAGTGCCATGGCCAAATTTTCTTGTAATTTTGTTTGCTCTCATCAATGTGCCTGTACTAGAGCATGAGAACATGGATTTACACATTCTTCTGGCCAATGTTTTCTCCCCCGAAATTTATTTTGCTTTCCCTTATTTTTTTCCACCCTCTGGTACGGAACACTCAAAGCCTCAAGCAAGATTAAACAAATCTCTGCATAAAACTCAGAGTTTGTAGTAGTTTTTATTTTACTCCAAAGAGTACCAACGAAACCACAACAACGCAAGGCAGCCTCAGACATTCTATTACAAACTGTGGTACTATCATTAATTAATATGATATAAAGAAACGGTGGTCACAGACCAAAAACTGAGTTCAACAGTCTTGAGTTTCTATAAAGAAAACTTTAATTAATAAGTTCTTCTCAAGGTAACAGTTTCACAGTAAAAAGTTTGTAAATATTTTAAATATTTAAGAAATTTTATTCTCTGATAACAGATGGTAAAAATAATGTATACATTTCATTGACTTATGCTGGTGGTGTAATAACAGAGGAAGAAAAATAAAAGATATAACATTCAGAAGTGAAACCGCTTCTGGCATACTTTCCAAAAAAAGAGAGAGTGAATCTCCAAATTCAGGTGCAGTAGAGAGTGTGTTAATGAAGTTAGTGCTGGTGTACTGACACCCTAGAGAAAAATCAAGTTGTCAGTTAATGTGTCAAGCACATGCGAGAACATTAAAAATTCCTCTGCGACGTCTGGTAGAGAACTGATTGTATTACTCCCAGCGGTCTGAAAAACTGCAAGCCTGTCTCAGGCCTTGTCAGGTTGGCAGACACTTGTCCTGAAGCCACTGGGTCCAGCCCAAAACTTAGGCGGCTGGCCACAGAGGAGGGAAAGAGAGTATCAAGTGAAAGCGAAGAAGGGAGAAGTCACCCCAGGCAGGTCAAGAGTCTGTGGGATGTGTGAGCTTGCGGCGACGGGCTCAGAGGGAGAGCACCAAACGACCGAGAGCAGGTAAAGGTCTCCTCAAAGACAATTCACCTTGAGAAAGGTAACGGAGGTAGTGCAAAACCAGAGTTGGGGTCCTGAACCGGGGGGGGGGGGGGGGGGGGGGGGGGGGGGGGGGGGGGGGGTGGCGAGTAAGACAAGCCCCATTTCGCAGAAGCGAAGACAGGGGTTGCAAATAAAGTCCCACTACTCGTGAGCAATAGTCAAACCCAGGCTGTGAGCCCCGGGAGGGTCTAATACAACGTGGCATCTCCCCCCCCCCAACTCCCTCCAGCACTTAGCACACAACCAGGAAATATCTCTGAATGAATGTCCCAAGTCTTGAAACTTCAAGCTTCTTTGCAGAGAACTCGGCTTCGGGCCGGACAACACTGGGGGCCGGGACGGGGGAAATCAGGCTGAGCAAGTCCCGGGAAGGTCGGAGGTTTGGGGTCCGAGTCCGGGTGCTGGCCCTCTGCCCACCCACTGTCACTCACCCGGATGCCCTTCACCACGGTGATGTTCTCATTCTCGTCCGCCTCGAAGGTGACCCGGCGGGTGCTGGAGGTCCCGCCCATGGCTACTGCTTCTGCCCCCACAGAGACCTAGAGCGGACGCACGAGCACTTCAGGGCCCACGCGCACACACGCGCGTGGACACGCCCGGACACCTTCCTTGCACGGCAGGAGCAAGGCCACGACCCCAAGAAGCAAGGAGAAGGCCCCGGTCCCGAACTCCCGCCTCCTCCGGTCACGCTCCACAACAAAAAGGCCTCCGGTTGGTCGGAGATACAAACGTCCCGCCTCTACTCGGGAGAGGCTCTCGGATTGGTTGGACCAGACCCGGATGCTATGGCAACAAGTTCTGTTTGACAAGGTTTCCGGTGCCCCTGGGTGGAACTGGGAATTGTAGTCTCCATCTGGTGCGATGGTTGCTGGGACATTCCCGCCTCAGACCTGGGCGCTAGGGGAGCATGGCATTCTGGGAGATGTGGTCTTGACTGCCCAAAAGGCTTCTAGCCTGGCAACTTTCGAGGAAGTTCATTTACCTAACAAAGTATTACCTTGAAAATACTATTCTAGAAACTTAGGTAGGTTAGTTAAAAGGTACAAACAGTATCTCTCCTAAAGGAACTCACAGTTTAATTAAGGAGATGCACTCTGCAAATGAAACCATTCCTAGATTCCTGACTCTAAAATCTCAAGGAAAATTTAACATTTATTTTAGTCTTAACCATAGAAAAGTAAAAATGAAAATAAAAAACTTGGCCTACGGCCCTACCTCATGGGATATATACTATATACTGCTTTGTTTACTTTTGTAAAATTAAATATGGTTTTCAAGTCTGCATGTGTGAAAACAAAGAGCATAAATTTATTGCACCAAGCATGCAGATCATTCACTTTCTTGTGTCTCCTTCTACTTCAGTTATATAAGCTAGTTAGACCATAATACAATGAGACGAAGAAAAGTTAAGTGATTGCTAAAAGTGACATGAATTCGTGGAAGAATTAAAACCACCTCAGAGGAAATCGAGATCATCTATTTTGAAAAGTTTCTAATTCAGACTTTCACCTCTATAAGACCAGTAAATAGTTTTTAAGTAATGTACAACATATTTAAAATTATTTTTTGTGTGGTGTCTACATGACTCAGTCTGCTGAGCGTGGGACTCTTGATTTTGACTCAGGTCACCATCTTCTGGTTCATGGGACTGAGCCCGCAATGGACTTGCACTGGACATGGAACCTGCTTAAGATTCTCCCTCCTCTTCTCTCTGACCCTCCCTCCCTTAAAAGTTATTATTTGCTACTCTGTGACATGTAAGTTTAGTTATATTACCTTAGTCTTATGGAGGTCAATTTGGAAATAAGGCTAATGACAGGGATCCTCAGATTCCTTTCAACATTAAAAACAACCAACCAGCATGGCGTCCTCTTATTACGTAGGCATTCAAAAATCCGCAGTAACTCTTTTTAAGTTTTAGTCATCTCTACACCAAATGTGGGGTTCAAACTCACAACCCCAAAATCAAGAGTTGCATGCTTCCCTTACTGAACCGGCCAGGCACCCCTTAAACTGCAATAACATTTTCAAGTTTCAATTACATGCTGATTTATTACTGTAGGAATCTTTAGAGCCGAGACTATGTCTTTTTCATCTCTGTATCCCTAGTCAGTAGCAGAGTAGTGAATTTATCCTATGTCATCATTTTTAAAATTTTCAATATATATATTTCCAAATTATATTATGCTACTCTGCAGTTTTGAGACTCCATGTTACTTTGTACTTTTCCTCAAGTTGTATGATATGTTTTAACCTTCCTTTTACAGTGAGCTAAAAATACCAGAGATTATGTTTTCCCTTTCATTGGCAAGTTCCTTCCACACTCTCCTCAGTTGTTACCCCAATATATAGTACCTACTGGAGGTTCTACATAAAGCAGATGTTCAATAAATTCTTATCCAAATTAATAATTACAGAAGTTTAAGGAAAGAATAGAGATTTGAAGGACCACTAGTTATCTTGGAACTATGTCCTTAGACTACTGAACGAATTCTTTCAATGAAATAAAGATGCAGAGGCCTAAGTATGAGACATAATGTATTGCCATCCCTTTTTATGATATAGAAACATGTAACTGATCTTATTAGTCAATCTAAAAATACTTTGGAATTCACAATCCATTCCAACCAACATTTTTTTAAAAACTTGAATTTAAAAAAAGATATGTCTTATTCTCGGAAAAATGCCTACTATAATAATATTGGTCTCTCTGTGTCAATTTCAAGGCCAAACCATGCCTACAGTCCCTTCTAAAGATAATTTCCTGAGCTACCCAAAACCTGTGATCTCCCTTTCTCTCTGGCCACAGTTTATTAGTGATCATGTAACCCAAAGGTGCCATTTAATTGCCCAGAGACCTATGAGCTAAAATGCAAAGCTTTAGCCAAACAAAAATAACAGCTAACACTTTAGCCACTCAGACTCTATTTAGTCTTTTTCCCTTTCCTCTATCTCTCGGTTGCTTTCTCAAATTTAAACTTGAAATTTCAGAGCATACAAAAAGATAGGAAAGAGAAAAGCTCTGATTCTGAGTCAGAACTCGGAGGTATCACAGTAAGCTAAAGATAGGGGAGCAGAAACTGTAAGAACAATACAAGGTATCCAGATTGGAAAAGAAGTAAAACTATCTCTATTCACAGATGACATGATCTTATAAGTACAAAATTCACAAGAAATCCACTAAAAAAAAAGTATTAGAACTAATTTTAAAAATTCAGCAAGATTGCATGATACGAGATCAACATACAAAAATCATTTATATTTCTATACGCTAGCAATCAACAAGCCAGGAATGAAATTAAGAAAACAATTTCATTTGTAACAGCAGCAAAAACAATTCAAATGCCCGTAGACTGATGAGTGGGTAAACAAAATGTGGTATATCCAGAAAATGGAATATTATTCAACAATAAAAAGTAATAAAGTGCTGATCTATGCAATAATTTGGATGAACCCCAAGAACATTATGCCAACAGAAAGAATTCAGACATTAAAGTCAACTTCTTATATGACTCCATTTGAATGTAATGTCCAGAATAGGCAAACTCATAGTGGGGAAAATAGTAGATTAGGCTTGCCATGGGCTAGGAGGGGGTAAGATGGAGAGTGACTTCTAGTTGGAACAAACTTTCTTTGGCGGAGGACAGGGGCAGTGATAAAAATGTTCTAAAATTAGATTATGGTGATGTTTGCAGAACTCTTAAATATACTCTCATGGACTTGTATACTCCAAATGGATGAACTATACAATATGTAAGCTCCAAACCAATAATTTATAGCTATCAAATATGACAGAAATTTATTTATCATTCACTAAAGTCTAAAATAGGCTTTTTAGGGGAGCCTGGGTGGCTTAGTCGGTTAAGTGTCCGACTTTCGTTTAGGTCATGATCTCGCAGTTCGTGGGTTCGAGCCCCGCGTCGGGCTCTGAGCTGACTGCCAGCTCAGAGCCTGGAGCCTGTTTCAGTCTGTGACTCCCTCTCTCTCTGACCCTCCCCTGCTCACGCTGTCTCTCTCTCTCTCTCTCCTAGAAATAAATAAAACATTAAAAAAAATAAATAAATAAAATAAAATAAAATATGCTTTTTAAAGAAAAAGGGAAGAAAACAAAAGAAACTCTGAGAAGCTTCAAAGTACTGAAAAAGAAGCCAATCAGAAGAGATACTAAATTAATTAGACCTTCCAGGAATTGTTGAGTCCTACACATAGCATGGGGGTACTGGGGGTAGAGACCCACAACTCCAGAAGCTTCCAAAGTTCCCTAGGATTCAGAAAGGTCTCCAAACTGCAGTTTTTTACAAGGACTGGACCCTTCAAGGCTCCTAGTCTTATGCTTCCTAGGCTCTGAGGTACACGCGCCCTTACCAAAGAATCTTTGCAATCCTAGGAGGCCTACCTAAATATTTACAACAATAATAATACAATGTAGTATTGTCTTCAATCTTCGCAAGGAGACCAGCACTCTAAGTAAAAACACTGCCTGTCAACAGTTTATGTTGATGCAGAACAGAGAACTGGGCAGTACTTTGATTGTTCACAGCTCTTAGCTGGGCCAGCAAGCAACGTTACTTTCCAATTCCTTCATCCTGACTGACTTCTTACTTTCCCACCATCTCAAACCTTTGGAATTAATGCTCCAAATAAAGAAAACAAACAAATAAATAAATGCTTCTGCTGTCAAAATTCTAGTCATCCCTAATTCCCTCCATCCCCTGGAAAAATAAAAATACACCTAGACTTCCAAATCTCTCAAATAAAATTCCAGAAGTCTCAAGTTAGGAAGAAGGTTTGCACTGCATATTCTTGATTTTCCAATTCCAACTTTAAACACAAAGTTGCAAAAGCAAAATCCTGGTGATCCCTCTTCTGCCACGTTTCTTCACACATCACTTGACGGTCCCTGATAGACTACTTGGGAATGTAGGAAGAAGTGTGTGAAAGGAGAGGTAAAAAAAGAAAGCAAGAAAGCAAGGAAGGAAGGAAGGAAGGAAGGAAGGAAGGAAGGAAGGAAGGAAGGAAGGAAAAGAAAAGAAAGAAAATGATTTGGCATGATGATATATCAGGAAGGAGAGAGACCTACTCCTGGTCCTAAACCAGAATCACTAATGACTGTGTGGTTTATCATAGCCTCTCCCCAGCATTTCTGAGTAGCATTTCAGGGGCACAGGAGAACAAGTAGATTCTATGACCTGTGCTGAAATAGAAGATACATATAATGATACTGTTTTCTGAGCTAAAAATTGGAGCACATATTCTATTATTTGTGTACTTATAGAGACAATTAAATCAGCCATTGAAATCAGGATCATCCTAGAAAATCTGGGACATATAGTTGCCATAGTTATAGCAAACCAATTAAAATCACTGAAAAGTGCTTCTTATGTAGTGCAGACAATCAATGTAAAAACATCCTGAAAATATGGACTAAGACTTATTCAGCAAGCCAGAACAGGACATTAAAGCTTTCCCCACCAATTATTGTATGTAGAATCATAAAAACAATGAAGCCCTAAACCAGTGGTTGTGTGTGTGTGTGTGTGTGTGTGTGTGCATGTGCGTGCACAAGTGTGTTTATGTGACATATTTCAAAAACAAGAATTTTGGGCAGCATACTTGAAGAGATTAGAAACCCAAAATACCATGAAACAAGTCAGCAATAATTACAAGGTATTCACAAGCACAGTATGACAATATCTCTCTGTGTCTTGGAAAATATCCACAGTAATGGCACAAATCACATGGTGTCCCTTTAGTATCCCATCACTGTTCAAGTAAAATAGACCCTTGCACTGCCCACACATCTAGTAAAATCATGAGGCAATGTTCTCCCATGTTTCAAGGATCTCTCCATCTATCTTTGACTTTCACCTCCCAGTAGGCTTTGCTACTAATTTCTTGTTCACAATAAATTGTATAAGCTGTGCTACATCGCCATCACAAGATGGGGTCTGGTGACCATTCTGCTTAACAGACATCACTTAACACCACATAGCTAAAATAAATTTTACACATGGGTTCTTACTTGGCAATGCACCAAGTAGATTTCCTGGTACCTCTGGCATAAAGATTATCATAGAGTAAAGCTTCAACAAATTTATAGCCAGTTTCTAAAAGGCCATTCTCTGCCATTTCCTGGACATCCTTCTGATATATATTTTTTTCATTTTTATGTTTTTTTCCCTGACACCTTATTTCTTTTCTCCTCATCCTACATTCATCAGAATACAGTGGCCGAAACACAGAGTGTCGGCTCAGGGCATGGAAGGAGGGACACCAGAGAGTAGGGAAAAGTTTTCCCAGAGAGTGAGAGGCCCACCCAGCCCAGCTCCTGTCTCATCCACCCTCAAGCCCTGCAAAGGTCTCAGAGCCTTGGATTTCCTCTGTGTCTGATTGAAGTGATCATCTCTGACAAACAGAGCCCAGGTCAGAAGAGGCTCATTTCTCCTCTCTGATCCTCAAACAGGCTCAAACACTCCATCTGTCATCAATCCTGAATGGCTCCTCTGGCCTTGATGAATTTTCAAACCATTTTTATTTGAGAGCACAGGGACATTCTCCTCACCCTTTAACAATATCTACCTGTCATGGATCTTGAGAGATTTCTGAAATACAGGCTGTTAGCCTCTTCCAGATAACAAATGCTTGAAATGCATCAAGGTTATATGAGCTTCGATGTTGGACAGGCCTGTTTATTGATGCTAATAGAGTAGAAATGTCCCTAGGTATACATTCCACACAACTGGTTCTCACCTAAGTGTGTTTCCCTACTTGGTGCCCCTTTTGCCTCGGTGCAGAGAAGCACCAAGGAGGGTACTTTATGAACATCTCTACTCCACTGAGATTCTGTTCTACTCAGTAGTTCCAAACCACAGTGAATCCCAAACCTCGCCCTGGAACAAGACTCTGGACAATACAACTCTTTGATTAGGAATCACAAGACTTCCAAGTGGAGGTGACCTGATAACTATTGCATCTTCTCTTTATTTCATAGATGAATGAGCTGACAACCAGAAAGGCTATGAGTTGCCCAAGACCACACAGTCTTGCTTCATCAGAGCCTGAGGAGATCCCAGATCTCCAGCAATTAAGTCTAAGACTTTACCATCCCCCCTCCATGCTGCTCTATCATGAGAAACAGCCCTCATGAGCCCTAAATGCCGGGGCTCTGAAGCCTGACCTGTGATATTGCAGTGGCCACTGGAACCATGGCAAACATGATTATCCAGCAGAGATGGGGAGAGACAGTGCACAGCTGTGAGGTGGCAACAGAGACATCCAGCACAGAAATGGCTAAAGCCCAGCAAGAATCAGTATGCCTTCCCTATTAGAATATTAGAGGCTTCATCAATCATTCATCATTTGCTGATCATCCTCTAGCTAAGGACCCAGAAATTCCAACCCTGTAAATATATGCAACAGAAATGAAGGCTGGTGTCTACTAAAAGACACCTACAGGAATATTCACTGCAACTTTATTCACAACAGCCCCAAATGTCCATCAACTTTAGAACGGAGAAATAAATTGTGGTATGTTTATACAATGGAATGCTATACCACCACGAAAAGGAATAAACCATTGCTATATTTGACAACATGAATATTCATAGACATGAAATTGAGCAAAAGTAGCCTAACATAGAAGAATATATACTGCATGAGGCCATTTACATGCTGTTCAAGAACAGGCAAAACTAATGTATGGTGGTAGATATCAGAGTAGATGTTACCTTTTGGGGTGTAGTTGACTGGGAGGGGGCATGATGGAGTCTTCTGATATGCTGGAAATGTTTTATCGTGTGGTTATTATACAGGTGTCTAGAAAATTCACTGAGGGGTGCCTGTGTGGCTTAGTTGGTTTAACAGCCAACTCTTGATTTGGGCTCAAGTCTTGATTTGGGCTCAAGTCATGATCTCATGGTCATGAGACTGAGCCCCACATGAGCTCCTCCGTGCTGGGTGTGGAGCCTGCTTGGGATTTTCTATCTCTTATTTCCCTCTGTCCCTCCCCTGCTTGCACTCATCCTCTCTCTCTCTCTCTCTCTCTCTCTCCTTCCCTCTCTCTCTCAAAGAAATAATAACAATTAAAAATTAAAAATATAAAAATTCAGGGGCACCTGGGTGGCTTAGCCGGTTAAGCATCCGACTTTCGCTTAGGTCATGATCTCGCGGTTCGTGAGTTCGAGCCCCGCGTCGGGCTCTGTGCTGACTGCCAGCTCAGAGCCTGGAGCCTGTTTCAGTCTGTGACTCCCTCTCTCTCTGACCCTCCCCTGCTCACAATGTCTCTCTCTCTCTCTCTCTCTCCTAGAAATAAATAAAAGCATTAAAAAATATATATATAAAAATTCACTGAGATGGATGATTACAATTTTTGTACTTGACTCTATGTAAGGTGTAAATAAACTTTAGAAACTAAATTTAAAGAGAAAGATCTGTTTGATACAATATGTCTTAGGGGATGAGTGAATCCTTTGCAGGGAAGCTGGGATTCAGAATACTTCATAATTAACAAGAACATTCTGAATCTATTATTCTGATCCCAGCCAGTCTTTCTCACTGTTTACCTGTGGTTACCATCTCACTGAACCTTTCCACATTTCTAAGTAGTCCAGTACATTTCATAACTCTAGAGCATTCAGTATGTTGTTAATCTAAATCTAGAAATACCCTTCCTGTTCTTCAGATCATGAGCTTCCTTAAAACCCCAGTCCAAATGTCACCTGAACAATAAAGTCTTCCCAAGATGCCTAAAATCAAAGAATTGCCAGAATGGACATTTGCTTCTCTTTTCTCCTGCCATTAATATTGTTGTTTTCTATTCACAAACTCCCTCTTTATCCTTCTCAGACATCAGTTTTGAATGAAATTGTCCCCGCCCTCAGCTCCAGCAAGACATAGGAATGAGGTTCCTCACTGCCTTACGCCTATCAGCAGATCCTTGTGGTTCAAGAAGGAAAAAAAAATGTTCTTCTCCTGAGGAAGCTTATGGAATAGGTTCCCACCATATGGGAAGGAGGCTATAGCCTAGAGTGTCTCCTTCTTTTCCCCCCGAGAGAAAGCTACCTGAAAATGAAGCTAACCTGCAAGGAACATATCCAAGAAGAATTGGAGAGAGAGAAAGTGAGCCCTGGTTATGTCTCCTGGCTCTGAATCAAGTCTTATCTGAAGCCAGAGGTCTTCCTGGACTTCTAAGTTAAATGAGCAAACAACTCTGAGTCCTGTTTTCTGTAAGTCGCTACAAAAAAACAAAAAAACAAAAAAACACACACAAAAAACACACACACACACACACAAATTGATAAACTGCTTCATCTTCTATATATCAAGTTACATTCATTCCACCAACTTTTAGGATAGCACAGAGTGATCACTGCACACGTTTGCATGGTCCTTTTGGCCACTAGAAAGTGTGACTCAGTCTGTTAAACCTTTTGGGCACTGGAGTAGCAGGTGGGGACTGGATCAGAGACTAGGGAGATCTCTTGGGGCCCTGACCAGGGACAGAAACTACCTAGAGCATATCAGAGTCCAAGAAATCATTAGTTTTTGACACCTGCTGACTAGTAAAAAAGGAGAGTCATTTGCTCCCAAGACTAGGTTGTGAGGAAGGAGTTTCTCAAGGAGGAATGAGTGTCCCAGCTAGAGTCTGCTGTAAGGCCCGAAGCTTGCCCTTCCCTCTGTTATCTATTGATTTATTTACATAGAGGAGTATTTTACCCTTTCACCCATTTTGGTTAATATATTTAAAGCACCAAGCACAAACAGCATCTGGCATCCACTGAGAGCTCAATAAATGGTGATTTTATGTTTGGGGTTAATTTTATTCTGCCTAGTTTAAAATTTTTTATTAATGATATTTTCAAGCCCTTAATGTTATATTTTGTTTGTGTATGTTTTAGATATTTAAATTACTTAGATTGACTCTATTTTTAAGTTCTTAATTTAGAATTCTTATTTGTAACCTGCTGTCTTATTTTCCTTAATCTGCCTTGAGTTACTTTCACTTATTAAAAATAACACCTTGGGCACCTGGGTGGCTCAGTTGGTTAAGCAACTAGCTCTTGGTTTCAGCTCCGGTCACGATCTCATGGTTCGTGAGTCGAGCCCCGCATTAGATTCCAAGGCGACAGTACAGAACCTACCTGGGATTCTGTCTCTCACTTTTTCTACCTCTCCCCTGCTTGCCTGCACACACATGCATGTGGTCACTCTCTTCCAAATAAATAAAACTAAAAAACATAATGTGTTTATTGTAGCAGATAAACAATGAATTGAAAATTAAATCACCCACAACTACTCATTACTCATAAATAACTGTGCCAATATATTTAGAATATACACACAGGGGCACCTGGGTGGCTTAGTCAGTTGAGCGTCCAACTTTGGCTCAGGTCTTGATTTTACAGTTCATGAGTTGAAGCCTCGCATGAGGCTCTGTGCTGACAGCTGGGAGCCTGGAGCCTCCTTTGGATTGTGTGTCTCCTTCTCTCTCTCTCTCTGCCCTTCCCCCATTCACACTCTGTCTCTCTTTCTCTCTCTCAAAAATAAATAAACATTAAAAAAAAAGAATATACACACGTTTTTTCTCCAAAACTAACAGAATCATATAGTATGCATTGTTCTTTAGCCTGCTGGAGTTTCTGCTTAATGTATTGAGATTCTCATTTCCATGTCATTAAATACTCTTTTATAACAATGTTGTTAATGATTGTATAGCATTCCTTTTGTAACAAATCTTTATTTATTGCATTTCCTACTATTGGACCAGAGGGACTTTCTCCCCCCTATTTTCACAAACACTATTAACAATGTTTTGATGAAGGTAACTCATTGTGCATATTTGTGATTATCTCCCTACCATAAAACCCCAGCATCGAAATCATTTGGCCAAAGAATATATATTGAAAAACAAATACTATCTGATTCCACTTAGAGTAGCTTCCCAGAGTAGTCAAACCCACAGAGACAGGAAGTAGAACAGCAGTTACTGGGGGTGAGAGGGAGGAGGAAATGGTGAGTTATTACTTAATGGGTATAAAGGTTCAGTTCTGCAAGATGAAAAGAGTATGGGAGATGGCGAATGGGGATGTTTGCACAACGATATGAATATACTTAATTATAGCCACTGAACTGTACATTTAAAAATGATTAAGATGGTAAAATTTATATGTACTTTCCCACAATAAAAAAAATTGAAAGAAAAAAGGTTCAAGGTTCTTGTATGTCTTCTGAACCTCTGTATCTGAAACAATTCACAATTCGACCTGTCGGGCAGTGGTTTTCTAGATCCTTGACTACACTGAGCATGTTTTTCAAACCATTCCCAACCTGATAAATAAAAAATCAACAGCTCACAGTTTTAATTTGCATTTATTTTATTACTAGTGAGGTTGAACACTTTGGCATATATATATAAATTATTTGGATTTCTTCATATGTGGATTCATGTTCTTAGTCCATTTTCCTGTTAATGTACTCATCATTTCTAAAATATTATTTTAACTAATTAGAGTTTTTAACTTAATACTATTTATCTCTGCTTTTTAATTACAAATCTTTTAAAAGTCTAATTAATTATAATTTTGCCTTATAATGTTAATCATGATTCTGTTTTATACTATTAATTATGATTTTTTACTTTAAATTATTTTATATCTATTTTTAATTGTCCATCTCTTAGATTTCTTCCCAATTTTTGATAATTGCTGTTATCTCATTGAGTCTTCTAAATTCTTTCTTCAAATCATTTTTTTGCCTTAATCCTTCTTTTTATCCCCTCCTCGTTTCTTTAGAAAATCATTTTCTCTTCTTTTCATTATCTTTTCAATAATTACAAAACTGATAGAAAGAGAAGCAGGGACAGCAGTGGTTCTGGGTGGGGAGAGCCCTTGACATTCAAGGCAGCTTAGAAGTTTTCTCACCCGGGGCGCCTGGGTGGCTCAGTCGGTTGAGCGTCCAACTTCGGCTCAGGTCATGATCTCACGGTTCGTGGGTTCGAGCCCTCTGTCGGGCTCTGTGCTGACAGCCTGGAGCCTGTTTCAGATTCTGTGTCCCTCTCTTCCTCTGCTCCTTCCCTGCTCATTCTCTGTCTCTCTCACTCTCTCAAGGATAAATAAACATTAAAAAAAAAAAAAAGAAGAAGAAGAAGAAGTTTTCTCACCCCATCTGCCCTGTGGTTACTCTTCTCCTGGACTTCCTTACCTTCCAAGGCTGGCTTCCTACCCCTCGGGGCTGCAGGGAGCATTCTCCTGATGACAGACACAGCCTGTGTGTGCTTCTGTAGGAACGCTATTACCAATGGCCTCTCTGCATCCAGACCTTGCATCAGGGGGCCTGAGTTCCTACATGGGATTCTTGAAACACTACAGCAGTGAGATTTGGGACAGGCTGTGATAAGCACATTCCACAAGGAAAGCGAGGCAGGTGGGCAGATCTCACCCAGGAAGGGCTCCTCCACAAACCTTCCTTCTCCTGAGTGGGGTGACAAACCAAGGGGCCCCCGTCTGTAGCACAGCACTGCTCTCCTCCCTGGCATCCTATGGAGACCGTTTCCCACTCAACTTTCTATTCTGCCCATCTGGAGTCCCTAGTCTCTGATGTATGTCTGTTCAATGATTAATTAATGTGAACCAAGCACATTTTCATTTATAAAGCGCCAGCCTTGTAATGCAATGGAGTCAGAATCCTTAGGTTCTAACCCCTACTTTGTGATCAGTAAAGTGATATCTAGAGTGGGACCTGGACATAACTTTTAATTTCTCGAACTTTTTATTTTCTCATCTCTAAAAAGAAGTAACACCTACCGAATCTAACTTATATGAGTAACACAGGGGCACCTGAGTGGCTGAGTCGGTTAAGCATCTGACCTCGGCTCAGGTCATGATCTCACAGTTCATGAGTTCAAACCCTCATCAGACTCTGTGCTGACAGCATGGATGCCACTTCGGATCCTCTGTCACCCTCTCTCTGCCCTTCCCCTTGTGTTCTCTCTCTCCTTCTGTCTCTCCAAAATAAACAAATATTTTTTTAAAACATTTGAATAACATAAAAATAGCTGTACAGGTTATTATGAAGATTTCAGCAGAATTTTTTAATCATTTAAATCTAACACTAGTTTGGAAAAGTTTAATAGAATAAACAATGACTAAGATAGTCTCACTCTTGCCCAGTAAGATACACGTGTGGCTCGTCTGTTCAGCAGCTCCCTTTTTCTTTTTCTCCATCCCCAGCCCTGGGCAGATGAGGTTATGGTGGTGGCAGAGGCATGGAGTGGCTACAGAACACGAGGGTACCAGGGATTGCAAATCCTAGTGATGAGGGAGACCGGGAAATTCAGTGGACAAAGAATTGGCTCCATTATATTGTCTCTCAGTAGATGCCAGCTGTATCTCCAGAGAAACAGAAATAGTAGGAGATTTGATACCAGATAGAAGATAGTGATGATAGATGATAGATGATGGTGATGATTGATAGATAGATAGATAGATAGATAGATAGATAGATAGATTTTGATGGATGATTGATAGATGATTCATAGGTACAGATATTTTAAGGAATTGGGTTATGTGGGAGCTGGCAAGTCTGAAATCTGTAGGGCGGGCCAGCAAGCTTGAAACCCCAGGGCAGAAGCTGATACTGTAACTTTGAGCAGAATTTCTTCTTCCCCAGGAAAATCTCAGTGTTTATGCAAGGGCCTTCAACTGATTGGTTGAAATTATCACCCACATCATCAAGGATAATTTCCTTTACTTAGTCAACTGATTTTAGATGTTAGCCACCTCCAAAGCAACACCTCGAGGGGCGCCTGGCTGGTTCAGCTGGTGAAGTGTCTGACTTCGGCTCAGGTCATGATCTCATGGTTTGTAGTTCAAGCCCCGCATCAGGCTGTCTGTTATCAGCAAAGAGTCCGCTTCAAAACCTCTGACCCCTTCTTCCTACCCCCTACCCTGCTCAGGTTCTTTCTCTCAAAAATATAAATAAATAAATAGATAAATAGATAAATAAATAAATAAATAAATAAATTACATCTTGATGAGTGTGTGACTGAATAACTGGCCAAGTCACAGGCTCGCCAACGTTGACACAGAAAACTGACCCTCACACGAGTTTAGATTAGATCTGCTTTACATTTTTGTCACTGGACCATTTCTTTGGGTGAGACCTGACTCGAGGCTCATCCACACAGTGCAATGGGATTTATTCCTGTTAACGAGTATCAGGTTTCATGCACAGACACAAAGACCAGTGACAGTCTACAGACTAAGCGGGTGCTGTGCAAAGCATTTTTACTGATTACAATTGGGGTCTGGGGAGCAAGAGAAAATAATTGGGCTGGTGGGCATCCTGGCTCTGCCCTTGGAGAATTCCTGGGGAAGGGCCTTTCCTCTGAGAGTGAGCTAGGTGGATGTGCACATCCCAGGATGAAGAGCTGGCCCAGAGAAAGGACAGTGTCTTCAAAGAGAACACCTTGAGGTCTGACATGCACATCCTCATCCACCGTAACTTATCCAGTGCAAAGTCCAAAGGCGCTATTCACTTGTAAATAGAAACACTCCCTAAGAAGAAATTGGGGGCCAGGAGGGCCACTGAGAAGCAAGCAAAGGACAAAATCTGCAAAAGGCTTCTTGGGCAGCCTAGTCATGTGAGCTCTCCTGCACGGAGCATTAGCTCTGTTCTCTAGGGCCCCGAATGGGGGCTGCTCAAAGCCTTGCGCTCCCAAGGCCTCATTCACCAGGGCAGCGTGATAGGAGGGAAGAGAAGCAGCAACCTCCTGTGCCCTTCCCCCACCCTCACCCCAAGTCCCAGGGAACCGTTTCCTCAGGCTCAAGCCCCGCATCATCAATCGCCAATGGACTGTTGAAGCTCTCTTTGACTTCCCAGAGAAGGAGATTTCCTGGATGGGAAAGCAGTCCTCTAGATACCCCGGCCCAAGCTACGTGCTGTAAACTGAATCCTGAGCATGGAAAATGCAAGCTTTGCCAGCCCACAAATCACTTTTAATGATCCCTGAAAGAAACCATCAGTAAACCTCAGGCAGCAATCTGGAAGTCTGGAGGTACAGCTACAAAAACACGAGGTAAGGAAGGTGACATATAAAGGCTCATTTCACTTGGGCAGCATCTCTGTTTCTTTCTTTCATGGATCATTGTGTTTGCCTTTTTGTCTGCTGTGAGGTAGAATTGTGTCTTACCTAAACACATTAGGAATTTATAGTTAGTCTGGAGCTGCGATGAACCTTATCAATCTCATATCGGTACCATCTTCATGACTCTACTGCCTGTGTTTTCCAAGGCAGCGATTCAATTATAAACAAGATCCCTGCAAGAAATGCCAGGCTTCTACCAGAATAGGACAGTAAATGGTTATTGTGGCTGTGAACAGCGGAAGGAAGAATTCCTAGGAACTTCCTTTCTCCTCCTTCAGTTCATTTCTGTTCGAACTTCTCTAGCCTTTCAGAGATGGGATAGGGTACCCATACTCAGGCCTCACCCTCTGCCACCTCTAGGCAGCATCCCCTCCCAGGCTGAAGTGAGCCCCACTACCATAGACCATCGGACTGAGAGAGGACTTGTATCAATGTCATAGTCCTGATTTTATATTATGACTCTGACAGATGGAATTTTCCAAAAGTAGCCACAGTGATACTTCCAATCTTTATAATCCCAAGTGCTTTTTTCCAGAGCTAATGCCTGTTAAGAAGTGGGGTCTATTCCCCACGCCCACCCCCTTGAGCCCAGTTAAGACTTTGTGACAGCCTCGATGAATAGAATGAGGCACAACAGACACTGTGTGACTTCTGAGGCTAGGTCATCAAAAGCACTATAGCTTCTGCTTGGCTCTCTCTTTTTCAAGATGCTGACTCATGAAAATGAGCCACCATGCTGTGAGGAAGCCCTGGTCGGGACACAATGTGGAGGAGAGGCCGTGCATTCCAGCCGATGGTACCAGCTAAGACCTCCACTTCCAGCTAGCATTCACTGCCAGACATGGGAGTGAGTGAGGCTTCAGATGATCCCAGCTTATGCTGAGTGAGCAGAGATGAGCTATCACTGCTGAGCCCTGCTCGGATCAGATCTGCAAGCAGAATGAACATTGTATTGTTTCAAGCTATAAAGTTATAGGGTGATTCTATTGCGACAGCCATAGTAGCTGGAACAATTAGGCTTCTAGATCTGGAATCCAGGGCTTGGAAAGACTACCAGACTAGTTGATAGCTGAGTCAGTCTCTTCAGACCAATCACACAAGCCCCCCACTCCCTCGTGACTATTAATACCTCCCTATGCTGGCTTAGTCTAAAAGGTGGGGACTCGGCATACTTCATCCTCC
Organism: Hyaena hyaena; assembly: GCF_003009895.1. Taxonomy (NCBI): domain Eukaryota; kingdom Metazoa; phylum Chordata; class Mammalia; order Carnivora; family Hyaenidae; genus Hyaena; species Hyaena hyaena. The sequence goes on from NW_024080640.1 coordinate 5,875,832, forward strand.
TCCCTTCTAGCCACTTCCTCTACCAAGTCACCCCATCTCCCTCAGAAGTGGAGTTTAGCCCTGCATTCTGCCTGGTGGCCCAGGAACTGAGCTTCTCTGCTTTGTTCTGGCCTGTGTTTGCTGTGGAATAGAGACGTGCCTCTACAAGTCCAGCCTTGTTACCCTAATACACTTAGCTCAGCACTTTGTGTGCAATGGTGGCCCTGGTCCCTGACCCTAACCCTGGCAAGCCCAGCTTGCTTGAAACAGAATCAGGCATGCTGCGCCCAAGGATGTTTCTTGCCAGGTGGTAATACCTCAGGAATGGGCTTTGCAGATAGGCTGGCTTCCCAGGTCATGGAGACATTCTCTTACCAGGTCCCCAGGGGCTCCTCCTATCCAGGGCTAAGAGTCTCAAGTAGCTCATTCTTCAATACCATTGGTTTAATACCAGAGAGTGATCTGAGGTAAATGTGGGTCAATAGCCGGTCTTATTACTCTAGGAGTTCTGATCAAAATAAAAATTCTTGGAGGGACAGAAATTTGAAATTACTATCTAATCTTTTGATTCTAACCTAAGGTTTGGCAGTCTATCTATATTTAACAAAATAAATAAAAGTATATGCTCTTAGTTGCTGGCAGCGAATGTATTCTGAGTGAAAAATTCTCTTTCATTGGAAAAATCCCACCACGTGATACAGGCAAGAACATTGGTTGGTGTCAAGGCTTCAGAGAAGGCTGAAAACATATTTTGTGTGAGACAAAGACGGACATTTTTTGCCCCCTAATGGAGAGGGGTGAAGGCAATGAGAGGAGAGAGAAACGGGGGATGGGACCTGGGTGGAGAAAGCATGTAGTCGGGGATGGAGGAAAGCCGCGGTTCCTACCGTGTGACCCTTCTCTGTGAACGGCGCAGCGTCAGAGCCGGTCCCCCAAACCGACTAAACGCTGCTTTGCTGTGGAAAGGAGCGATGATGCTAGAGTTTGGATCAGGGCTGAGGTCGGGCAGAGAAAGCCCACAGAGAGGCCCCCAGAGCTGGAGACAGAGGTCAGTGTCAGCCTGGAGGAAATGGCAGCAGGAGACTAGGGAGCTGCCTGAGGTGATGGAGTTGGGAATTCAGAGCAATCCTGCTGAGGCCTAGGGGCTGTGCCTGCTGGCTGAACTCTGCCTTGCGAAGGATTTCAGGCCCCTGAGGGCAATTTATACTTTGAGCTTTCTCCCGGGACACAATGAAAAGGCAACACGTGGTCACTGGAAAATATTTGGATCATTCAAAAAATATAAAGAACAAAGTGAAAAATCGTATTTTGGTATCTTTGAGACAAAAAGTACTTCTCTCCGAAAGAATAGGAACAATAAATACGTTCTCTTGACACCTCTTTTCCCAACTAATAAGACAATTATTAAAAACAATATAGTATCTTTCTATATATTTGTTCCTCTTTACCATGAATAGTTGAAACGCTCTCCTGGTTTATGAAGAATTCTAAAAAGATCCACCTAATTTTTAGAAAAGGGCTATTGTTGGGTAATGTTGTACATATTCCCATGTGTCACACATTAAGCTTTTGGTCACTGACAACTCAGCTACCTCTCTAGAAAGTCTGTAGCAATTTAGAGTTATTAGTTTTTGTGGACAACTTTTCAAATACTGCCTCATATGTGTCATCAGAAGCATACAAAGAATTAGAAAATACCAGTTCTTTCCTCAACTCAAGAAGCTTTGTAAAAAGCACAGATATCACACGTGGGGGTGCCTGAGCCGCTCAGTCAGTTAAGTGTCTGACTCGTGATTTCGACTCCAGTCATGATCCCACGGTTCATGAGATCCAGCCCCAAGTTGGGCTGTGAGCTGACAGCAAAGAGCCTGCTTGGGATCTCTCTCTCTGTCTCTCTGTCCCTCCCCAACTCATGTGTGCTCTCTCCCTCACTCTATAAATAAATAAATAAACTTAAAAAAAAAAGAAAGAAAGAAAAAGTTGACCAGAGCTCTCTTTTCATGCTAGCTGGAATTTATACAAAGGGAATTCAGACTGCAAAAGCGTGCAAGATGGAGTCAGAAACTACAGACCTACACGGGATGCAAACAAAACACACTTCCCTCTACAATAGCGAGCAGAAGCTCATGCTAGAGGTTGGCGGGGGGAGGGGTACTGCCTACTCCTCTGTCCCCCTGGCATTGGCCTCTGGCCTAATGACTAGGAGCTCACCTCCACAGGATCTCAGCAGGATATCCCAGGGTATCCCTCAGCAGTTTCCTTGTGAATGTGTCTTTGATTGGGCACAAGTCTGAGACAGAGTTATCCTGTAATAGCTTTAACAGGGTTATACACGTTTTCTTGTGATGTTGGCTAGTGGAAGATTTGAATCCTCAAGTGATACTTTAAACATACTTTTCAAAGAAATATGTTAAGTCCCCTCAATCCTTTCATTGCTTTTATCCTTTGAAACATGAGGTAGGGGGTTCCCGATCAAATAGTACATTCTCTTTAAAAATACCTATCTCGTGCTAAACATTTCTTGGCCTCTTTCTACAAAGGAGTCGTATTATGAAGAAAAACACTGCAATTGCATTGTTAATTTCTTTATCTGTCCTTACAAAGGTTTAGTTCTCCAAAGCAGCCTTAAAATTGAAGTGTCAAGTGCTGTTGGTGCCCAAAACAGAGTTCTACCTCTAGTGGCTTTCTGTTTGGGGTGGCAGTTCTAAGCATTGATGTGCACCAGAATCACCCAGGATGCTTCTGAAACATGTGTGAATAAACACCTGGCCCCATCCCTAGATATTGTGATTCACATTAGGTTTGGGTGGGAACCCTGCATCTACCTTTTAAAAAAATTTTTTTCCATTTATTTATTTGTTTGTGTGTGTGTGAGAGAGTGCGAGTGGGGGAGGAACAGAGAGAGAGAGAGACACAGAATCTGAAGCAGGCTTCAGGCTCTGAGCTGTCAGCACAGAGCCCAATGAGGGGCTTGAATTCACAAAGGACAAGTTCATGATCCAAGCCAAAGTCAGATGCTTAACCAGCTGACCCACCCAGGCACCCCTCTACCTTTTAAATAAACTTCCTCAGTGATCCTGATGCAGATATCAGAGGCTCACACTACTGTTTCTATCGTTCACATTTCCTTGGTGGGCTTCCTGTCTTCCCAGGCTAGAAACTGTCATCTCATGGCATCTGAGATTTCCCTATCATTTTTATTTTCAACTCTTTCCCCAGTGTACAACTTTCAAGACTCTCTTAAGACTCAATTTTTACTTATTCCTATATGTCCCATAAGGTCCAGACTTGAGATAGAGGTAGGTTTGGAGGTGCAAGATTTCCTACCAGTTCAGTGTTTAAAGTCTATATCAGGATCTAATTGTGATACAAGGGATAATGATCCTTTGCAAAAAGCAGCTTAGGGATTCTGAGCTAAGAAATATTCATGTGAATGGGAAAAATATAATCCATTGTGGAAGTGAGCTATGTGTTCTTTTCTGAAATGGCATCCTCTATTTCATGAAAGCCTCTGGGCTCCTTGCCACTTGTGTGAATAACCAGGTTGGCAGACCACACAACTTGAAGACTGAAAAGGTCATAACATCCTGATTCAAGACCTTATAGCTACAGAATTTATCGCCTTACCACTGGGTCAAGAAAATTTTCCCTTCTTTTCTGACCTTGTACAAGCCTTCTGTTCTCCCTAGACTTCCTGTGCACAGAGCAGAATTGAGATGACTAAGTCGAGCCACAAGTGCTATTTCACATCGGTCCCTGGGCTTCTTAAGGATGGCAGCTAAGGTTAGGGCAGTTGATATTACTCCTGAACTAGAGGGAAGAGAGCAAATAAAGGGGTGAAATCTCCCCACCTCTGTGAATTAAGGGTCTGGCTACCAGGAGAATGAGAATAACTAGGAAAATAAATGGGTGATCGTGGACGGCTGCTGGGTTTCCCCCCACAGAACATTCCCTTTTCTCCTTCTGCTTGTAGAATTCTTTTTTTCTAGGGGGAGACCTTTTCCTTGTGGCTAGAGTGCCCTTGACTCTCACTAGAGCACTCTGTCCCTTGCCCTGCCCCTCCCCATATCAGATCTGCAGTGATTGGTTCAGGGATATAACCTGGAGGCCAGTTAGCAACTACCCTGGTGTGTTTTTTTTTTGTTTTTTTTTGTTTTTTGCCAGAGCTGCAAGAAACCTTCTCTTTCCACTGGGATTGCTAAACCAGCAAGATGGGAGTCTGGGGCTGTGGGATGTCATCATTATGATCATAGTGAAAGAGCCTGCCTGAGACAGGGAGAGATAAATGGAGCTCTGGATGCAGCCAAGTCTGATTTTTTTAAGGTTATTTATTTATTTATTTATTTATTTTTAATATTTTTTTTTATTATTTTTTTTTACAAATAGTTTATTGTCAAATTAGTTTCTACATAACACTCAGTGCTCATCCCCAAAGTGCCCTCCTCCATGCCCATCCCCCCCCCCCCCCCACATCCATCAGTCCTCAGTTTTTGTCAGCATTCAAGAGTCTCTCATGGTTTGCCTCTCTCCCTTTCCCCCACCATTGCCGCCCTTCTTCTCCCCCTTGTTCCTCCGTCAAGTTCCTCCTAATCCTCCTATACGTGCAAACATATGATATTTGTCCTTCTCTGCCTGACTTATTTCGCTCAGCATAACACCCTCAAGGTCCATCCATGTTGCTACACATGGCCAGATTTCATTGTTTCTCATTGCCATGTAGTATTCCATGGTATAGATAAACCACATCTTCTTGATCCATTCATCTGTTGATGGACACTTAGGCTCTTTCCATGTTTTAGCTATTGTGGAGAGTGCTGTTTCACTGGGATTTGTCTTTTCCTGATATGTTGCAGATCAGTTACAGCAAACAGAACGGCGACCGTCAAGGAAAACTGTCACTCTGGGCTCCTTTTTGACCACAGCAGCTATGTGGAAGCAGCTGCAGCTTCGATAAGGGCCACTAAGGTTATTTATTTTTGAGAGAGAGAGAGAGACAGAGCATGAATGGGGAAGGGGCAGAGAGAGAGAGGGAAACACAGAATCTGAAGCAGGGTCCAGGCTCTGAGCTGTCTGCACAGAGCCTGATGCAGGGCTCGAACTCATGAACGGCAAGACCATGACCTGAGCCGAAGTCAGATGTGTAACGACCTGAGCCACCCAGGTGCCCCAAAGTCTGATTTTTAAGAGTCAATAAATTCTTTCTCTGCCTTATTTTCCCTTCCTTTAGTTGGGAGCAATTTTCTGCCACTCACAACCCAAGGAACCCTGACTACGAGAGACTGTGCATTTATCCTCGAGATTCATGGCATGTTAGTGTAAACACTGCCGATGCCCCATCCAGACCCCCTTTCCAGCTGGTGTGCCCACCCCCCAGCTGCCGTAAGTGCTACACTAATGACTTAGGCCTGATCTCTCGGTTGACAAAACATCTTCACCCTGAGGTGCCTGGGAACTTACATCCCCTCTGAGCCCTGCCGCCAGACATCAGCCTCTGACTAGCTGATGTAGTCCTGCCTCCGGGTGGGACAAGTCTACAAACACATGACCCAGAGCTTTCTGTGGATCCACCAAAGTGAGACCTGAGCTAAGGCTGCTTCCTTGCTGGGCTCCTACCTTCTCCCTGTCCTGCTGCGCTTGCTTCCTTACAGAGCTTTCCCGAGGGGTCTGACAAGTCCCAGGCCCCTGAGTCCCTTTCAGCCTCTGCTTTTTGGGAACACAACCCAAGATGCACAGTGATTTGTTTTTAATTAGGTTTTATCTTAATCAAAGAAATACATGACATAGTAAAAGTGTATGAAAAGGAGTTTACTGGTGAACACTCCCCCGCCCAACCCTTCTCCTTCCCAGTCAAGGAGGCAGTCCTTCTCGATTCTTCTAATTCTCCTAGTATTTATCTCAATGTTTTAAGTAACATGCATCTCCAGTTTCCATATTAAACATTATCTATTGACTTCCCACAGGGATAGAGGAGAACTCAGTCATTCCCACCGCCTCTGCTCTCACACACCCCCTGACACTTTATCATAGTATATCAGAACTTTTGGCTAAATCAATAGTCATTTTTTTATATTATTTGTGACTTTGATGACCTACACCCATATTTCATCAAATTTAAGATGTCATCAGTTGTAAGACACACTATTATTTTATATACTACTAAGAAGAAAAAGTGTTGCCAATTAAGCATGACATACCATCAATTATATGGTGCATCCCAGTTTCAGAAATAACATGTGGTGAAAAAAATGTCTTGTCAATCGCCTCCCCTACACACACTAGCATATCAGATCCTGTTTTTGTGCACTGCTATGAGCACACTAGCTGACACACAGTAGGTGCCCAGTGAAGAACTGTTTGCATGACTATGCAAATAGCACCAGATATGGCACATGCCACTTTCATTCATGATTCATCCAACAGAAGAAATCGCCTGGCCCTGCCCCACAGAGAGGGTGCTGTGAAGCCTTCCACGAGCTCAGAAAAGCAGAGGCAGATATTGACAAGCACTGGTAAAGTCGTTCACCGCTATGTACTGAACATCCCCAGCAGAGAGGCCACACTCACCTCCTATTCAATAAGTCTGAAACAGAGCACATCTTCTCGCAGCCCACCCCACCGCAAGGAAGGATGAACTGTGTATGTGCTCTCTCAGAGACTGATACCACCCTCTATCCAGTTCCCAAGTCTGGAATCTGGTGGTCATCTTCTCCCTTCCTCTCTATATACAACTGGTCTTTTCAATTCTGTTACCTTAAAATATCTGATTTGGTTTTCCATCTCCAGAGACTTCTAGTACTTAATATCTGCCTTCCTTGCTTCTCTCCTGGAGCATTAAAAGAAGCTTCTTTAAAAAAATTTTTAAGTAATTTTTTTGGTTAATTTACTCATTTATTTATAGAGAGAGCATGAGTCAGGGAGGGGCAGAGAAAGAGAGAGAGAGAGAGAGAGAGAATCCCAAGCAGGTTTCACACCACCAGTGCAGAGCCCAATGTGGGGCTCGAACTCATGAATCATGAGATCATGACCTGAGCCAAAACCAAGAGTCAGATGCTTAACCGACTGAGTCACCCAGGCACCCAGAGGCTTCTTTTAAAAAGAGAATAGAGTAGTGGTTACCAGCACTGGAAGGTGGGGCGAAATGGGGAGACGTTAGTCAAATAGTAAAAACTTCCAGGTACAAGATGAATAAGTTCTGAGGATTTGATGTACAGCATGGTGATTAGGAGTTAATAATACTGTATTATATACTCGAACATTGCTAAGAGTAAATCTTAAATGTTCTCACCACAAAAAAAAAAAGGAATGGTAATTATGTAACATGATGGAGGTGTTAGCTACGCTCTGCTGGTTATAGTTTTGCAACATACAAGTGTATCCAGTCAACAAGTAGTACACCTTCAACTTAAACAACGTTAGATGTTAATTATATGTCTGTAAAACTGGAGGTGGGCTGGGGAAAGAGGCTTCTTTATATCCCTCCAGGCTTCAGGTTCCAGCCCACTCTCTATACAGCTGCCAGAGGTAACCCTCTAAAATGCAAGCAGTGAAATGTCACTCCCCCTGCACGCACCACTATGCTGCTCTTAGGCTATGGTTCAAGCTCCTCCGGGTTGTGAAGTTGTCCGGTTCTCCTGCCATTCCTTCTCTAAGAGAATATCTTCTTATACTCGGAACCCTCCAGAAGCTCCCACTTCATGCAGAGTTAAGAGCCAGCATCCTTCTAGGATCTCACAGGATCTGACACAGTTTGCCTCCTGCCTCCCCCCCACATCTCTCTGCCCTCACCCACTCTGCCCTGCTCCCCCCACACTACGCATGCAGGCCTCCTCACCTCCTCTCTAATGCCAAATACCACATACTGTGGACCCTCTGCCTAGAATACTTTTTCCCCCAGCTATTTGCATGATTAACTCCCTCATTTCCTTCCAGGCTTTTCTCAAAATTCACCTTCTCAGCTCCTCACACCTCATCCTCTCCTTGCTCCTGACCTAACCTAGCCTGTTTTCATTTTATCTTCCTCATACTTACCACTTTTGGGTGTACAATTATTTAATTTTGTTTGTTATTATATATTTTCTGTCTCCCCCCAGCACTGGAATGTAAACTCCATGAAGGCGGGGAATGCTTGTCCATTTTGGTCACTGATGTTTTCCAAAGCAGCTAAAGAGGACATAGCACATAGTAAGAGAATACATGAAAGGTGGAACAAATCAATCTCTGTTGTATCGTGTTGCATAGGATATTGTAATTATTTATTGATTTATCTGCTGCTCGCACTAAGATATGGATTCTTTTACTTCTATAGCCCCAGCATGATGCCTGACACCTTCATGTTCAATAAATATTGGGTGCATGTATCATATAGGATAAACCTCTCTACCAATGAGAACACTGGCTCTGTGTCACACGGTGAGTAGATGCTGGGGCCCAAAGCTAGAATCCAGACCTTCTGTGTCTTTGGGCTGAATCTCCCCACTATACAGCCCAACTGTACTGAAAATATTTTATTTTATTATTTTTAAAGTTTTTTTTTTTTTTGAGAGAGAGAGAGAGAGAGAGAGAGTGAGCAAGCCTGAGTGGGAGAGGGACAGAGAAAAAGGGAGACACAGAATCCAAAGCAGGCTCCAGGCTCTGAGCTGTCAGCACAGAGCCTCAACGTGGGGCTAGAACTCATGAACTGAGCCGAAGTCAGACTCTCAAATGGCGAAGCCACCCAAGTGTCCCAATTTTATTTTATTTTGAAAAGAGCACATGCACAAGTTGGGGAGGGGGAGAAGGAGAGGAAGAGAGAGAATCTTAAGCAGGCTCCATACCCAGCATGGAGCCAGATGCGGGGCTCGATCCCACAACCCTGGGATCATGACCTAAGCTGAACTCAAGAGTCAGACACTCGACAGACTGAGACACCCAGGTGCCCCTGTACTGAAAATATTTTAAAGTGGAGCCTGTCTTGAAGCTATGTTATAAATTTCCAGAGATGGGGTGAGATACCAAGCTCTTCTGAAGCTCTAGCAGTACCTGATACCGTGCTAGGTAGATACCATACTTATTCAATAAATATTTGTGGTTTGAGTGCTCAATAAAAATATTATTATTGTTAGCGTTGTTTCCACTTCTAATGACAGAAAGGATAATAACCTCCCAGCAGTCTGCTTTAAATAGGTTCAAGACACTGAAATACAATTTTAACAGTGTCTTCCATCAGCTTGCTCCCTGGAGAGATGAAATGAGTTCATAATGAGATTCCTGCAATGAGTCAAAATGCAGAGGGAATGAGTACAGGATTTTGCTGCGGTTGACACAGATGTTTCCCTGACATTTGGGATCCCAGTTCTCTCCACTACTCAGAGCTAGCACCAGGCTCTGGGGAGACGGACAGTAGTGTGACTCACCCCTATGCCAACAACATGTTTTCTTCTCTGGGCATCCTCCTTAAACCTAGCTTAGCTATGGTAAAGGACTGGCAGACAATGATTGTCTGCTCAGAGTAAAGGCAGTGTGCTACCAGCCTACGGAAAGTATAGGTATCTCTGAATGCCCCACAAAATTACAAATTGATTAATTGCCAGCAACTACAATGGCTTATTTTCTCAGTAAGCGATTACTGCAGAGACTCTTATTTCAAGCTTATGTTGCTAATATGTTTGACTTGCCTGGTTTTAAAGTACAGGTTGATACCATCTGCTGTTTTTAAGCCTTGGTGATGAAAGCATTAGTTCGTAGATTCTGGGCCCGAGGTGGCTGAACAAATAATTGGATGAGTAGGGGTAGGATTCCTTATTTTCCCCTATGCAAATCGAATGGAGAAAATAGTAAAAAGTAGCCTGGATTGGAAGGACTCTTGAAATGCTGCTCTCTGTTCTTGGTATGTTATTCTGCTGTTCTGTTGTTTTGTGGTTCTCACGTCAATCAGGGGAAGGCATTCCAATGGCAGAATTTCAGAAGCCTGTCTTATTTATTCCTACTCCTAAGCTAGAATATCTAAGGGTCTTCTTCACCCCTAACGACTCTTTGAAATAAACAAATACATACCCTTCTTTCCTGAGCACATCTGTGACTCTGTGGCGTCACTTCTGACCATGTCTAATGTCATAAAATCCCTGAGCTGCTTTAGGGAGGCCAAGGTTGACCTTCTCTGTGAGGACAGCATCTATGCTCACATTCAGGGCCCTGCTACTGGGTCACATCAGCACCTTACTGCATACACCCCATCTTCCCGAGCAGCACAACAAACAAACCCATCTATAATTAACTCCAAAAGCACCAGCCAGTTGCAAAAGTTATGACAGATTTTATGATAAGACAGAGGAGAGAGCTGTAGTACAGTCCAGTCAGCAAAATTGTCTAAAGATTCCTCTCAAGTCTTCTTAAGACTCAGTGGCCTGCCTTTTCCTGGAGAGCAGACTTACCATATGATTTCACTTATATGTAGAATTTAAGAAACAAAGCAAATGAGCAAAGGGGGAAGAAAAGGAAAGAGAGAGAAAGGCAAATAAAGAAACAGTTTCTTAACTATAGAGAATAAACTGATGGTTACTAGAGAGGAGGTCAGGGATAGGGGATTAGGGATGGGGATTAAGGAATGGACTTGTCGTGATGAACACTGGGTGGTGTATAGAATTGTTGAATTACTTTATCACTCACCTAAAACTAATTAAACACTGTGTGTTAACTGTTACTGGAGATTTTTAAAAACCTTAATGAAATAAAATATATATACATATTTTAAAAATTTCCCACCGTAAGATAATAATTGTAACTGTGTATGGTGACGGATGTTAACCAGACATACTGTGGGAATCATTTTGCTCTATATACAAATATTGAATAATTATGTTGTATGTCTGAAAATAATCTAAGGTTATATATCAATTATACCTCAAGGGAAGAAAGCCCAACAATAATTGAATCATGGCATTAGACTCACGCCTAAGTTTTCTGATGTCAAATGCTATTTCTGTTGTATGCATTTTGTCTAAAATAACATTACAATCTAATTTTTTAAAAAGGATATGGCATCTTTTCCTTTGTCACATGATGTGAAAGTGGTTGTTTAAAGGTGACTAGTGCTGAGATGCAGGGACTCAGGCCCTGGATGGTATGTGATTCAGCTTTCATTGGGCCATGTTCTAGTGAGGGCATCTGGACAGGAGGGTAAGATACTGGCCGGAGGTCATATATGTGAAGGAAGTCTCTTCAACCCTTTCCTCACAGATAAATTGGGGGTCCTAACACCTTCCCTACCTCCTCTGCAAGGGGGGATTATAGATGAGAACACCTTAGAGAGAACAGTGAACAGATCCTGGGACATTGCATCACCATAGCTGAGACTCTGTGATTCCCTTCCCACTCTTTCAACTTCTAGTGGTTTCTGTCTGTAATCTCTGTCTCCTTTCCCCACAGCAGCCCGAGGAAAGTCTGATACAGATAGATATTTGGAGAACCCAAATATCTGAGCCACCAGACCTATTAGCATATCCATGTCAGTCTAGCACACTGCTTGCCTGACTAGCCCTTTGTCCCTGCCTTTCTGATTGCTAATAAAAACATTGGACTGAAACTAAAAATCATTCCCTTTCTATGCCTGTTATTACTTCTCTTCACTGAGAGTATATTTCCCAAGGTTTCTAAGGAAAATGCAGGGAATAATGGTCAGAATGGTAAATTGAATTACATATTCTAGTGGTATAAGGATGACTCTCAGGTAAAGAAAAATGTAATAATATAGGAGATAACTTTTATTATTTTTAGCAAAAGTTTCTCTTAAACGAGATTTCACCGTAGGATTTTTCTATTAACTTGTCACCTGATCTGGCTATATAGGCACAAAGAAATAGGCAACGCAGAGAGGGATTGAAAATTCAATGAGACTCAGAGGGTCTCTTTCTCTTTTTCTGTCTCTGTTTTGTTCTGATTCATTGTGTTGGTGGGAAGGAGATGATCTTCCATCTGGGCATTTGGTGCCACCGAAAGAGAAAAAAAACAAGGATGGGCTGAACTTTATTTTGGTGCCAAATTCTTTTGCAAAGGCTTTCAGAGGGCATTGGTCTGCTTCATTTCATTTTCAGAAAACTCATCTCCTAGCCCTGCCTTGACAATATCCCTAAGTCTCCCAAGGTTTGGTCTGAGTTCCAGCTTTCTGAAACCCCCTTCTAGCCTGTCAGATTTGCACTTGATGGACCTGTTGATTCCACAACATGCCAACACACGAATCCATCTGTCACGATGGCATGGTGCCCTTGCTGCAGGGTGGCAAGCCAATATCCACCAGCCCCAGTGCCAGCCAAAGTGGCATTAGCAACAATGCCCTGCATGACACAATAAACTGTATGCCATTCAGTAAGAAGATCTTCCCAGGGAAGGCACATGCTGCCAAATTTGGAACATCTCTCATTATGGCAAGTCACGCATGGCCCATTTCAGTGTAGACCCTGTCCCATGGGTAAGATTGGCTCAGTCTATGTAGAGCGACAGTGAGAGAGAGCAGCTTCTGTGCACCGACAGACCACACCCTGGAATGGAGAATTAGCCATTGCCAGAGTAGCCGTAGGGTAACAAAATGTCCTCATGTGCCAGGAACTGAGGGGTTTCCTGGGACGCAGGATTGGCACTGCTAATAACAAGATAGTCTCAAGCAAACTGGGATGAGTTGGTCAACCTATCTGTATCCCCATCACTGGCTCTAACAGGTAAATTTCCTTTGGTCCTGTGTCTCCATCTAACCTTGTTTCCATTTCCACTTTTATAGTAGGCATCCTCTGAGATGGCCCCAATGATCCCCTCCTTCCAGTTTACACGCCTTTTTAATCCCCTCTAGTTGAGCGTGGGCTTCATTTATTCACATGGTAGAAGTGAAGGATATTACTTCTGAGATTTTAGAAAAAAGACTGGCTTCCATTTTGGGTACTCTCTCTCTTCGGTCTCTTTTCTCCCTGCCCCTCCTTCCTCTCTCTCTTCCCTCTCTTTTCCTCTTTCTCTCTCCCTTTCCCTCTGAGAATAGCCAGTGACCATGTTTTGAATAGCCCTCCATGTTTGGAATGGAGAAGACCAGATCTCATGTTTGAATGAAGAAGGCCACATGGCAAAAAGTTGATGCCTCTGCCACCATCCAGCAAGGACCTGAGACTTGCCACCTGTCACCTAAGTGAACTTGGACACAGATTACCCCTCTATCCAGCCTTGAGCTAACTGTAGCCCATACCAACACCTTGACTGTAGCCTTGAAAAAGACCCTCAAACAGGGCACCAGGTGGAGTCATACTTCGATTCCTGATACACAGAAGCTGAGACAATAAATGTTTTTTGTTTGTTTGTTTTGAGCTATGAAGTTTTAGAGTATCTTGTTACCTGGAAATAGATAACTAATACGACACTAAACCCTGAAGGAGCCAGACTGGTTCAGAAACAGATGAGACTTGGAATATTACAATGTTTAGAATTTACAGGGACCTGAGCACTCAACTGTTCCTAACAATTTGTTAGGAAAGTGAGGAGCCTGAGCTCAAAGAGGACCAAAGGACCTGTTATGGAGTGAATTGGTGACAGCTAGACTTAGACCTGGATGCATCTTCACACTGTAGCATTGGTGCTGGGTTGTTTTTTTTAATTTTTTTAAATTTATTATTTCTAGGAGAGAGAAAGAGAGAGACAGCGTGAGCAGGAGAGGGTCAGAGAGAGAGGGAATCACAGACTGAAACAGGCTCCAGGCTCTGAGCTGGCAGTCAGCACAGAGCCCGAGGCGGGGCTCGAACCCACGAACCGTGAGGTCATGACCTAAGCGAAAGCCGGACGCTTAACCGACTAAGCCACCCAGGCGCCCCTGCATTGGTGCTGGTTTTGTTCAGTGTTGCTGCCCAGGCTTGCTGCTCCAAACACCCAGAAATCTGCTGCGTCTCATTTGGTTCACAAAAGGAGACTTCCTTGAACAGCCTTTCTGACGCCTATTAGCTGGCTGGATGCTGCTCTCAAAGGCTTTCCAGGTGGAGTGGAATGTGAGCCCCATCCCCCTATTTGTTTCCTTTTCAAACTGTGGTGTTTCTCTGAGATCTTACAGGGAGAGAATTTATCTCCAGCTTTGTCATAGGGTTGATAAACTTAATAAAATCTTTTATACATGATCTAGAAACACTGCAGATTTTTCCCAGATCTGACAATCAAGGAGCCTCTTATTCTCTTTAAATCAGATTTCTATAGTGTGAATAAACTCTCATATCAATTTAATTCAATGAGTGTTCCCAGTGCACCTCTGTCAGCATTTGTTCTAGAAGGACTGGAATTGAAAAAAATATAAGACATGATTATTATCCTCAAGGAGCATTTCTGGGTGGAAATGATAATCATGATCAGAGTCATAATAGCATTTAGCACCGAGGACTTATCTATTTTTTATCTATCATGTGTTCTCTCTTTCACTTAAAAAAATCTGAAAAAATGATGAAATATTAGTTGTTAATTCTGAGTAGTGGGCACATGGTTGTTATATTGTTTTCTTTTTAAAAATATGCACTATATTGAGGTGTCTGGTTGGCTCAGTCAGTTAAGCATCCAACTCTTGATTTCAGCTTAGATCATGATCTCAAGGTTTGTGCTGAGCATGCAACCTGATTGGGATTCTCTCTCTTTCTCTCTCTGTTCCTCCCCTCTTCATGCACATGCACACGTATGTCCTCTCTCTCTCTCAAAATAAATAATCATTTAAAAATGTATATACACTATATTTTAATAATATATATTATAATATATACTAAACATACAGTATATTTTTATAATGTATACATTATAATGTACATAATATACATTATATTTTCTGTAGGTATTTTTTTAATTAAAAGTATCTGGCATTTGACAAGTTTTCACTATGTCCAAAGCTGTCTACCAAGTCTTTACATGCGATTTCTCATTGAATCTTTCTACCAGTCCTCTGAGAAAAGTACTGTTTTTACTTTACTCCAGTTCAGAAAGGTTGAGTAATTTATTCCTAGTCATTCATCTAAAAAATGGAATTAAAATCTAATTCTATCTTCTTCTGAAGTCGATAATCTCAGTCAAAAAGCTTAAATTCCTACCAGCAATAAGTAACAAAACTATATTGAAGTGCAGAAAGAAGATATACATGTTAAGACTTCAGGTAAGCTGCCACACTTGATCTAACCTAGGGTCAAATGTGATGTACTGTGTTATCAGTCAGGAAAACGAGGAATCAATGCTAGCCAACCTAATAAGAGAAGGCTTCATGAAACAGACTCATTCATTCATTCAACTACTATTCCTTGAGCACCTACTGTGTGCCAGACACTGTTGCTGAGGACAAAGTGGGGAACAAGACGGACAGGGCACTATTCTTGTGGAGATCACAACCTAGTAGGGAGGGATAGATTGTCAACAAGGACATGAATAGGTAATTTCAAATGATGAAAAACTATGAAGAAAATGAAAATGAAATGAAAGTAACAGAGGTGGGGGGCTTTTAGACTGTTTTGGAAGTTCCTGTTCACTAAAGTTTGGAATCAGTACTCCTTTCTGTCTCATTGCTCTGAGGTGGAGGGCTTCACATGACTGGGGCACCCTAAACAATAATCAGTGACATTCGTGAGGAGGGGACCAACATGTGAAGATTGACTATGTCAAGTAGAGTGGTAGATCCTTCTACACATATTATCTCATTTAGTAACATTTGGATGTTAGTGATGGGCAGGAAGGAAATAGTAAGAGCATGTGCAATGTGAAATCAAGAAAAAGGATCCCGAGTTTGGGCAACAGACCAGATAAGGGAGGCCACAGGAAACACATTAAACATTAGGGATGGGGGAAATCTGGGTGGCTCAGTCAGTTAAGCATCTGACTTTGGCTCAGGTCATAATCTCACCACTCATGGGTTTGAGCCCTGCATTGGGCTCTGTGCTGACAGTTCAGAGCCTGGAGCCTGCTTCAGATTCTGTCTGTCTCTCTCTCTCTGCCCCTCCCCAACTGCTGCTCATGCTTGCTCTCTCTCTCTCTCTCTCAAAATAAATAATCATTAAAAAGGCTAACTTTTGAAAGTCGGGATGGGGCCTTAGATAAAAAATTTGGACCATAATAGGATACTAAATAAGACAGTGAAGTGATGAAATGGTATTTTAAATGGCTTATCCTGGCTAAGATAACACAGGATACATAGTGGTGATGAGGTAGTGGTGGGAGGCAAGAAAACCTTCCAGAAGAGTATAGTTCAGATAAGCCATATGGAACCCTTATCTAAGAAAGCAGGAATGGGGAACAGAGTGATGTATCCGAGAGACAAATTGCAGAGAAAGAATCAACTACTCAACCCCAAGAGCTAGGATGGGGAGGCCTTTCTCTGGATAGAGGCAGTGTGAGGTCCCAGTTGGAGGTGGCAGCATGGTTTTTCCCCAGCAGATCTGGGGGACTGAGTTGTTCTGGTCTGTTGACGTTTGAACAGATGGTGAAAATGATCTCTCCAACTTTTTGGTTTTGGACTTGAGATGAAAAGTTTCTCTGAACTATTTACTGGGTAAGTGGGAGGGACTGTGCGTAGGACTTGAGCTTCCGGGGGCAAGAGAGCTGCTGCACAGATGGATATATTACAGGATGCACACTACAGTCAGCTCCTGCATTCAGAAGATTTCCTTTCTCACTAAAATTTGTTTCGCCCTTTGAGAAATAACAAAAGTTGTGCCATATGCTTCAAATATCACTAATGCTCCATTACTTTCCAAAGATACTGAAACTACCATTCTCTCCCAGTCTTATAATTAACACCCTATTTGCCAACATCTATATGTTTCCATTGTATTCTGGATTTCAAAGAGTAAAGATTTGCCTAAGTGGCCTCAAAAGAAAACAGGGAAGGGCAAAGAATTATAAGGACTTGTAATAGGATATAAAAATAGAACTCTTCCTGTCTCAGAATTTGGGCTCAGGCTCCCCAACTTGTGATTATAGGTACAAAACACCCCTACATTCTAAACTGCATTGCTTGATCATTGATATAGGACATGCTAAAAAGCGTGGGGAAAACAGTCTGGCCAGCACTGGCTCATCACCCACCTCTAGGCAATATGAGAGAAGGCAAATTTATTGAAGAGAATAGAGGCCAAGAGTCGGGATATCTTTGGAAAGAGACATTCATGTGTTTTTCATCACCACATGCCCCATCCCACCTTCTACCATAGTGTGACAGATGTGGTTAGTGCTCATCCCCTTGCCCTTCCCTCCTAAGTGAGCACTGATCCCCCAAATAGCCTGCCTTGCCTTTATTTGCCCGAGAGTTTCTCTGGCTCTCAGAACCCTGACAGGAATTGCTGGAAATTAAAGCCTCCCTTCCCTCAAACCCAGGGAGCAGACTTCAACCACTCACTGATAGGAGTTGATGTATGAGAACCCAAGTTCCCTTGCCCTTTGGGTGGGACATGCTTTTAGAGCACCCAACTTGCAACCTTTTTCTATAGGAATCAATACTCTGAAATGTGTGGAGATTTCTTTTTTGTCCTAGCATATGGTCGGTTTTTGTAAATTTTCCATGGCTCCTTGAAAGGCATCAAAATACTAGAAATGTTGGGTGCTGTTCTACTGGTGCTATTGGGCAAAGTTTGTTAAATTGTTAATTGTTCTAAACTTCAATATTCTTACTGGTTTTGTCTGATTTATTTTATTTTATTTTGTATCAAGATTGATTGATTGTTTGATTTTTATAGTAGGCTCGATGCCCAACATGGGGCCTGAATTCGTGGCCAGGAGCTCAAGAGTCACATGCTCTACTGACTGAGCCAGCCAGGCACCCCTGATTTTTGTCAGCTCTTTAAATGAATTTTTGAGAGAGGTGGTTAAAATGTCTTGCTAAGATTGTGGATTTACCTATTTTTCCATTTTAGTTTTGTCTATTTTTGCTTTATATATTTTGAGATGATATTACTAAGTACATATTAAGTTAAATGTGCTATCTCTTTTTGGTAACTTAATGATATCATTAAAAAGTGATCATCTTTACCACTAATAATATTTTTGTGTACTAACCATCTATTTCACCCAATATTAGCATAGTGAAAGCAGATTTCTTTCAGCTAGTATTTGCCTGGTATTTTGTGCATCATAATAATGAACATAACCATCACCTTCAAAAGTTCTCATATACCCTTTTCTCTTCCTCTTGACTCTCCCTGCATCTTCCCTTAACAGTTCCTAAGCAATCGCTGACCTTTTTCTCTGTCACTATAGATTAGTTTGCTTGCCCTAGAATTTTATATAAATAAAATCATTCCTTATGTACTCTTTTTTTATATGACCTCTTTGACTCAACATGTTTATTTTTAAATTTATTTATGTCATGTGTATCAATAGATCTTTCCTTCTTATTTCTTGTTTTCACTCGAAGCTGTTTCATGGTCACTGAAGCTCTTTTCATTAAAAAATTGCTTTTCTGGGGCGCCTGGGTGGCTTAGTCGGTTAAGCGTCCGACTTTCGCTTAGGTCATGATCTCGCGGTTCGTGGGTTCGAGCCCCGCATCGGGCTCTGTGCTGACTGCCAGCTCAGAGCCTGGAGCCTGTTTCAGTCTGTGACTCCCTCTCTCTCTGACCCTCCCCTGCTCACGCTGTCTCTCTCTCTCCTAGAAATAAAAAAAAAATAAATAAAAATAAATCATTTCAAAAAAAAAAATTGCTTTTCTTTGTGTTTCATTTTGAAAAGCACTTATCATTTAGTCTTCAAGTTCACTACTCCTTTTCTTCTGTAATGTCTAATCTGCTGTTAACCCATTCAGCATGTCTTTCATCTTAAATATTGTAATTTTCATACCCATTTTTAATGTCTTGCATATCTCTATTCACCTTTTTAAATATATGAAAATACAGTTTTAATATCTTTGCTAATTCTAATATCTGTCAACCCCTCATCAATTCCAATTAACAGATTTTACCCCACTTTCTGGGTCATATTTTCCTGCTTCTTTCCAAGTCTGGTACTTTTGAATTGGATGTCAGTCATTGTGAATTTCACCTTGCTGGGTGCTAGATAGTTTTGTATTCCTATAAATTATTTTGACCTTTGTTCTGGGATGTAGTTTGGTTACTTGGAAACCATTTGGTCCTTTCTGCTTTCTTTAAGTTTTGTTCGTTAGGGCCAGAATAGTATTTAGTCTAGGACTAATTATTCTTCACTACTTAGGTAAGATTCTTTTAAGTACTCTATTCAGTTATCAGCGAAGTAGTTTTCTAGTCTGACCAGTGGGAACAAGTACTATTCCCAACTCTGTGTGAAAGCCTTCAAAGGTTGTTTCCCTCCATGACACCTCCCCCATCCCAGATAGTTTCCTTACATGGAGAGTAATCAAGGATCCTCTGCGGATCTCCAGAATTATCTTTCTTTTTAGCCCTTTTTTCCAGCACTCTCCTGAAAACTCTAACCACCTATATCACTTTGGATTCTTAGCTCTGTTTCCCCTATTCAGGAAGTTCACCAAACTCTGCATGGGTTCTCACTCCCTATCAGTGACCTAGAAACTCTCAAGACATTAAACTAGGGCAGTGGTGTGGCTCACTTCATTTGTTTCCTATCTTCTACAGATCATTGTTCTTCATTGCCAAATTCCAGCATCTTGAAAATTATTGTTTCAAATATTTTGTCTGCCTTTATTTGTTTCAGTTGAAGGAGTAAATTTGATCTCTGTTATTCCTCTTTGTTGGAACCAGAAGCTCTACCCTTTTACTCCTAATCTTTCTATAGTCTCAAGTTTTAAATGTGTCTTTTGTAAATAACATACATTTGGATCTTTTAAACCTAGCTTTAAAAAATCTTTGTTTTAGCTAAAGTATTAGCTAAAATTTTATTAATTTTAGCTTAATTATAATATAATTTAAGTTTTGTATTAACCAAACACTGATTTATTTAGGCTTATGTCTACCACCTCATCTTTTTATGGTTCTTCTCTATCATATATATATGTATATATGTATGTATATATATGTAAATTTATATATATATAATTTTTATATATTTATATATTTAAATATATATAATATATATATAGTTCCTCTCTATCATACATATATCATATATATCATATATATATATCCATTTGTTACTTTTTAAAAATTGATTATTTTTTATTCTTCTCATTTTTGCCCTTGGACTAGTTTGAAACTTAGTAGGATATTACACTTCATGAAAGCACGTTTTCTGAACCTGATAATATAGTCAGCAAGATTAAGGATAAGGATAGTTCAGAATCCAGGTGCCATAATGAAATCACAACAGGCCTCTGAAAAGAGAATTTAAGGAATGAGAATATCCAGCATGGCTACTGAGTAAAAATTTAATTAATAATGGGAGGGAAGATAACTGAAAAAAAAAATAACTCATTATTATCAGAAAGATTCTGGTGGAAGAGGTAAAATAGCAATTGCTACTGTAGTTTTAATTATGTTTGCATGCCTTATGGGGCCCAGCAAGCAAATGAATTCCTTAAGAAGAATATCCCAGAAATGATGGGAGGTGGTGGTATAATAATCTAAGCTTATGCACCTTGCTCTTTCCCTAAATAAAAGGTCTACTCCTCAGGAAAATAATAATGATGATGACAGTAATGACAGAGTAGCTAAGAGTTTTTGAGTACTTAGGTATGTAATAACAATACAACATCATATGGCTTCCTCATTTAATGCTCCCAGTTATCATTTGGCATGGATTTGACTGTATAGAACACTCCTTGCACTCTACTTTAAATTCCCTGAATCTCACTTATCTCTTAGTCTAGCCAATGCTATAGTCACTAGTCCTGCACAGTTCCATACAGATGCAACCTGGCAATATCTGTCCTCAGTCCCACGCTTCCTGCCCCAGAGCTCTGCTCATGCTCAGCATGGGTTGTTCTGGGAAAAGTCCTAATGTGTCATTGGGATGGATATAATCAAAAGTTAGAAGAATCCTTTTCTTAGTTTTCTGGGCTCTAGGACAAATGCCACTGTGATAGAAAGGACAGTGTGGAAGCTCTTGTCATTTTCCCATCCCCAACTTTTCTGACCAAGAGAGTAAAGCAGTTGTGTATCTCAGAAGTTGTAGAGATTAGTGCTACCAGCAGATGTTTAAAAGATGCAAGCATAGCACAGCAAAGGAAACAACTCACAAAACTAATAGGCAACCAACGGAATGGGAAAAGATAGTTGCAAATGACATATCAGATAAAGGGTTAATATCCAGAATCTATAAGGAACTCACCAAACTCCACACCCAAAAAACAAACAACCCAGTGAAGAAATGGGCAGAAGATATGAACAGACACTTCTCCAAAGAGGACATCCAGATGGCCAACAGACACATGAAACGATGCTCAGCATCCCTCCTCATCAGGGAAATACAAATCAAAACCACACTGAGATACCACCTCACACCAGTCAGAGTGGCTAAAATGAGCAAATCAGAGAACTCTAGATGCTGGCGAGGATGTGGAGAAACGGGCACCCTCCTACACTGTTGGTGGGAATGCAAACTGGTGCAGCCCTTCCGGAGTGTGGAGGTTCCTCAGGAAACTAACACTAGAACTCCCCTATGACCCAGCAATAGCACTGCTAGGAATTTACCCAAGGGATACAGAAATGCTGAGGCATAGGAGCACATGTACCCCAATGTTCATAGCAGCACTCTCAACAATAGCCAAAACATGGAAAGAGTCTAAGTGTCCATCAACGGATGAATGGATCAAGAAGATGTGGTTTACCTATACCATGGAATACTACATGGCAATGAGAAACAATGAAATCTGGCCATGTGTAGCAACATGGATGGACCTTGAGGGTGTTATGCTGAGTGAAATAAGTCAGGCAGAGAAGGACAAATATCATATGTTTGCACGTATAAGAGGATTAGGAGGAACTTAACGGAGGACCATGGGGGAGAAGAAGGGGGAAATGGTGGGGGAAAGGGAGAGAGGCAAACCATGAGAGACTCTTGAATGCTGAGAAACAAACTGAGGACTGATGGATGTAGGGGGGAGGAGGGAGATGGGCATGGAGGAGGGCACTTGTGGGGATGAGCACTGGGTGTTATATGGAAGCCAAATTGACAATAAACTATTTGTAAAAAATTAAAAAACAAAATAAAAAATATGTAAATTAAACTTAAAAAAAAAGATGCAAGCGTAGTGGTTCCCATGTTTCCATTTAATTCACCTATCTGGATGCTGAAAACCAAAAATAAAAAATCCAAGAGACATCATGGTGGATGAAAACCATAAACCTTAATCAAGTGGTAACCCCAATTAGCAGCTGCCATTCCAGCTGTCATATCTTTATTAAAGCAAATCGACAGAGCTATCTCTTCATATGTGGCTGTTGATCTGACAGATGACTTCTTTCCCCATCCAGATCAGTACAACAAGAATTGGAATCAGTTTGATTTTACGTAAAAAGGACCCGAAGTGCATTCACTGCCTTGCCCCAGGCATAAAGCTATGTTAACTTTCCTATTCTCTGCCCCAGTTGAGTCTGTAGGGACTTGATTGTCTTGACATGCCACCAGAGCATTAATGACACCTTGTTGATGGGATCTGGTGAGAATGAGACAGCAAGTATCCTGGATGTCCTTGTAAGTGAGCCAGTTTGTGGAGATAAATTCTATATACTCAAGTTTCAAACATTACTAGTGTAATTATTTGCTAATAACAAAATTTTTTAACTTAAAATTTTAGCTTTTATTATAGAAAAATTCAAACGTATACAAAGCGAGGCAGAATGAGATAATAAGTCACCATGTATCCTTCACCCAGCTTCAACATTGATCAACTCATAGCCAATTTTGTTTCATCTATAACTTCATTTACTTCCCCTTCTCATATATTTTGAAAGAAATCCCAGAGATCATACCTTTTCACTCATAAGTATCCCATATATATCTCTAGAAGATAAGACTTCTTTTTAACATAATTATAATATTGTTTTCACATCCAGAAATACTTAATAATTCCTTCACATTATCAAATATTCATCATTTTCTAAAAATTTCCAGTTGTTTCATAAATGTCACACATTTTTAAAGTTGGTTGTCTGAATAAAGATACAAAGAAATCCTACACATTGCAAGTAGTTGATATGTTCTTAACGTTGTTTCTAATTTACCAGTTCCCTTTCCATCTCCCTGGGATTTTTTTTCTTGTAATTTATTAGTTAAAGAAGCTGGGTCATTTTTCCTGCAGATAGGATTTTGCTAATGGCATCCCTGTGGTGTCTTTTGGCATGTTCATCTACGTTTCCTGTAGATACGCAGTTGGTGATAAAATTTTTAGAAGTCCATAAACTCTGGGCTGTCCTGGGATATCTACACTAAGGTAGAGGACAAGTGTTTGTACCTTGCACCTCTTATCAAGGAGGCACAATGTTTGATGAGCCTTTTGGATTTTGGAATCCTGAACTTACTTGAAAATACCATTCTAACTAGTTTATCAGGTCACTAGAAAGTCTTCCATTTTCAAGTGGGATTCAGAACACAAAAACAACTCAGCAGCAGGTCCAGGCTTTAGGGCAAACTGCCTTGTCACTTGGACCACATGACTCAGCAGACCCAGTAGTGCTAGGGAGATGCCTGGTGGCTAAGAAAGCTATCTAAAGTTTCTGGCAAGCCCTGACACGAGGATTATAGCAGATTTCTGGAGCAACATCTGTCCTTAACTTGCAATAATGATTTTATGGAATGAGAGCAGAATGTCCTTACAGCCAACTAACATAGAGAGAAAGAATTTGCATCTGATTCATAGATGGGTTTGCTATATATGCTCATGCTGGCCAAAAATGTATTCTCTCAGTCCAGCGGTAAAGGGAAATTTTCCTAGTGGATGGAGCAGTCAGAAGTAGTATACTTAATTGTTCCATTTTCTGTGAGAGGAGAAGTAGCCTGAGGTATGGATACACACAGATGTCTGGGCAGCGGTGAACAATTTGGCTGGATGATCAAGAATGTGAATGAGACTGGAAGATATAATAAGATAGATACATCTGGGGGAAAGGCATGTGGCTAGACCTCTGGGAATCAGAAAAAGCAGGCAGACCTTTGTGTCTCACATTGATGCCAACAGAAGATACCTGATATCTTCTCTGCAGAGGAAGCTCTAAACAGCCAGGTGGATGGACAGGGTAACTCCATCCTATGAATGTCAGCCAGCCTCTCTCCTAAGCCACTCCAGTGGTGGCACAATGGATCTAAAAGTGAAGTGACTATGGTGTCAGCCAGGGAGACTATGCCTGGGTTCAAGGGCATAGGTCCCCTGTCACCAGGGCTAATTTCATTTCAGAATGTTCAACCTACCAACATGAAAGATGGACCATGAGCCCACCCTCCATGTAGCACACTATTCCTCAAGGACATCAGCCAGACAATTGGAGATAGGTTGATTATATCAAACTCTTCCACCCCAGAGAGAGAAGAAATTTGCCTATAACAGAATTGATACTTACTCCAGATATGTGCTTGCCATTCTACCCCACAGTGCCCCTACCAGAGCCACTATTATTGAACTACAGAATGCCTGATCCATTAGCAGGGTCATGACCTTAGAAGAAAGGGTTGTTCTCATAGCAAACAGAGGACAACAATGGGCCCTTGACCACAGGATCCTTTGGTCTGACCATGGACCCTGTTATTCAGAAGCAACCAGCCTAACAGAATATTTCATTGAGTGCCAACCCAGACAAGGTTCCATCCCAGGGGTAGCACCCTGCTGGGTTGTCATTTTTTTTTTCTTTTTTGCCTCAAAATATAATATATGCATTGAGTCTAAAGAAGACATGTGGTGTTATCTCCCCAACATCTAGAATCCATGGAAGGGGAGAAATTGTGCCAAAGGACTTAGCCACTGAACTTAAAGCAGTCACTATCACCGGATCGCTTGGGGATCCTCATGCTGCAGCATAAGGACACTAAGAAAGGAACTATTATACTGGCAAGGGTAATTGACCTTGACTACTACAAGGAGCTAGAGCTAGTGTTATACAACTCAAGTAGAGAGGAGTTTATCTAGACCCCAGGAGATTCTCTTAGTGACTGGAGACTGGGAATTGCAGTGATCACTATCTGGCAAGTGCAGGGCAACCAAAACCTAGATTATTCAGAGATCAGTATTTGAATCACTCTCCCTTGTCAGGAGGGAAGCAAAGGGGGGTAAGAACTGATTGATAAGTGTTTCCCATCCCTTTCCATCCCCCAGAAAATGGAAACTGCATTGCTCTTTATACAGCTTTTCAGACAGTCTTGAAGAATCAAGTTGTTCACTGCTTGTAGATGATGTCCACTCAAACACATACCATGTACAGGCTCTCTCCTTCTTTCATCCTTTACTTGCTCCATCCTGTTCTCTGCAGTGATCCTCCCCAGGAAAGGATTTGCACATAGATCTCTGTTTTAGATTCTGTTTTCTGGGACACTTAGATGAAGACAGGTACTATTATTTCCATTTTATAGATGCCAATTAATTATTTGCCCATGGGTTATACAGCTATAGGATCATGCAACTAGGACTCAGCCTTTGTCTGACACCAAGGGCTGTGTTCTAAACCTATGCCGTCCAACAGAACTTTCTGTGATAATGGGAATGTTTTCTCCCTGCACTGCCCAATATGATAGGCACTGGCCACATGTGGCTATTGAGACTTGAAATGTGGTTAGTGCAACTCAGGAACTACATTTTTAATTTAATTTAATTTTAATTACTTTGAAATTAAAGAGCCACATGCAGCTAGTGACTATCATATTAGATAGTCACTGATTATCCAAGCTAAACAGCTCAAAACCACTTTGCTCAATTGCCTTCTAGGAAAGATCTAGGGTAAACTATGAGGCACCACTGATTGCATATTCATAAAGCAATCTGTAAGCACAGTGGCCAAAACCAATAATGGTGTGTTTGATTATTCTTGCTGGGATTTAACTCCAAACAAATGAAAAAGCCTCATGTCAGAAACTAGAAACTTATTTGACAAATGAAAGCACAGATTAGGAGCCAAGCATGTTCTGAGCAGAGGGTAGACAACGGCAACTGGGACAGATGTGATCCTTGCCCTGCTTGTAGATCGAATCAATGCCAGATATTACAGGCCTATTATCTCCCTTTGTCTTCCTTCATCACTACACAATTCTTCTGTGTAGGATGTCATTTTTCTCATCTACTCTCTTGACCTTCGATGGTTTCATTGTTACCTTCCCAACCCAACTTGCTCAGAAGCACATGTAGTGACAGGAGCCCTGGAATCACACAGATCTGGATTGGAGTCAAGTTCTACTTTTAAGACCTGCCTTGTCTTGTGTAGTTACTTATGTCTCTGAGACTTAGTTTTTCTCTCATCTGTAAAATGGGGGTGAGAGTATTAAATGAACTGATAGATATATATTCTGGCATCGGAGAGCCCCACAGAAATGTTACCTCTCTTTTCCTCATTCTGACCTTTAGGGATTCCCTGTCCTAATTCTCCCAGAATATTTATAAGAACTTTCCACAAAACAGTGAACTATATAAAGCCATTAGCAATGACAAGTTAGTTACAAGATAATATTTAGAAATAATTTGTAAAAGGAGATAAAGCTATAGGCCTGGTGATCACAGAGCTCTTTCAAAAGAAAGAGAGAGTTACAGACCCATAATCACATATTCCTGCCGCATTCACCATGGAAACAGGTTTGGGTTAGTAACCTGAGGCATGTAAACACAAAGCAATAAAAAATAGATGATACGAGAGCTATGCTCCTTTTATTACCTTAGGAAATTTAAAACTGCTCACTTTACATGCATGGCACTATTAACAAATACATTTTGAATATCCATTGTGCGTTCATCCCTGTGCTGGCTCCTGGGGATAGAAAGATCAATGCAATCTGGCTTGTGTCCTCACCCAGGCTTAAGTGGTGGAATACTATGTTCAACACATACCACAGGTAACATGTGACATGAGTGACAGGTTATTAAGAGAGCTGCCTTGTCCAGGGCTGCCTCACAGCCCTGGATAGAGGGACAGAATCAGTGATGGAGAGGTCTACCAGCCTGGTTTAGAGGACACAGCTAACTGGTCAGGTCATGGTCTGTAGCAGGAGTTGGGCTGGGAGTCTGACTGATATTAATATAAAGGTTCCAGGCTCTTGTTTGCAGCCAGGTAAGATTTAGTTGCAGCTCAATTAAACCCAGTTCCTGATGGCTCAGAAGATGAAACTAGAGTCTAGAAGAAATGCACATGACTAGCTCTGTCCTGACTCCTAGGGAGGGAATTCTGGCAGCAGTATTCTGAGATACTCAGCTGAGATACCTCAGACTGGACTATCAGCTGATGTCCATTCAGATGAAAGGACTGGTTGCATCTGAACACCCATTTTGATTTCCCTGTGGTAATGGCTGAGTCCTCCTTGGCCCAAGAGTCCTTGCTGTGGTTTTCTGTAAGTAGTTTAACGTCGCTGAGATGACTGGGTTTTACTTGTGGGGTTAAAGCTCCCTTCTTGGTTCATTCTTGACCACTCACCTTAGGTCTTCAGGGTTCCCTAATAAGAATACTCATTTTAGGAGGACATGGTCTTCTCATGAGATCAGAGCCAGAGGCACCTCTCTGAAGTACCACTTGTAGCATCTTTGAGTGTCCACTGAAGGAAGAGAACCCTGGAGACTGAGCAGGGGAGGTCAAGGAAGCATCCCAGAGATGGAGCATGATGGTCAAGAACACTGATCACATGGGTATCTGTGTGAATGGAGCCCTTGGAGATATGCAGCACACAACATATGTAGCTGCATATGGCATCCCTGTAGATAGGTAAAGAAGAAGGGGTTAAGCATTGTAGGTAAGGAAGATAATGTGAGCAAAGACCCAGAAGCTCCCTCTTGTTAAAAAATTTTTAATGCTTTTATTTATTTTTGAGAGAGATAGAGACAGAGTGTAAGTCAGGGAGGGGCACAGAGAGAGGAAGACACAGAATCTAAAGCAGGCTCCAGGCTCTGAGGTGTCAGCACAGAGCCCAATATGGCGCTCGAACTCAGAAATGGTGGGATCATGACCTGAGCTGAAGTTGAATGCTTAACTGACTGAGTCACCCAGGCTCCCCCACAAGCTCTCACTGGATTCACATTCACTTATTACCACTTTCAACCAAGGAATATTCTATAATCCACAGGCATTATCATTTCATTATTACTTCATTAACTCCCTCTCTATCTCTGGAGAATTATTTTGTGGCAAGTATCAGTAACCTCAGTAGAAGGGTAGCAGTATGGATTCTGATGATGAGTTTTGGGGAGGTTGAAAGTGAGAGCTTCCTGTCTTTGGGTTCTACCTTGTCTGTAGCCCCACCTTGGATTCTATCATTCATTTTTAAAAATCAACCTGATTTTTTTCAGGGTGATGGAAAAAAAGTAAGCTAACCATGAGTGTACTCCTCTGAGGGAGAGCCAAAGGTGGACAAAAAGAATTTAAAAATCACTTATCCTTCATCAGTGACAAACTGAAGTTGCTATAATGCCACGAGAAAACAATACAGAGAAAATGGATGGGCTTCTTGGAACAAATTCATAAATTTATGCAGTAAATGTGCTGTGTGTTCTCCAATTGGCAAGCGTCTAATATAAGACAATATTAAGGTGCTGCAAAACCTAAGTTAATATAACATTTCTCCTCTATAGTATTTAGATTTATTGCCTGAGTTTTTATAGGTTTTAAACAGCTTTTCTTGACATTAAATACTTAGCAGTTAACAGATAATTTGTCACTTTAATCTCGAATTGTTTCATATTGCATAATATGACAGGAGTTAGGAGAAAAAAGGAAGTTATGTTCCTTTAGATGTTGTAAGGTGTTGTCTTGGACTTGTGGGTAAGTTTGGGGATGAGGGTGCCAGATTGGAAAATTTCAGCATTATCTTGTACTTGAAATGATGACGTGATAGGTTTCATGGCTTTCTGGAAGGTATTTTAGGAATGGCAGAATGGCAAAGTCATCATGATCATCCCTATCTATTCTTGTTAGCAAGGAGGGGAATAGACATTGGTCATTCCTTACTATACATGGGAGAAATTAAGACACCAAAAACAAGTTTCACATGGTTGGAAAATACTCATTGTGGCTGGAGAAGTACATGGAGGGTTGATTAGAGTATGCTCTCTGTTTTTGTGTATGCTTAAAAATATCCATACTGAAAAGGAGAGAGATTCTAGAAACAAACAAAAACCAAAAAAGCAAAAAGCACATTTTTGTCCCAGTGACAGGACTTGACCTTGGACCTTGCTTTCTCTCTCTTGTTCAGGTTGCTTTCATTTTGCCTGCAGTTTCCTGTGCTCTTCCTCTAGGCCTTCCTGAATCATGTTTTAGCACTGTCACTACAAATGTAGGCTTAAGTCTCTGTTTCATTTAAGGAGAGCCAAAGAAATAATCATCACCATAGAAGGTAATAATAATTACCATGTTTTGAACACTTACCGAACACTGAACCAATGCTTTAATAGTCTCAATT
This sequence comes from Hyaena hyaena, assembly GCF_003009895.1. NCBI lineage: Eukaryota > Metazoa > Chordata > Mammalia > Carnivora > Hyaenidae > Hyaena > Hyaena hyaena. The sequence continues at coordinate 5,905,265 of NW_024080640.1, forward strand.
AAATACTCAGATCATCCTCTGTGGGAGGGTATTAGCACTGTTTTACAGATAGAGAAACTGAGGCTTGGAGAGCTAAACAATGTGTGCAGAGTCACAGAGGAAGGCAGAGCTGGCATTAGAACCCAGGTCTGGTGTCCCAAAGCACCAGTTTAAAGTCTTGTGTTGAAGCTGACCTAAACTAATCTGTAGTGGATGGAGGGTAAAAGGAGGCCCTTCAAGCTGATCATCAGAAGTCAACTCTCCTTCACTCTTGGGTTTGAAACCATCCTCCTAGTCAATGTCCAAAAGCAGCAGCATCATTTCAGGCTGTTGTTCCCCACCCCTCAGTACCCCCAGTACACACACAGGAATCCACAATGGGAGCACAGAGGAGGAGACATGGTACAGATGACATGGAAGATGAGGTCTTCCCTGGGAAAGATTTAATCTGACAGTGCCAAGATACCTGGGGTCTGTCCTGAAGGCATGCTGGGTTCTCAGCTGTAAGCCAAGATGAAAAGGAAGAAGCTACAAATAAGTAGGGCTGGCACTAAGGTATTAATTTTGCTTTCTGGGTGGTCCTCATGGGATGGTAGCCTGTCCCATGAAAATTTGAAAAGAAGGATGGAAACAAGAAAAGAAAGAAGGAAGGAAAGCCCCAAGTTCAAAGGCCTATAGCAAACTCAGGCTCTTCCTGGGGTGGCATAAATATGTTAAATGCCCAGCCCACTGGGTGAGGCATGTCAGAAGAAATTTCTGTGATGCTGAGATGCTCGAAGGTAGACCATGGCAGTACCAAAATTCAAGAAGTTCATCCTTGTTAGAGGCCAACATTAGGTAGGAGATTTTTTTACAAAAGCCAGATAGGATATCAAGGCCCAATTAAGAGAGTGTGAGGTTCAGAGAAGGGCTCTTGCCTCAGCAGAAATCCTAGAGTTCATGTCAAGTAGTCAAAGTCATTTACATTTGAGACTGGTCCTTAATGATTCTAGGAAATACCACTACAAAGCCCACCATGATTTCCTCAAGGAAAAGGTCCACATGTTGACCCCTTTGTATCTGCAGTCTATTAAAACAATGAATGGGAAGGTTTTATGATTGGATAGATATAGGAACTTACCCTTTGAAGTCAAGATAATCCTGATAGATCAGGCCTATTAATAGACTCAGCTCCAACTGTGTACTAAGCTCTCCAGGTGTCCACAACTCCAAAGGTAATCACTGAAAAAAGCAGGTCAGCCCTTTAGACTTGATTCAGGCTGGACCTTCTTCAAACATAACCATCCTAGTTGGAGCTATGAGAGACCAGAACCTCATTCTGTCCCCAGGTCTCATCACATAGACCGAGCTCCTCACATAGACCAAGTCCTAAACTGGAATAGGACACCTACAAACCAGGAGTGGTAAGACTTTCTCTCTGGATCTCAGTCTCATTTTTAAGGTCATTCTATTTCATGAGTATCTATTACATTGCTATGGGGATCCAGGCTCCGGTCACTGAGAGAAGTTTCTCAGAGCAGCTAGCTCAAGAATCTCTGGTAGAGTCCATAAGAGAGGGGTGCCGCAGCATGGCTCAGCTATCATAACATAATTGAAATTGTGTTGAATTTGCCCTTTGCTGCTTACGATACTCCAGGGTAGCTTTGAGTTAAACCAATCTGAGCTCTGCAAGCACAGATTGCTTAGGGACAGTGAGGACAACATTTTACTCTGAACCTGATCCTTCCCTTGTAAAATCAACACTTGAAGCTGTGTCTGGGCTCCCTGTTGCTGGTGGACCATCCCCTCTGTGTCAGAGTTAGGGGTGGTGCAGACACCAGCAACAAGAAGATATGAGCTTCCATCGTTCAGATTCTGTCTTGCATCTTCTAGAGCCTGTTGGGTGAGTGTAACAAGCTTCCTGCCAAAGGATTAGTGAGGGCTAGAGACAAGAGGGGCCCCTGGACTGCTGGATTCTCCTTCCTCATCTAATTTCTTTCTTTTTCTTTTCTTTCTCTTTCTATTTCTCTCTTTCTTTCTTTCTTTCTTTCTTTCTTTCTTTCTTTCTTTCTTTCTTTCTTTCTGATGTGCCACCCAGATACCGTGGCAAATGTGTTGTCCCAGTTTATTGCCTTCTTTACCTTCTTACAGTCCAGTCAGCCCAAGACGTGACTGCATACATTAGTAAGTAAGCCTAAATAGAAGGAGGAATGCCAGAGTTCTATGTCCAAGTGCTGACTTTTCTATTGATTTTGATAAGACCACAAGGAAAGCCATTTGCCCTTTCTCTATCTTAGGGCCTTTATCTATTGAAGGAGAAACAAGGGTATCAAGCTGACTTTTGTGATGGGGGAAGCATACTGTTAGATTGTCAAATTCTCAGGAATCGGAATCATGAAAGAAATGTGAAGCGATTGACTTGAGACATGTTGCTTACTGCAAATTCTGAATACAGCAACGGTGGGAAAAATCTTTGAGATGATAGATCTGTAACTGTGGGTTTAACTCCTGTCTTTGATCTCTGCTTCTCTTTAAGAATAGTGAGCATTTCTTCCTTTCAGTGCTTAAAACAAGAAGGAAACTTAAGGGATGGACTCCAGCGTTTGAGAGTTTCAAGTTTTTAGAAAAATTCTTTCTTCAAATGGCAGGATCTTAGAACTATTGCTCGTAATTACCTTGGAGAAGGAAATGTCATTGGAGATGGGATGAACTGGCAAAGGAAGGGCAGAATGAGACCCCAGGGAGTCAGACTGCTTTAAGCCAAAGGGGTTCCCAGGTAATGGATGTTTCTGGATTCTCTCTCTGGCCCTACTTGATAGGACACTGGGTACTCACTTCCCATATCTATAAAATGGAATTGGTTATACATGGTGCCTCTCTCAGCTGTTGTGAAAATGAACAGATTTCTTCCACATTTCCACCTAAATTGAACCAAGCAGCTATGAGCAGTGACTTGCAGATGTTGACCATCCCCTGTTACCATCATTTCTCTCCACGTCTGTCTCTTCTTTGACAGCCCAGAGTATGGATGGCATCCTGAGGTGGCTCACTTCTTTCTCTCTCTCTCTCTTCCCCTCCTCCTTTTCTTCCTCTTTTTTCCTGGCTTATTTCTCCCTCCAATGAAAACTATCTTCTATCAGGGTGAGATATACTTTGCATATATTTAAAAACAGCAGGATATTGTGTTCTCCCCAGGTATTGCACTAGCAGCAAATACCATCAAAGATCAACTTCTTGGAAATATAAAAAGTGTCTTTTCAATGGTCCCAGGAAAGCAAGATGTCGATAACGTGAAGAGAGGTACCATCTGCCACCCCAAAATAGTCCTATTTTTCAAAAAATGGTGGGCTGGGGGCTCAGGAAAGTCCCTCAGCTTCCTTTTCTTTTCTTTTTTTTTTTTTACTTTCAAAAAAAAGTAGTCCTGGTCAAATGATTAACTGTTTTTGTCAGAAACAGGAACTTCCTATAGTTTTTCATGGGTGCTTACAGTTCCTTAGTGCTCAGAAGAGGACAGGTCAACAAAGAGAACAAAGAGGGAGGAAAATGCCAGTGGGTAGCAAGACACATCCTGGGGCCAAGCAAACCTGCCTAATCCACAGAGGCAAACAGAGGCAAACTTCCACTGCTACGTGCGTGCTAAGTGTATTCAGATCAGGCTCTTGGCAAGCTCCTGATGGGCAACTAACACTCTCTGAAAAGCCTTCTGTGTTGTAGAAGAAATGAGAAGGGGGCTCTGACAGACATATTAGTACCAATGTCATATTTATATGGGACTCTGACCTTCTGTGAGGCTTGAAATGAGTTTAATCCTCATCAGGAATGTATGAGGTAGAAAGGGCAGGTTTTTTTCCAGTCTGAAAAGATAAATAGCTTACTAGGGTTGGTCAGGACAGCAAAAGTTAATTTTATATATCAACTTGATTGGATTCCAGGGTGCCCAGATACTTGGCTAACTGTTATTTCTGGGTGTGTTCCTCTGGAGAATCCCGACTAAGACAGGGAATCGAGGCCATCCAGCTCCCAGAACTGTGTTCTTTCCAGCACATGAGGCACCTGCTTCTGTGGAGTCTGCAAGGCCAGCCGGAGGGGACCCGACAGCCAACAGTGAGAGATATCACTCTCTCAGCATGTATCACAGCCAGGGGCCCAAGCTTCATTCTACTTAGCTGCATGGACACCTACCATGCAGATGTCTAGGGCACGTGCTAAGTGCTGGTCCTAAGAACAAGGGGGAACTATTGTACTTACCACCCTGTGTACCTTATCACACTGTGAGGCGGCTTCTTTTTTACTTACCTGTACCTTCTAGATCATACTTAAGAAGCTTTTTCTTTAAAGGGCCAGGGAGTGGGGAGGGGCAAGATGGCGGAGAAGTAAGGAGCTCCGTACTTGCACTCGCGCCCATACATCACACAGAAAAGATCTGAAGCCATTGGAAACCTTACAAAACCTGAGAGATTGGGAGAAAAAGGACGCAGAATCCACTGAGAGAGCCTTCTAACGTGAGTGCGAACTGGGGAAGATAAAATCGGGCGGGGAACAGACACTCCAGGGTGGGAGGCGATCCCCCTCTACCCTCTACAGGGAGTGAGAGGGGGAAAAAGAGAGAGTCCGAAACAGAAAAACCTCCGCTGGGGGGGGGGAGGGGGACCTCCGCTCGGTGCATATAAAGACCGTACTTGCCAAATACCTGCATGCCAGGTCCCCTCGCGCCAACTGGTTCGTTGGGGGGGGGGGGGGCTGAGCACACAAACTGCTTCTTTGTGCTGGCTCCTGGTGGCTGGACTTCAGAGTGGAGGCGCGCCTGCCGCCATTGTAGCTCCCGGGCGGCTGGGGCCCCTGAAAGAGCCGCGCAGACACCGGGCGTCCGCGCCCCTGGCTGGCTGGAACTCCAGAGGGAAGGCAAGGAACTAAAAACTGGGAAATTTGCCTGTGAGTTCGTGTTTCGGGTGAGGAGCATAGAGGGACCTGGTTTTCCTCACTCCAGAGGGCTCCGCGCACCCGACAGGCAAGCCCCCACGCATGCGCACCAGCCCGAGCCAGAGAAGCAAGCAGCGATTCTGACTCCGCCCCCAGAGCTCTGGCAGGGGGCCTGGAATTGCCCGAGGGGGCTGCCTGGGAAGCTGTGTCTAAGGCAATTTCAGCGGGGCGCGCGGACGGGGATTTGGAGATTGGAACTGGCCTGGGTTGAAGAGTGCAACCAACTTCGGCTGCACCCCCGGTACGGGGAGTTTACACGCCCAAAAAAGCGAGGTGCAGCGCTTGGTTCAAGAAGGGGCTGGAGCACCGTCACTCTCCTCCCCACAGCCTCCAAGGCAGAGCTCCCGCCTGAGGCACTGGATCACGCCACGCCCATCCCTGCCTGAGAGCTGCCCTCCTCCCTTTTTTATTTTCCTTTTTTTGTTTTGTTCCCTTTTTTTCTTTCTTTTTTTCCCCTTTTTTTTTCTCTTTCTTTTTTTCTTCTTCTTTCTCTTTTCTCTCTTTTTCCCCCAGAACACTGACCTGATTAACTCTGGTCGCCAGCTTGCTTAAACAATCACAACGAGTCCATTCTGTAAATGTAAATTCTACACCTACCGGCATTTTCATCTCTTTCTCTCAGGAGTACTTAGATGATATAGTTTCTCTGGATAATTCCAGCATCCTTCTCTCACCTATCCAACCATATTCTACCCTTTACCTCTTTGAAAAACACTTCTTATCCCTTCTGCCTGTTCATTCTATTTCCAATTTTGCCTCATCCCGCCCTGTCTTCTCTCTTTCTCTATGCTCTTCAACCAGCACTGCATACACACGGCTATTTAACTGTAGCTGGGAAATCCAATTATATGCTTTAAACCGTTCTTTGTCCATCGGTTTTCTTCTTTTTTCCTTTTCTTTTCCCTTTTTTGACCCTTTTATGTATTTTATACTCCCGATTATTCGCTCTCCCTCCTCCGTCTTTTCTCTTAACTTTTTTGTTTTCCCTCTCTCTTTGAATGTTAGTTGAATTAGCCTGTGCGTTTGTGTGCTCCTGCTCCCTGTATTTGTCTGTCTGTTTTCTTTTCCAGGGCTACCTCAAGAAACAAGCCAGAGTACACGAGCTGGAGAGTCCCAAATGTCACTACGAATAGGAAAATAAAATAACCAAGGTCCCAACAAGAGAGACCAAGAGATACCACTAAAAAAAACACTCTCTGAAAGGATAGGCCCTAGAAAGTCAAAGAGTCTTCTTGGATATAGCAGCACTCATAGATACAGAGAGCATAACAGGTCTTTAAAACCAACAAGAGCCGGAAAGCTAACTAAAATGACGAAACGAAAGAGCTCTCCTCCAGAGAATCTCCAAGAAGAAATGACAGTGAATGAACTGCTCAAAACAGATATCAGCAGCATAACTGAACAAGATTTTAGAATAATAATGGTAAAATTAATAGCTGGACTTGAAAAAAACATAGGGGACATCAAAGAAACTATGGCTACAGACAGAATGGAAAAAAAATAGGCATGAAAAATTTAAAAATGCGATAAATGAGATACATAATAAATTAGAGGCCTCCGATGCACGGATTAAAGAGGCAGAAAGGAGAATAAGTGATCTAGAAGACACCATTATAGAAAAACAAGAAGCTGACAAAAAAAGAGACAAACTGATCCAGGAACAGGAAAGAATTCGAGAGCTCAGCGATACGGTCAAACGCAAAAATATCTGTATCATAGGAATCCCAGAAGAGGAAGAGAGAGGGAAAGGTGCTGAAGGAGTCCTGGAACAAATTATAGCAGAGAACTTCCCCGACCTGGGGAAGGAAGTAAATGTGGAAATACAAGAG